>NC_059147.1:18878411-19181441 GCF_020740605.2 Lemur catta | reverse complement strand
AAAATTACCATATACTAGGTCTTAAAGCAAATATCAATAAATCCTATATGCCAGAAATCCATAGCAAATATATAGCTAGAAACAAACAAGTACATAAAAACACGGGCTTAGACATTTTTAAAACATACATCAAAACAACCTATGGGTGAAATAAATTACAAGAAAATCAGAAAGTGCTTAGAATTGAATGATGATGAAAATAAGCTAACAGAGATGAAGCTAAACTGTACATAAATAAAAATGTGTAGCCTTAAATCAGTGATTCACAACTGAAGGCGATTTTGCCCCCCAAGGGACACTTGGCAATGTCTGGAGACTTTTTTATTATCATAACTCAGGGAGCTACTGGCATCTGGTCAGAAAAGGCCAGGGATGTGGCTAAATATCTGATAATAAACACACAGGACAGCCCCCAACAACAAAGAATTATCTGGTCTAAAATGTGCTGCTGTTGAAAAACCCTGCCTTAAAAGTTTATGTTAGAAAAGAAGGAAGGATGAAAATTGAGTTAAGCATTCACAACTTAAAAAGTTAGAAAAATAAATAAATAAATCCAAGGAGTACACAAATGGAAATACTGAATATATGACCAGAAATTAATGAAGGAGAAAATTAAGATGAAATACAAAGAATCAGCATAACCAGGAGTTGATTATTTGAAAAGACTAACAAAATTGATAAATTCAGGCAAGACTGATCAAGGAAAAAAAAAAAACCACAAACATTATGAAAAATAAACAAGTGATATAACTACAGTTTGCAGCAGATATTAAAAAGATAATGAGACAGTCATGAGTAACTTTACAGTGACAAATTTGAAAACTTGACTAAAATGCACAAATTCCTAGGAAATACAACTTGCCAAAACTGACTCTAAAAAAATAAAAACTAGAAATCTGAATGGCCTTACAATCATTGAGGAAATTGAATAGTTTCAATCAACCCTTCCCTTTAAAGAAAAAAACCACAAATCCCTGATAGATACAGGAAGGTTCCTCCAAGAATTTAAGGAACAAATAATTCCAAATTCTTCTCAGAGAAAAATTAAAAAGACAATATTACCCAATTCATTTTATAAAACTAACTTAATCTTCATACCAAAACCCACTAAGCCACGTCAGAAGCATAAACATTTCAAGCCATTCTCACCCATTAATTCAAAAATAAAAATGCAAAACATTCACCAAAATATTAGCAAACTGAATCCAGCAAAGTATAAAAAGATATGGTGATGAGATTGGGTTTATTCCAGGTTACAGTTATATGATCATCTCAATAGATTAAGGAAAAATATTCAATAAAACTTAGCAACTATTCATGTGAAAATTCCTTAACCTGATCTAGGATAACTTCTAAAAATGATGAAATGTTGAAAGCATTTCCTTTAAAATCAGAAACAAGAGTTCCATTTCTTCCTTTTTTTTTTTTTTTTTTTTTGAAACAGGGTCTTGCTTGCTCTTCACTCTGTCACCCAGGGAGTGCAGTGGCAGGATCATAGTTCACTGCAGCTCCTAACAGTTGAGCTCAAGTGATCCTCCCGCTTCAACCTCCCAAGCAGCTGGGACTATTGTGCCACCATGCCTGGCTAATTTTTTTCTATATATATTTTTAGCTGTCCAAATCACTTCTTTCTATTTTTAGTAGAGATGGGGTCTTGCTCTTGCTCAGGCTGGTCTCCAACTCCTGACCTCGAGCGATCATCCTGCCTCGGCCTCCCAGAGTGCTAGGATTACAGGCACAAGCCACCACACCCGGCCAAAAGTCAAAATTTTTAAACTTCAAGAAAATGCAGGATAATATCTTGATCTCTGAATAAAGAATAGTTTCTTAAACAAGATATAAAAAACACAAAATCATAATGAAACTATTAATAATTTCTACATTGAATTTGAGAACTTTTATTCGTCAAAAAATATCATAAAAAGTGTACAAAGACAAGTCACAAACGGAGAGAAGTTTTTGGCATACATAGTACCTTCAGATGATTCTTGTACATAATGTATGAAGAATGCCCTTGAAGGAAAAGATAGAATTCAATTAAAAAATGGGAGAAAGGGATGAGCCGTTATTTCATAGAAGAGGAAATACGAATGGCCAATAAAGAATAAAAGGATGTTCCACATCATTAGTGATATTGAAAATAGAAATTAAAACATTTCCAGCTAGACACCATTACAGACCTACCAGATTAGATAAAATTAAATATGATCCTACCAAGTGTTGTTGGGGGCATGGAGGAATAGAAGCCCAGACATGGCTGATGGAAGTGTAAATTGATAAAATCACTTTGGAAAGCAATTTATTATTTGCTAGTAAATGGATCATGAACATTCCCAAGGCCATGCCCAGCTCCTAGCCTGTCTGGTTTTGTGTCATTTTTCCTTGGTTCTTCCTCTCCCCTAATACCCAGTTGGTCAGTACATTCTGTCGATTTTTCCTCGGCAGTGATGGCTCTTCCTTCTGCCGTCTTGCCCACAAATCCTCCCTCTAGGATCCCTTCCACCCTCTGCAGGTGGCTTTCTTGCCTCTGGTCCTCGCTGGCTGCAGCCCACACCAGAGATTTCTTTTCTTCAGGCTGCTGCCTTCATCACCCCTTTTCCTTCTCCCTACTCAAGAGGAAGATGAGCCCTTCACTTTTGTTTAAATCCATGTTTTCAAATATAGTCATCTGTGTCCCTCGGGTATCCACAGGAGATTAGTTCTAGGACCCCTGCAGATGCCCAAATCTGCGGATGCTCGAGTCCCATATAAAATGGTATAGTAGTTGCATATAACCTTTGAATATTCTCCCCGAGACTTTAAATCATCTCTAGATTATTTACAATTCCTAATACAATATAAATGCTCTATAAACAGATGCTATATTGGCTGGATGTGGTGGCTAACGCCTGTAATCCCAGCCACGGAAGACTGAGATGGGAGCATTCTTTGAGCCCAGGAGTTGGAGACCAGCCTGGGCAACATAGCAAGATCCCAACTCAGAAAAAAAAATAAATGAAATTGTTGCTATACTGTACTGGTTTTCTATTTGTATTATTTTTTATTTTATTGTTAATTTTTGTTGTTTTCCTTTTCTCAAATTTTTTCGATCCATGGTTGGTTGAATCCCCCAATGTGGAACCTGCAGATGCAGAGTGCGACTGTACTGAAACAGCATCTGTTGCTTTTCCAGGCCGAGCTTTCTGTCTATGCTCCTCTCTGTCAATAATCTCTCGCTCTCAGTATCTTTAAGCCCCTGTTCCCTTGCCCTCAGGACAAGTGCTCCCCATCTTAGAAAGCCCTTCATCCTCTTGTTGTATTCATCACCAACGTTACACCAGGCAAAGTAAGAAAACAGAATACACCAGTTGCCTCTGTTCACTCCCCAACCCAATTTCAGCTGGCTTTTGACCCCCTCACTTAGCTGAAACTGCCTCTGCGGAAGGTCAGTAATGGCTTCATTAGCCAGCAGAGGCCTTTCTTACTCCATACGTTCCCTGATGTCCACTCTCTTTGGATTGTGAGAGTGAATGATATATACAAAAGTGTATATAACACTTACACACACTTTAAGAATAATAATGAAATGTCCATGTCTCATCACCCCCACTACAAATAGGACATTATTAATAAATGTGAAGTCCCCCGTGAAAGAGAACAGTAGGCTACCTTATAACTCCATCCCTGATGTCCCCAGAACCTTCCCAGGGCCTTCATCATACAGGCCTCCTGTAGCCCATTCATCTAGAATCTTCTCTTCCACTGTGATGGGTCAGCTAATTTATCTGACCAGGGGATCCGATTAGCCTCTGAGGCTAATGAGAGGGCTGTAAGCCATCTATCAAATCTGAGCTTCCAGAAACAATTTTCCTGCCTTTGTAGTCAACCTGCAAATGACTCAAGGCCAAGCAGAGGGAGAACTGTGGACGGGGGTAGGCCTTTAGCTCTCTTTATGTTTAACTTGAAAGTTAGCCGCACGTTAGGACCCACAGTCTGCTTCTATTTGCAATGCAGTTTAGTCCAATTTCCTGAGACACCATATCTATTACCCCATAGATAAATGAATCGGGCTGTTTTTCATTTTAAGTGTTATGAAACTTTTTGTCCTGCTTTTGTGTTATTATAGACGAACTCTAGTCACCTTATTATAGATTCATTCTTTTTAAGGCATTTTCCCAATGTCTCCAATATCCGCGGAGGGCATCAGCGTTTTAGAGATTCAGCCTGAGCTAAGCTGACTTCTAAAGAAATCAGTGGAAAATAACAGTGCACATCTGAACCTGCATTAGCATTGCATCTGCTTGCTTCGCTTAGTGATCTGATTCATGAAAAGGGGTCCATTTGATTTATCTATGTGTTCATATTAATTAAAATCCCCCCGAAGCTAGCTACATCTACTGAAGGCCAGACATTCAAAGACATTGGCTTAAAAGTATCCTGTTTTGAAAGTATTTCTAAAGAGCTTTGAAGCTGATTATAAAGGAGATTTCACAGCCTACCTGTTTGGCAGCCTTTCTAAGAGCATGAAGCAGTGGGGACACCTTCTGGAGCTTTGTAGAAGTGGCCGTTTCACACAGAAATCCCTCTAGCGAGCTTCCAGGTAGATTCTGGGCACAATCCTCCACTATTTACCTCACAGCAAAACTCTCCGGGAAGTCACTTCAAGGGCTAGGGCAACGGTGTCTTGCTTTTTCTCATGCATATTACAATCAGGACAGGTCCCTCTTTTTCTAAAACAAGGTTCTAGACAACACATCGTGTGTACCTTGTGTTGTGGCACATGCCATTTTTGAAATGAAAAGGTCTGTCTGCTTTGTGAGTCGCCGCCAGGGCCGTGGCATGGCATGAAGTGACCCAGGAGACACCTTGACCTGTTTATCGGGTAGATTCTCCAGCAGAGTCATTAAGAGCAGGAGCTTTGGTGTCGGCCTAACCTCGCTCAGCCACTTACCTGCTCTCTGAGCCTCAGTTTTGTCATCTGAAGACTGAGGAAAATCACAGTACCTACCTCATGGAGCTGTTGTGAAGATTAAATTAGGCAGTGCTTATTAAGTGCTTAATAGTACCTGGTAGAGAGTAAGAGACGAGTCAGGGCAGCTGCAGTCACTGAACTAGGGCTCTCACTGATGCCCTTGTGATACCACCATTTTCTCTGCGACCTTCCCACCACCGTATTCTGGGTCAGTGGCCCTTAGCCGTGAGTGCACATTAGAATCAGACGTCAGTCTTTCTTAAGGGTCCACAGATGGTCCCGATAGCCAGCCAACAGTGAGAACCACTATTCTAGAAGCTCCAAATGCAGCTCCTTTTGAGAACATTTAAAAAGATGATTTTCATCCGCTAAGGTCTGAGTAACTTGAGTTTCGGCTACTCAGTTATCTCTCATCAATTTCCACCTTAGCACAGGTGGCCAGTGAGAAGCATTCTGGAACATAAGAGTGTCAGAGGGTGAGGGCAGGCTGTTTTCCATCATGGGCACGTGTCTGAAGTTGTCTTCCCCTTCTCACGTGGCAGAGCTAGAATGTGCTGGTAGGGAAGGCACCGGGCCAGCCCATCTGTTTCTATCTGTCATTCGCTTTCCAATGTGGGAAGATCAGTAAGTGTAAGACCACAAATCCAGGCAAAAAAAAATACAGAAACATGGCAGGGACTTTGTGTTTGCACCCAGAGGGGCTAAGGAATTTGACCACTTTTAATATGACTTAAAGCGATGATTATAATCTACTCCCTTTAGAAACAGCAGTCAGCGGCCTACCTAATCTGGAGCAGGTTTGTGATGTGTAGAGTCAGAGCAAAGAAGGAAGGATGGGAGGGAGGGGGTGTTTACCAAATGAGAGAAGCAAAAGTTAGATCGCTGAGAGCAGGAATGGAAATGTAAAAAACCACCTGATAGATCTAACAAGTAAAGATGAGTGGTTTGCTCACCATAGCACCGGATTATAAATTAAGAGCAACAGAAATAAGATATATAACTGGAGGAGAAAATGATCTCAACAATGAAATCAGTTGCACTGTGGCAAACAGCACACACTCAGAGCCTCGTGTTGTTGCAAACACTAATGACAAGGACCTCTGAACCATGCCAGGCACCAGTGGCTACTGTGAATCCTGCTAGCCACATTTTGATATCAATAATTTATAAGGATGATGACCAACTTACACTACAAAGAATATTGACATTTTCTTTCCATACTTGAAATGTTTTTATTCACTTGTTCATTCTATAGTTATTGATTGAGTACATTTGTGCAGGGCCCTGTGCTAGGAAGAAACGAAACCAATATGTACATGTTAGCTCTCGCCACACACAAAGTGCCCAAAACACAATTGCTTAAACAACAAATATTTGTAAGTTCTCATGGATCTGTGAATTGGCTGGGTGGTCTTCAAGCTGCTTCTTGCATCACGTTTTTGAATGCCTCATTGGCCAGAGAAGTCAAGCCAAGCCCAGGTGCAAGGCCTGAAGAAAATAGACTCCAGCTCTTGGTGGGAGGACAGGCAAAGTCTCATTGCAAAGGGGCCATTTTTACTAATAATAGACCACACCCCTTGTTGTAACATTTGGACAAAACAAGACCTTTATAACCCTTTTTAGTACAGGAAGTTAACTACAGGACTATTGACTAGAATTATTCATTCAATGGTTATTGGGCATGACTCTAAGCTGGGTACAGTCAGTGCCAAGAGCTGGGGGCTGTGTTGGGGGAGACAGACATGGCTCCTGCCCCAGCTGCTTTGGGGGCATTGCCCTGGACTTGGGAGTCAGGGACAAGGTCCCAGTGAAAGTAACATCTAAGCTAAGGCTTAAAGGTTAAGTATACCTTAACTGGGAAAAGAGGATAGAGAGTATTTTAGATAGAGGAACAGGCATATTCCAAGGCCTATGGATGAGAAAGAGCTTTCTAGGGACTCGGAGAAGTTTAGCCTAGAATGGGGCAGTGAGAAGCAAGAGTTGAGGATGGAGAGGAATGGGAAGTTCCAAAGCACATGAGCAGGTGGCATGGCGGGACCATGGCCCAGGTGAGGAGCCACCTGGTGCTCCACGGCCCAAGACTCTCTTCCCACTACCATGCCCCTGGCCAGCCCCTGAGCGAGGCTGAGTGGATTGTTAGAAAAAAGGGATGGAAATAGGAGAAGAGAGGAGAGGAGGAGACAGTGGAGGCCATCACGCTCGGAAGTCCTTGCTCACGCTGTGCCCCCATATTTGCTGTGTGTGCTCGGCAGCCTCCTCTGCCCAATGCCAAGGGGAGAGGCACGTGAGAGGCAGCAAAATGAAGTGATAGCCAGAGCGTCTGTGTCTCACCTGTCATCATGGCCACTGTCCCCCCTTTCTGTCATGCCTGACCCCAGTGCTGGCCATCACTGACCCCTACATCATTGCTTCTATATTCTTCACCATCATCATCATCATGTGCTTCCATCTGGCACCTACACACACCCTGTTCCCACAGCAAGCTCTCTCTTGTCCCTGGAGAATCCAAGTTCTCTCCAACCTTTTTCCTTTAGAGAAACATTTCCCTCTGCCCATACGTCCTTTCCACTCTTTACCTGAAAAGTCTCATTCTTTCTTCCAAATCCAGCCAGACCACATCCTCCTTCATGAAGACGTCCCTGTGCATCCAGGAAGAGTCAGTCTCTCCCTCATTTGAGTTCCCCACTCACCCCAGAACAAGAGCAGTCCACATTCACTGGACATTTGCCACGACCCAGGCACCATGGAGTTCTTTATGTGAAATGAGCCTCACAGCCAGATGAGGGAGTTTCTGTCCCTAACACAGGACCCTGGTCACATAGCGCGTGAGTGGGGAAGCCAGAATTCAAACCCAGGCTCCGTGACCTATGGTCTTGCTCTGAGCACCGCGCACCCTGTATGTCTCCCTGCTAGAGCACTTCTACGCTGAAGTGTGCCCGTCCCTCTGACTCTGACCCACTGGCCTCAGCTCCTGGAAGCAAGGATTGGGCTTCTCATCTCTGGAATCACACAGTGCTATAGCGGGTTCCCTAGAAGCAGAGACGAAGCTGGTGGTTCTCGAGGTGGTTTATTGAGAGAGGGCCTTCAGGAGAAACTGTAAGAGAGTCAGGGAAGCAAGATAGGGCAGGGAGGAAGCTAGGGAAGAGAGTGATTTCAGAAGAATTCTAACCTTTGCCTGATGGCATGCGGAGCACACTTTGTCCCACCCAGTCCAAGAGACTGGGCTCTCATAACTGTCACCTCCATCAATGAGTCCTTTGCCTACAGGTCACACCCTAACAGGAGGGAGGGCATAACCTCCCAGGCAGCTCATGGTGGGTGAGGCACCTCCCATCCGGCCCGGTCAATCCACCAGAGAGGAAGGTACAGCCAACATCATCCTAATAAAGTGCACCAACAGCATCTGCTGCAGTCGTCAGTTTGAAAAAATATCAAACGGCATGTGCAGGCCCTTTCTATCCAGCCAGTGGCTGATTCCACCCTCCGTGGTGGACACTCCCAGAATCCACATCTACTGAATCAGTAAATCAGAAGTCACTGTGTGTACAGCAAGGCTGCCCCCTCCTGCCACCTTCCTTTCCCCGCAAGACCTCGGCTGCACAGACTTTGGTGGCGGTTCAACATCCACCATGCCATCCGCAAATCCCATGGGAACTACAGTGCAGAATATTAACTGAAACACAAGCTTGTTCCTGGGGTTTGATTTTGGCATGACACTGCTTCCAGTGAAGCAAGAACAGGAAATAAGTATGATGGGTTTTTTTAACTCGCAGCATAAAAGATTGTGTTACTCCTCACCCAAGAGTTGAAAATAAAACATGAAGAGAGAGGCGGCTGAGCCCCAGCCAGTGCTTCAGATCAGTGTGTGTCTGACACACACACATGACTCTGTCACAGTTAAGAGGGTGTTTCTTCCCCGCCTCCTCCAGTGACTCTGATGTTGGTAGCTCTGGAATTGGAGCAATATTGATTTTCCTTGTTTGCTATGTACGCTCTTTTAAAAATAACTGAATCTAATCCAGTTTGGGTCAGCATAACAGGAAAGTAATCATCTGTTCTTGAGGGTAAAATAAATCTGATCCAAAAAAACTCTACCAACATTCTATTGCAATTTTTTTGGAGCAAGTTTTCCAATTTTAACGATAACTGAAAGCCTTCATTATGGTAAAGGTTTCAGTCTCCTGAGGCTCAGGCTGTTAGCAGCAAGGCCTCCATCTGCCCTCTCCTCAGTTTGTTTCCAAAGAGATCTCTCATTCCCAGTTGTCCAGGTAGCATTGTCAACTGAGGTGTTGTTTTTCCTCAGCTCTCCAGACCTTCTACAGCTTTGTACTTTTCCTTTACAGATATTCCCGTATACACTTTCTTAATTCAGCACAACATCCTAGGGGGGGTGCAATGTTGGATGGCAGAATGCTATTATGTGGGGCAGCAATCTGGCAAACTCTCCCTGGGCATCTCTACTGACCTGGGGTGATTTAATAAGTATCCAGCATTGTCCTGAGCTGATTTTTACTGTTTCTAGCTGGGGAGGCCACAGCGATAACCCCGTATTAATTATCAGCTCCATCCTTAGTGTCATGGTGCCATTCCTGCCCACGGTGGCTCCTAAATCTCGCTGTCTATTAGAATCACCTGGGAAGACTGTTAAAAATCTAACTCCCACATGCTACCTGAAACCTGCTGAATCAGAATCTACCCAAGGATGAGGTTCATGAATCTTTATTTTAACAAGCGTCCCAGGAGACTTTTCAGCACCCAGCCCAACATGTGTGCCCTGCCCGGAATGGCATAGTTTCTGCCCAAGGTAAAGTCAACTAGGGAAAACTGATCTGGAACAAGCCAAATGGAAGCTCATGAAAGATGGTGAAAAGAGCTTTTGCACACTTTGTGGCTTCTGCATGCCTTCCCACCTCCACTCTTCATCCCAGTTGAGGTGGGTATACAGAATAGTCAAATTACCCTCCATGCTGTTTGTTCTCATTCAGCCATCCACCCATCCATCCATTCATCCATCCATTCATTTAGTCAAACACCTGCTGAGCTCGGGCTCTATGTAGAAGACCCTGAACTCTGGAGGCTGTAAAGAGGGCACAGCCTGGATCCCACCCTCCAAGAGCTCACAGTTCTATAGAGTAAAAAGCCCAGCCACAGATGGTGCTAGTGGTTTCCCATGGAGAAAGTGAACGGATCTTCCTTCTTAAAAAGAGCAAGCAGAGCCAGCTCAGAGCCTTCACCAGGCAAGAAAGTAACAACATTGATTTTTGTTTCCATTTTGTTGAATTTTCTAAATATGATAGGTAATACAGGTTTTCATTTATAGTAATGATATGAAATTTTCCTTTAAAATAAGCCTATTAGAAAAATTAGCCAGGCATGATGGCATATGCCTGTAGTCCCAGCTACTTGGGTGGCCAAGGCAGGAAGATTGCTTGAGCTCAGGAATTTGAGATTGCAGTGAGCTGTGATGATGCCACTGCACTCCAGCCTATGCAACAGAGTGAGACCCTGTCTCAATAAAAAAATAATAATAATAAGGCTATTCATGAACACCACAATGTGATGTTGCTATATCCTCATTTGAATGGCTAAAATTAAAGACTGAATACCAAGTATAGATGAGAATGTGGACCAACCAGAACCCTCATACAGTGTGGGTGGTAGTGTAAAATGGTACAACCACTAGGAAAACTGTTCAGCAGTTTCCTATAATGCTAAACATACATATACCCACAACCCCACAGTTCCCTTCCTAGGGACTTACCCAAGAGGAATGAAAACAAATGTCCACACAAAGACTTGTACACAAATGTTCAGAGCAACTTTATTCATGGTATCCAAAAGCTGGAAACAGTCATGGTGTCCATCAACCAGAAGATAGATAAACACCCATATTGTAGAATATTGCTCAATAAAAAAAAATAGAATAGACTGTCACTCCACACAACAGCATGGATGGGTCTCAGCAACATGCTGAACAAAATAAATCAGATACAAAAGAGTACATGTTTCCAATTCCATTTCTATGAAACATAGGCAAATCCAATCTCTAGTGATAGAAAGCAGATGAGTGTTGGCACAAGGGAACTTGTTAGGATGATGGAAACATTATGTTAATGTGGTAGTAGTCACACAGGTAGGAAACTTTACCCAGGTAAAAAACTCATCAGACTGTATGCTTACAGCCGTATGCATTTCCTGTGGAAATTATTCCCCAATAAAATTGCTTTATGGGGTGATAGAGAAGATGGCAGAAATCACCAAGGTGGTAATGGGACGCCTGAGGTTTGGGAAATGGTACTCCAGCATACGATAAAGAGTGACTGTGTCCTAAAAGAAGTGCAGATGAAATGCTGTGAAACTTCCAACAGAGAGAGAATTTCTTCCAAGGGGAAGATGGGACGGTAGTGGGAGCTTTATCTAGTAGATGACGTTTCTGCTGAGCCTCTGAGTGCATATGGGGCCAAAATGAATGTATAAGTGAAATGAGCTGAAATTAATATCCAAGGGCTTGAGATGGGTAGAGGTGGGCTGGGGAGGAGTCCAGAAAAAGCTACGTACTCTGAGGGGAACAGGAAGAATGGGGGCGACCCCACCACCTTGGCCTTTGTCACACCCAAAGGCCTTTCTAAATCAGCGAAGCCTGGACATACGGGCTTCAGTGCCAGCCAGTGCAGTGCCATTTTCTACTGGGGTCCCCTTCTCAGAGAACTTTAGAGGTAGCAAAGCTCACCGGTGGGACCAGAATGAGGGTGTGGCAAGAAAGGCACGGTCACACCAAAAGGCCTAGCCTGCACTTCCAGGACCCTGCCAGGGAGTGCCTCACACGCCTCACCCTAGCCCTGGCCCTGCGTTCTGGCTAGCTGGGAGCAGGGTTCCTGGTAACTCATTCCTTCGTGACCATGTCTGACTGCTCACACCAGGCCAGACACTGTCTCAGACACCATATTAGGTACAAGTCCTGGGTGAGTTCACAATCTGGCAGGGCTGGAGACAGTAAGTGTGAGAGGGGAGCCCAGGGGGCTGTGGCTGCTCAGAGGAGATATACGGCGCCCAGACCAGTAGAGGGTGGTCAGAAAATTTTTTTCAAAGGAAACCTTAGCTAAGATTTGAAGAAGGCAAGTCCAAGGGAGGGTGGAGGGAGGTCCCTTCTAGACCTGCCTGGTCTCGAATTTGGAGCTTAGCCTTAGAAACTGAGAGCCCACTGGGCACTGATTTGCAAAAGCTGGTGTCTCCTGTATCCCCCACCTCTCATGCCTTTGTAGGTTTGTGACATTGCCTAAGAAGCACTACAATGCCCCCCGGTCCCAGATGGAGTCCGTCCTAGCAACCCCAGCCACTGCCTGCTCCCTAGCAGTCCCAGCTACAAGACAGTCCCTCGAGTTGGACTTAGGTGATTTTGTTAAGTAAGTGCAAATGCAAAGTCAGCATGGATTTTTTTTAAATGGTGTTCTTTTCTCTACATTGACTTCCATTCTCAATTCTCATCCCTCATTTGTTCATTCAACCACTCACCAGTTAACAGTTGAATGAATATCTTCTAAGGTGGGCTCTGGACTAGGTAACGTGGGATAGGGAGCTGGACGTCATCGCTGCTCTCAGGAGGGCGCAGCATCCCGAGCCCTGGGGGACGGAGCCCTTCCTATCGGTCCTCTCCATGTGTCCAAGGTCTGCAGCCTGGATTAGGTCCAGAGCAGCAAGCAGGAAAGGACATGAGACTTCACCAAACAGTGTATCTTCACAATAAAATCCTCCAGTAAAGGATGAAACCTACCGCTGAGCACTTAGGACACATCCAAATGTCTGAAGAATTGCTAGAGATTCCTAGAGCTTTTTGTAAGTCAGACATGGGCTCAAGGGGCCAGGAAAGAAGTGTCAGATCCTATGGAAAAACCAGGTCAGTGGCCAACCTACACTGCAATTTGGGGACAGAAGGCCACAGAGCCCTGAGCAGCTGACCTCTTCAGGAAGGTGTCCCCTGAGTGAGAACTTCCTTTTGCTGTTTGGGGTGTGGTAGAAGAGAAAGAGGGAGCCAGGGCTGTTATGCAACTGAGACTGCATGGTGACAGCTGCCCGGTGAGTGATTCTGTTTCATTGAACTCCCAGGACCATCCTCCTGAACGAAGAGGCCCCGCCTGAAGAAAGAGAACTCGGAAAAGACAAAGCACCCACCGTGATCTCAGAGGTACGGTTTCCTTGCCCTGGGGAGCAGGGGTTGGCAAGTCGAGGGTCCTCCCTGCAAAACAAAGGCAGCCCAGGAGCAGAGTGGCAAGTGCAACACTGAGATTTAGCTGGGATGTGGCCACGTAACTTTATCCACGTCACTTCCCAACCAAATACCCCCAGCGCCAACACCTCAGTGAGAGTCCAGGACACCTCAGTACACAGGTCTCCTCTGCAAGGGAAAAGCTAATTATCTCTCAGCGTCGGTAATCTTGTGTTCTCCCCACTCCCTAAGTAGAGGCTACTAAAGGACAGATATCTTCCACAATAACTCCATAGCTGAAACAAAGGGAAGACCAAGAGAGTTTAAAAACTAATACCCTTAAATTCTTCTTCGAGAACGATGCCCTAAGGAAACCATTGGAGATACAAAGATTTGCATTCAAAGATGTTTATTACAATACTTTAGTGATAAAAAATTGAAAAAATAATGAAAGCTACATTACTGTATGTCCATGAGGTATACAATCTTTTAGAATAGCGTTTGTGTCAGTAGTGGCAAAGAGTGGGGATGACTAGGTAGGAACATGAACTGGCCTAACCTCTACGACATACAACTGGGCAAGTATATCAAAATTTAAAATACATAGTTCCCCTTCTAGAAAATTATTCTCCAGATACCTCTCGGCATTTACATGAAGACATGTGACTATCCTTGTACACTGTAGCTTTGTTTGTAAAAGTAAGAAAAATTGGAAACAATTCCACCAATAGGAGACTGGTTGAATAAACTAAATTATATCTGCACAAGGCAATACTAAGAAATCCTTTTTAAACAATGAGAAAGTTTGTGTGCTAATTTGGCACAATCTCTGATATAGTAAGTAAAAAATACTAAATGCAAAATAGGTAGCATAGGGTGGTACCATTTGCGTGAAGAAAAAAAGTTTATAAGAACAACTAACATTTACTGAGCATTTCCTATGGCCTTTGTACTGTTTTGAGCATTTTTTTTCACATTAACTCGTTTACTTCTCCCAACAACCCTGTGAAGTGAGTACTATTATCTCTCCCCATTTACCAGTGAGGGGACACATCTGTCAGGCAATGGAGCTGGAAGACAGGGCAGTCTGGCCTGCTCCTGACCACTATATTATCTCTCAAGTAGTTAAGTAGATATTAATATATTTGCTCATGCATGGAATATCTCTGGAATATCAGCTTCATTAGGGCAGAGGTTTTTTCTATTTTGTTCACTATTCTATCCCCAGGACCTAGAACTGATTCATAGTAAGTCCTCAATAAATGTTAGTGGACTAAAAAGAATAACTAAATGGAGGGGAGGGGGAACTGGAGGACTGGGGAAAAGGGATGGAAATCTTTTTTTTTTTTTTTACCATATACCCTTTTGAATATTTTAATTTGTATCTTGTATGATCATCTATTTTTAAAAAATATTTGAAATGATGCTTGTGAAGAATATTCAGTCACTTGGGCAGGCAGCACTCATAATGTCAACTGGAAAATCAGAATACAAATATATCTACTCAGCGTATAAACACGTGTACACGTGTATATAGACACATTTATCTATAGCATAACCTAAAGATTTATTTTTATTCTTTCTTTGGAGTTTTCCATATTTTTCAGTTTTCTTAGAATGAGTATGTGTGAGTACATAAAACAGTTGTCTTTTAAATGTTAGTATGTTAATTATTTTTTCTGTTTTCAAAGATGTTTGTCACAGTAAACTCAAGAATACAGAAAAATTAAAGCAAACATCCTCACAATCCCACCACAGAAAAATGTTACTGAAATTTTTAACAAACAACCTCCTAGGTATCTGTTTGCTTATGCAAATCTCTGAATGAGTTTATACATACTCACACCTTCAGAAACATGAGGTATATGTGATTTTACATGAATGACTGCTTTCTTGCTCAATAATACGTTTGCTCATCATTCCCAGTCCATAAATACACATTGCATCATCCTCCATGGATAGAGTTCCCACACACACATGTCCCCCCATTGATGGGCATTTAGTTTGCTTCCAAAATTTTGCTATCATAAATAGCACTGCAGTAAACATCCTTATACATACATTTTGGTCACTCGCCCAGTTATCTGCCTAGGGAGAAAGGTACTATTTTTATAACCATATACAACATGCTTCATTTTGGGAGGGGAGAAGCACACTGATTATCCAATATGAATGCTTGCTAGCTTTTCCTCACGTCTTTAATTTCTAGGGATTAAAAATTAACCCTGCTGAACCAGAAAGAATACACTTAAGCCACAGCGAAGTGGAGTTTCAGGAATCCCTGTGGATCTTTTCACAGGATGATATCCTTTCCATCGGGATAGAAGAAGTAAGTAACACACCATGGGTCCTGATGTCATGTGATACAAACTTTTCTCACTGAGCACTTGCCCGGAGTCAGAAACATAAATCTCGCCAAAGCACTGTTACCGCCATTACCGTCCTAAGTTTTGGGTGCTGGGCTAGTCACCTCCTATGGAGTCAAACAAGTTCAAGTCAGGAATTAATCTGTAAATTGCATAACTTTAACTTACCCTTTGCAGGCCCTTCATCCTAATAGCTGCTCTCATACAGAATGACTTTCTCTGCAGGTATTCGATATTTTGCCCCTCTATGGAACATTGCAGCCCCACACTAGCCAGCAGATATCGTTCACCTTCTATGGGCACAGTAACATCATTGCACAGGCTAAAGCCCTGTGCGAAGTGGAAGGAGGGCCCACCTATGAAATAATACTCAAGGGAGAGGCATCCCTGATCGACTATTTCTTTGACACCAAGGATATTAACTATGGATTACAGGTATTGCAAACCATCAGGTGGAGATTTTCTGGTTTTGACTTAAACATCTTAAATGAATCTCTCCTGTGTCCCCCATCATCACAGTCTCACCATCACCCCTGTCCTGGATCCCTAATCTGCGTCCCTCGCCCTGATCATCCTCCTGCTGCCAACTGTTTGCCAGATACCTTATCTTGCTTTTCTCACCAACTCCTGAAACTCAGCATGTTAGACACTCAGGTTTGCATCTTCCTTTTCAATCCAGAAGCCCTTCCCAACCTCTCCAATTCTTTCAGTAGCACTGCCGTTTTCTCGCACCCCCTGGTTTAAGATCTCCAAGGCTTTTCTGCTGCACTGTCTCCTTCACCTCCCCAGGGCCTTACAGGACACAGGATTTGCTAAGTAATTGGCCAGGATCGCTCTCTGAGTCAGTTTTCCCTCCCTGTCATCACTGTTATCACACTACAGGGTCTCATCAAGCCACGCCTACATTACTACTGCAGTTCCTCCTACATTGTAGTATGCATACAGATCGCCTAGGAATCTTGTCCAAGTGCAGATTTTGATTCAGGTGGTCCAGGGTGGGGCCCGAGAATTTGCATTTCTAATAAGCTCCCAGGTGACATCAGTGCTGCCCGTCCATGCACCCACTGCAAACAAGGGGTTGCAGTGCACTCGTAGCTTCTACCACTAACCCATCTAGACGTCACTGCCAGAGAAATTTTCCCCAACTTGTACTTTCAGTTACAATTGAAACTGACCAATTAACCCCAGCAGCATTTGGAAAAGCAATGCAGTGTTTGTTGAGAAAAAGAGCATGTTTTTGTCGTCTGGTTTTACTTCCTACTGACTGTGTGACCTTGGGCACATCACCTAACCTCTCCAAGCCTCAGTCTCCCTCATCGATAAGGGTGGAATGGGGGGGCCAATGCCTGTCTCCCCAGGATGTTGTAGTTGCATAAGCGTCTGGTCAATGCTGTGCCATGGTCAGAGTCGGCCTTCAATCATCCTGAGTTCTTTTTCTGTCCCCCAGTGGGTCAGAGCCTGTTCCTCCGCCTGGGTGAGACTATCCCAAGCTTCTCTATTAACTGGTGCTCTTTACACAGTAAACTTCGTTTCCCATAATTCCCCCATTATAGCCCATTTATTTAATTGTGGGAAAGCTGGTTTACCCACTGGCCCACTGCACCCAGCCCTTCCTGCCCCCACACTTTCTCTTATGTTATCCCCTCATCGCCCACTCTGCCACCCCCAAACCTCTGCATCCTGAAGACCCAGCTTAGCTCCACCCACAGTTATCTTTCTCTTACTTGACATTCCCTTGGCACTTAGTTATCCTCTTTGCCATAATATAACCTGCTTTGTCGTTTCTGTTTTAGAATAATCATCGGTTAATTCTGTCTGTACACCCTCTCTTTCCAATTAGATTTTGTGTTCTGTACTCAGAGACTACATCTCCTACCAAATTTCAATGAGGATTGGATCTCCATTATATAATTACCGAGTAGTGCATGTACATGTGTGTTTATAGATTAAAGATCATGCCTAAAATCAGATTCACCCAACACCTCCACTGTGTGGAGACCTTCTCCAAATAGAATTCTCTTCCCTTCCTTATCCCCAGGGTCCTGTGGACAGCTGGTTTTGGCTCCTTTCTGAGTATAGTCTTTGACGCAGCTAGTCCTTGTCATAGCTTGTGCTAAGGACCCCTGAAGTTGCCTCAGTTTGTGGTTATTGGACCTTCTAAACCAGCTGGTGAATTCTGTTAGCAAAATCCCAGAAAAAATAGAACATGAATTGCCTATTACACCTATGGCTCTCCATTTAAATAGGAAAAATTCATTCTAGAACATTCTAAATTCAAATTTTATATTTTTCTTACAGGATAGAACCCAGAAGGCAAATTTTGTTAGTTAGAAAGCTCTCTTAAGATTTTCTAATATAAGTTCCTGGGGTGAAGAAACTGAGACCAGAGCGGTTAGATGCTCCCAGCACAGCCATACCTGGCCTGAATCAGCTGGGAGAATGAAGACAGGAGCCAGGTCTCCAGACCCCAGTGGTCCTCCTGCCCCTCTGGCACCTTTTTGTGATGCTGAAATGTGGCTTGACCAGTGTCCGTATCAGGAACAATCAAACCGGTGTCTGTGAGGCATGTTTGTTTATTCACCGTTGTCAGGATGACAACAGCATCCAAAGGTGGTAGACAGAGGAGTCACTCTTGTCCTTCTTCTCCCCTCAAGCTGTTTGACCGTGTCACAGAGAGGGAAATCACGCTGAGGAACACTGGGAAAGTTGGCTTTGACTTCAGGGTTCTGACTGACCACGAGTCTTCCCCGGACAACCTCCTCCCCGGAGTGCCGCTGGTCCTGCCTCTCTGTGTAAGTAAATGGCGGAGGGGCCCAATTCCAATCATCAGCCACGCCCCAGGCATTGGTGAGCCCTCACTGCTAGGATTACCTGTGTGACTTTTCCTTTTAATTAAAACTGAAGAACTCTCAGAAGCAAGAAAAATAAATAAATCCAGGCGACTTCTGTCATTCGTTAAACAAATATTTATTGAGTCCTGCATTAGTCTGTTTCCAGGCACCAGGGATGGAGCAACGACTAAGACAGACACAACCCGTGGGGTTTTTTTCATGATAATAAAACTAATTTATTTCCACTGATGTCTTCGCACATCCCTTGTAATTCCTGAGGGCATCCTTTCCACTGACTACACCAAATCAAAGCAACGTTTTATCAGCAGGTATGAAAATACCAGTAGACTGCAGTGAGCCAAATTGGCTTTAGGAGCAAATGGAGGAGGTGGTTATGTTGATCTACCAGTTTTAAGGAATTTATGTTGAATTTTTCTCATTATGAAAATAACGTATAATTGTTGTAGAAAAATTGGAAAACATAAAAAGGACAAAGAATAAAGTTATAATTATTCTTAATCTTACAATCAAAAGATAACGAATGCCATAATGATAGAGTCTGTTCTTCCCCTAAATCATCACACATATCTGGGTTTATTGTTAGTCTCTCTTCATTGGTCTGTCTGTGTCCACATTAATGCTATACTATTGTAATTGCTGTAGCTTTAAATACATCTTAATATCTGACAGGTCAACTCTCTTTTGTTCTTCTTTCTCCAATTTGTCTTAGCTATTATTTTGAATTTACTTTTAAGTCTTATTTCTCAAACATCTGAAGTTGAATGCCCACTTTTATTTTTTTCTTGGTTAATAATGAAAAAAATGTAAGACTATTCATTTGCCTGAGTATACCTTTAGCCTCATCCCATGAATTTTAGAAAATTACAGATTAAAAAAGTGGAAGTCAATTGTGTATATTTTATACATGTTAATGTTTAATATGACTATTATAATTTTCTTGATTTTCTAAGTTGTCTAGAATTGTAGTTTTATTTACAAGTTTAATTTAAAAATATATTTTTCTTTTTTAAATTTCCAAACGACTAAGATTTTTGTTTTTGTTATTTAAACTCTTCTTAGTGTTAATATTGAGGGTTTTTTGTATCATGGTCAGATAATATGCCCTCTAAATTCCTACTTAGTGAATTTATTAACATATTTTAGTGACCTAAATTGATTTTTAATACAAATAAATGTTTGAAAATATGTTACCTGGGCTATAGAATGCACATTATAATGTGTCTCTATTAAATTAACCTGAATAATTATAGTATTCAAATCTTCTATAACTTTTTCTATACAATTTTTCTAAGACTAAGAATGGCATATAAAAAGCTTTGTTCATTTCTCTATTGTTTTCTATGCATATATGAATACACATATTGTTTTAGACCTTTTCATTTCTGTGTTTACATATAGGATTTCATAACTATAAGTGTTCTTCATGGACTATGTATTTTACCTATTTTAAATTGTCTTCCTGTTCCCTTCTAATGCTTTTTGCTTTGAATTCCAGTTTGGTCTTAACATTGTGATTCCTGCTTTCTTTTTCTCTTACCTCATTTGTCCATAGACTATTTCATTTTGTTTTAGGTTTATCACTCATAAAACATATATAGTTGGATTTTATTTTTTTAATCTTCTCTGAAAGTCTTAGGTTCCAGTAGGGAGATTAACACTCTTATCATTAGGATAGTTGAAATGTTTGGTATAATTTCCTTCATTGTATTTTATCTATTTTTAAAGTTTCCTTAATGTTTGCTTTGTATCTTGATATCACAATTGCTGTTTATTTTGCCTTTTTCTAGGTTTTTTTTTTTTAAGCATTTGAGTTTACATTGCTGTTTTTAGTGGAAATTGATACAATTCTAAAGGGAATAATTTGGCAATATCTGTCAAAATTACCTTTGACCCAGAAATTTCATTTTTAAGAATTTATCCTATATACATGTTCCCATATTTGCAAAATGACATGTATATAAGAATATTTTCTACATCATTTGTAATGGTAATAGCAAATGACCAGAAACTGTCAGTAGGAAACTAGTTTTTTAAAATATATTAAAATTATGTAATGATATAATATGCAGCAGTTAAAAAGGATGAGGCAGCTCTAAATGTGGTAATATTAATTCTAAGATACATTGTTAGGTAAAAAGAAAAGAAAAGAAAAGAAAGCTGAAAAACACTATGCATGCTACCATCTGCATTTTAAAATATCTGTATATTGCTGGATTCAGTTAGCTAATATTTTATTTACTATTTTTTGCATCTCTGTTAGTAAGTGATAACTGTTTCATAAATTTCCTTGTTCATGCTATTGTTGACTAATTCAGATATCATAAGAAGAAATGTGTATTTCTCTCTTTTTTATTCTCTGGAATGGTTTGTAAACTAAAATTATCTGTTTTTTGAAAGATTGTTATAACTTGCTTCTAATGCCATATATTCCTTTTTCAGGCTAATTTTCTTGACTTATTCACCTTCTGTATAAGATACAGATCATTTAGGGGGTTTAATGCTTCCTGTGAGTGAATGCCTGTGAAACTTGGTGACAAGGCTCCGTTCTGTGCAGTAAAACAGGCAGCATGTAAGGCAGCCAGAGAGAGGGGACAGAGAAGCAAGGGGGAAAGAAATGGCTCTCTTAGGAACTGTGGCAGTGACGTTTAGGGCTACTGAACACCCAGCATGTGTGTGTGTTTGTGTATTTGGATGAAATCTGGATAGGTACACACCAGTATATTATCATTATGTATGTGACACAAATGCTAGTGATCTTTATTAAGTTTTTTCTTATCTCATTCTCTAATTTTTCTTCAAAGAGTAGGCGTTACTTATGACATCAAAAAAAATAATAAAATATGTTCAAAAAGTATAAGGAGCCCATTCAAAACTGACTTTTGAAACACTTCTAAATAATTTGAACTTATACTGGTATTTATTTCCCCAGTTCAGATTCCAGTCTGATTTGCCTTTTGTACCAATTTATAACCATGCAATTCTCCCAGCTCTTATTTTCTGATTTACTTATCTAGAGGTTACATTTTGAATGTATAATTTTTTAAGAGTTTTATTGTATGGTATTTTACATATACAAAAGAAATCTCTGTAACATGTGTTTGATTTAGAAAGCACAATTATAAAATGAACACCATGAACCTACCATTCATGTTTAAATCCAGAATATGACTAATATAGTTACACCCACTCATGCGTTTCTGTGCACACACTCTAATATACTGAAACCCACCTGGGCGCCTTCCCCATCTCGTGCCCCTGCTTGCTGGTGGTTACCTCCCAACCATTAACCACCAGTCTGAATTTTGTGTTTATCATTTCCTTTTTAAGATAATTTTCTTACATATGTATGACTCCATTACTTTAGTTTATTGAGTTATCAAAACGTTTAAACACCTACTATTTTTTCTAGTATTTCTAGTATTTTTTTCTAGTACTAAGGATAGGGTGGTAAACAAAACAGACAAATACACTTGCTCTAGTGCAGGTTTTGTTCTACAAGGTTTCGTTTTATCTTGACCTTTCTAAAAACAGCATCATTAAATGTAATCTTGTATGATTAGCTTTTTTCACCCAATATTGTGTTTCCAAGAGTCATCCAGATTGTTGTATGTACTGTGGTTCATTTATTTTCACTACTGAATAAGAATCCTCTTCCAACTACTGTAAATTGCAAGTAAATTTCCATTTTCCTGGTCAAAGCACATTTGCGTTTTTCCCCAACAGTTTGCTATTGGCAACAATCCTGCCATGACTAGTCTGGTACACGTCTCCTGGTCCACAGGTGGGAGAGTTTTCCTAGGGAGCTTTCCCAGGGGCGGAATCGGGGGTCACAGGCCATGTGTGTTCAACCTTATAAGACGGTGCGAAAGCATTTTTCTCAGTGCTTATTCCCATTGCCGTCCCCACCAGATGTATATGAGTTCCCTTTGATGCACATTCTCACTAAAACTTGGTAAATTTTACCAATCTTGTGGTTTTTTGAAAAAAATTATTATGATCTTAGTTTCCATTTCCCTGATGACTTAGGAAGGGTGAGCATTTCTTACTGTTTTTATCTGCTATTTCTTTTTCCTCTTTTGTGAAATGTCTGCTTGTATGCATTGCCTCTTTTTGGGTCGTTTTCTTGTCCTTTTCTTATTGTTTCACAGGAATGGATCCTGGGGAAGGTGTGTGAGTGGAGACTCACCAGCACAATCAGCCTTTGGGATTATCTAGTCCACCCAACTCCCAAAAATAGAAGTCCGTTTGTAAATTTTAAAGTTCTCTCTGCTCTTTCTCCTGCATAGGGTTTTATCGGTTCACAGAACGAGCAGGTGTTGAAGGTTTACTACTTACCTGGAGTACCTGAGTTCTTTCAGAGAAGTTTGCAGATACAGATTGCCCACCTGGACCCAGAAAAGATCACTCTAAGTGGAGAGGGAATCTTTCCCCGAATCTGCCTGGATCTCCCCAGGAACCTGAGAGGTACTAATACCCGTTATAGTATTTCCCCCCTGGAAGACAAAAGATACATTTTAGCGTTGCTTATTTGAAGGTCAGTGGCTACGTCCTTTATTTGCTTGGCAATCCCCTCTTGTTCCCTTCAGTGTTAATCCTCAAGTGCAAAAAAAAAAAAAAGCAAAAGTTGATTTTGACTCGGTGACCTGAGCTTAGTGTGAGACAAGATGTAGCCTATGGCAGCCCTACATTAAGAAGCCTGACCAAACTTGCCCTTATTGAATTACTTACAGAGGGACGGGGAAACTCCACCTCCAAAGGCTTTTCCATCCAGTGCATATTCCTTCCAGCCACAGTCTCTCCCTGAGTTGCCTTTCCCAGTAACACACTCACAGATGGCCACTGAGAAGGCAAAGGCTGATGTACTTCCGGGAGTGGAATTCTCCAAACATAAACTGCGCAGAAAGGCAACTTCAGATTCAGACCCCTTATTTTTGGCATTACCCAGCTTGAGGACTAAATTAGGCTTTAATAGCCATCTGCCCAGGTGCCTGGCCCAGGCTTTTCTGGTCGTATCTGGCCCCCTGGACCATCCTTCTGGACCAGAGTGATGTTTCTGTCTTGGCAGATCCCAAAGAACAGCTCTTTTCACCGTAGACTCTCTCTGGCTCTTTCTTCCCAACACCAGGTAAAGGACAAAGGGTCAGGAAAACCTCTTCGAGCTCCTTGAAATCCACTTTCCCTAAAAAGCTTCAGACTAAGCCCTCCCACCCCACCTTTCCTCCTACCCATTCCCTAATCACTAACTCACCTGTTGGTGATGATCCATTGAATTCTATTAATAATCTTCTGCTCCCTGGAAACCTGAACGGAAACATTAGTAAAGCTTAGACCACATTACAGTCTAGTATCCAGAGTTCTAGCCAGATGAGGGTCACTCTACCTCTGTGTGTGGTTGTCAGGGAGGAAGGCCTTTGCCACATGGCTGAAAACTGGGCACCCTGCCGGCCTCATCAGGGCAATAGACATGGTTTGGCCCATAAGGGCTTTAAGATAATTTAAATTTGAATAGCATTACTTTGGTCTTCTGTACTCCAATTCACTGCAGTTGTAGCATGTCCTATTGTTTTATAGTGGACATTTTAATGACTTTGCCCACCTTGCTCCTTTAAAGCATTTCAATTTGCACTGGCTTCATGGTGGATTTGGTGGTCCAGTATCTCTCCACCAGTTGCCTGCCCTCTCTGATTCAGGATATTGTGGCTTATTTAGTTTTAGTTAAAGCAACTTGACCCAAATATATCATTTTTGTTAATTGCGATTTCATAAACATGAAAACTGACTTAAAGGGGACCAGCTGTCCTGGTTTGTCCAGCACTGAGGGAGCTCCAGGGGTTGGGGGTATAAGTACTGGAATGAAGAAAGTCCCAAGCGAGCCGGGATCAAGTGGGTCACCCCACGAGTGACTTGGAATATTAGTGCCTTCAAGTTCTTGAGAACCAGCTAGGAGCTCGCTGAAGCATAATCTCATTAAACTCTGATACCAGTTCAACTCACTCACAGATTGGCTCATCCTCTGAAGCAGAGAAACATGGCAGGTGAGGGGTCAACAAGTTCACTTCCCGATGGAACTGGAGGCCATCATCCTGAGTGAAGTAATTCAGGCACAGAAAATAAATGCCACATGTTCCCACTTGTAATGGGACCTAAACTATGGCTACACAAGGGCACACGGAGTGGCATAATGGACCCTGGAGACTCAAGATGGGGATGGGAGGGAGGGGGTGAGGGATGAAAAATTTCCTATAGGATACAATAGCTACTACTCAGGTGATGGGGACACCAAAGCTGTTACATACGTGTAACGGAATTCAAATTCTACCCCTAAATTTATTAAAATTTTTTTAAAAATTAATAAAACAAAACAAAAGAAAGAAACTTCCAAACTGTTAAAGTAATTCACTTCCTTTCCCACTTTACCCTGAGTTGAGAGCCTGTGTTTTGAACATAACTCATATTTTTCTGACCTACCTGACTCCTCTTTTCTTCCAATCCCCCACAGGAAATGAAAAGTATGAAACCTTACTGAATCAGGCCAGAGAAAACATGGAGAAAGAGTATGACAGATACGAAACTCTAGACCAGTTTGAGATAATGACTCAGGAGATACCTCAGGATGAATCTACTGAGGTAAGACTACCTCCACCCTGCACAGAATGCGTGTGCAGAAGGACAGTATATGCAAAGGCCCGGGGGCAGGAAGGGCATGGTCTCACTGAGGAACAGAAAGGAGAAAGATACAGCTAAGGCAAAGAAGTGGGGAGGTAGGACAAGCAAGATGGGCCCACAGAGGTGGGCAGCCACCTGGTGAACCTATTAAGGGTGTTTGTTGGTCTTTAGTCTAAGGGCAATGGGAAGCCACTGAAGTGTTTCAACCATAGGTATGGTATAACTGGCTTTGCATCTTTATAAGATTCCTCTTTTAAAGAGCTTTAAGGGGATAGGGACCCGGATGATTGAGAGTAGGTGTGGAGAGATCAGTTTTTAAAAAGCTGATGGAGTGTTCTAGGTGAGAGGTGGTGGTGGTGTAAACAGTGGTGATGACAGTGGGGGCAGGGAGAATTGGGCCGGTTCAACAAATAGTCCAACAAAAAACAATGGTGATCTAGCACCCCTTGTATTATCCTGGATAGAGCTGAGAACCATTCTACTCAGTGAAGTATCCCGAGAATGGAAAAACAAGCACCGCATGTACTCACCATCAAATTGGTTTTAACTGATCAACACTTAAGGGCACATATAGTAGTAACATTCATCGGGTGTTGGGCAGACGGGAGCGGGGTGGAGGGGATGGGCATATACACACCTAATGGGTGTGGTGTGCACCGTCTGGGGGATGGACACACTTGAGGCTCTGACTTGGGTGGGGCAAGGGCAATATACGTAACCTAAACATTTATACCCCTGTAATATGCTGAAATAAAAAAGAAACAAGAAAAAGAAATATTCCAGAGCTGGAATGGTCAGGGATTAGGGATTGATTGGATATGGGGCTGAGGCAGAGGTGACCTCTAGGTGTCTTGCTTGATGACAAGGTAAAGAGGGGGCACTGAGGTTGGAAACCTGCGAGGGGAAGCAAGTTTGGGTGGGAGGGGAAGGAAAGGAAAGGAGTTAAGATAGACGAGAGGGTTACTGAGCGTGAGATTTCTGTGCATCTTCCAAGAGGAGCATCCAATAGGCTGTGGTCCCATGCCCTGGGCTGTGGACTGGTACCGGTCCGTGGCCTGTTAAGAACCAGGCCACACAGTAGGAGGTGAGTGGTTGGCAGGCCAGTGAGTGAAGAAGCTTCATCTGTATTTACAGTGGCTCGCATCAGTGCATAAGCTCCGCCTCCTGTCAGATCAGCAGTGGCATTAGATTCTCATAGGAGCAGGAACCCTACTGTAAACTGCACATGCAAGGGATCTAGGTTGCACGCTCCTTATGAGAATCTAATGCCTGATGATCTGAGATGATGCTAGCACTGGGGAGCAGCTGCAAATACATATTATCATTAGCAGGGAGGTTTGACTGTACAATAAATGTAATGCACTTGAATCGCCCCCCTACCCCCATCCTTGGAAAAATTTTCTTCCGTGAAACTGGTCCCTGGTGCCACAATTGTTGGGGACCACTGCAGTAGGGAATTGGAGCCTTGGCTGGGGGCTGGGGAGAGAGAGTTTGGAGAAAGTGATTTGAGAGTCATCGGATGATCACTGTAACACAGGAAATGGTGAAATTCCCTAGAAAGTGTATCCAGGGAGCAGTGAAGAGGGTAGATTCAGAATGGAGCCCTCAAGTACCCCAACATCTGAGTGCAGGAGGGGCAGCCAGAAGGTTCTGGAAGTCAGGAGTGTATGGTCTCACAGAGGTGGCCACCAAGCCAAGATGTGGTCTCTAGAGGGAGGGGGTGGCCCAGCTTGTAAATTAAGGCTGGAATAGGAAGGCAAAACCCCAAAATGTCCTCCCTCACCATCCCCTGAAATTCCTCTCTTAGCAGTCTTTTCCTGACCATGAAGCCTGCTTCCTCCCTGTGCTCTTCTTTTAAATTACAAGTGTGCATGAGAATATTGTCCTAAGGAAGTCACAGTTCCCACCCTCATTCCCTTTTGTCTCACTGCGGCTGTGGCACACATTCACGTTCCTGCTGTACCCTGGGCTTAAGGTTCGGCCCTTCTCAAACAGTATTTATCAGATTGTTTCACTGTCACCTTCCCAAATATCATTTTTTAGACATTTTTTTCCCTAATAACCCCCATGAAATATTTTTATTATATATTAAATGGAATGTCTTTGAATAATTTGATATTTAATTTTTTAAACTTTTTATTTTGAAATAATTATAGATTCACAGGGGATTGCAAAAAAAATTGTTTTTTTCCCAGTAGTAACATCTTATATAACTATTAATATAATACAATATCAAAACCAGGAAGCTGACATTGATACAAGCCACAGAGCTTATTCTGGTTTCACCGGTTTTACTTGTACGTGGGGGAGGGGCGGTCTATGCAATTTTATCACATTTGTAGATTTATGTCACCACTACCACAATTAAGATTCGGAACTGACCTTTTCCATCACCACAAGGATTCCTTGTGCTTCTTGGATAAATAAAATTAAAAACAAAATCTTTCAACCCAGAAAATCTCTCCACAAAGATAGAAGAGAAGAAAAACTATTATTGAATAAGCATTAAAGCAGAATGTGACATGTATCACAGGCCATCTTCTGAGAGATTGCAAAGACAGAAAAAAGTCTGACCCTTTTATATAAACAACCAGATCCAACCCATCCCGTGCATGTTCTCAAAGTCAATGATAGCTAGCCCTCCAGTGAGAAGACTTGACATCATTTGTCACACAGTTTATCCTAAATTTACAGGGTGATTGGGGTGACCTTCTGGGTTAGCTAATTGGCTTTATCCAAAGGGAAAACAAACTGCTCTTGTCTGTGTGACAGGGCCCCGTTGGAGTTGGGCTCTTATCCTCCCACAAAAACTGGGAGATAGGGGCACATCTTCTTGTTGATTACATTTCAAAGAGATGGTTTCCGGGTCCTTGAGAAAGACTTTCCTCAATGGATGGATCTTAAAGCTGGCAAGAGACTCATTTTGATTTTAAAGAGATTTATACATGTTTCAAAGAGATAATATTTCAAAGTACTTAAAATTACAATTTTTCTAAAGTAAGTGCTCTAAGAAAAGGAAGCGAGAGGTCTCGTCCCTTATTTTCAACGGGGAGAATTAAGCCTCTTTTTTAATTTGTGTTTGCCTTTGCCTGTGCACCTTTAAAGCCACACCCATCTCCCTCTTTCCCTCTGCCCCTTACCCCGTTTGTTATTTCAAGAATGTTATGTAAATGGACTCATACAGCACATAGCCTTTGGAGATTATTAGCTCTTTTCATTCAGCACAATGCCCTTCTGAGCCATTCAAGTTGTGCACTTCAACAGTTCATTCCTTTTCACTGCTGAGCAGTATTCCATGGGGTGGAGGTATTATCAATAGTTTGTTTTCCTTCCCCCACCCCCTTCCCATGAACATTTTAATACCACAAATATACTGTATATCTGTTTATGAGCTGTGGTCCTTTTGGAGGGCCACCAACCATTGTAACATCCAAGATATTTTCCACCTCCCCCCACAAGAACCAGTTTTCACCCCTTTAGTAGTGATATTGTCCCCATTGAGAATGCGTGGTCTAGAAGAATTTGCTGACTTGCTCATCTCTCTTGTTCCAGTTAAGTGCTTATCTCCAGATGGAAGTAGAGCGACTTATAGTCCAAGACTACGCCCTAGAACATCAGAAATCAGTTATCCCTGATCCCACCAATAGCACCTGCTTCAGCCATGGCAGTCACTGCAAAATGACCAAGTGAGTCCCCTTCTGTGTTGCATTTGTTTCTGAGTGTAGCATAGCAAGCCCTGCTGCCTTGCGCTGAGTACTCCCTGAAACACTGGTTGATCATCTGGGAATGAAATCCACTCTCCTCATGTGATCTGCCCTCCCCCAGCATCAAGCCAACCAGGCAGATTTCTGCCTCTTACGGTCAGTAAACTCCAGCTCTGTCGAATGGACAAGCCCCATTTCAGGTCCATGAGGGCCCAGGTTGAACATGTTCTTAGATGATGGCTGAATCAGTGTGAACTTCCAAGGAAGTTATGTTGTTTCTAGTCTCCATTCTGGTGACCATTAATTGTTCTCCGCTCCGGAGAATAAAATTGTGCACAGGAGATAGAAAAGAACTTGACACTCTTGTCACTTTGGGAAAAGTAGCCTTCCAGGTTTGAAAGTGACTGGTAAGGAGAACCTGTGTCCGTTTCAGAATCCAGCTGCCAGAGTATACCCTGGACTTTGGCTACGTCGTCCTTGGTGAAACCCGAACCCATATCGTCAAGATCACCAACACCAGTCACTTTCCAGTGTCCTTCCATGCAGAAAAGCGTGTCCTTCGTGACACAGGTAACCAGGCTGGGGAGACACTTTCCTATAGTACTTTGTCACGCCTAACCAGGACCCCATCTGTACTGTCCTTCTGGAACAGCATTTGTGTTTGTTCAGGGATTGCCTGAAAGAGTTGTTGGTACTCTGAGTGGTCATCCTGCTCCAGAGGGGGCTCTGCCTAGAGCAGCTTTTATTTGCTATTTCTCTTTCCCACGAAGACATTTTATCTGTCTTGCTCTAGGATTCAGTACTGAGCTAGATCGTGTAAAGAATCTGCCTTACTGTGAAACAGAAACATTTGAAGTGAGATTTGACCCACAAGGGGCCAATCTTCCTGCTGGAGACAAAGAAGTCATCCTGCCCATCAAGGCATGTTGCACCACTGGGCCCGCCTGATGCTCCAGGTTCCCAGCTCTGCTTGCTAATGGCCCCGGGGTGATCCAATTATTATGTCAGAGCTGTGAGTCTTCCCCCTCCCTGCCCCTCATGCCACATGGTAACAGCAATTTTATGCCTGCTCTAGGTGGTTGGAGGGCCAACAGTTCCCGTCTGTCTCCAAGCCAAGGTGACCATTCCAGCTATGACTCTGTCTTGTGAAAAAGTGGAGTTTGCTGCAATTCAGTGTGGACAGTGCCTGGTGGAAACTGTTCAGCTTTTCAATCATCTCCAAGTCCCTTGTGAATGGTTTGTCCATAGCCTAAAGCCTGTTAACAAGGTAAATGAGTTGTGGCCCCTTGGTCCCCTTGGTCCCCTTGGTCGCCTTTGCCCCATCGCCATTTCAGCCATATTTGTAAACCTAGGCCTTCATTCTCATCATTTCGATCTCCTGCTCAAAGACTCTTCAGTGGCAACCATTGCCTCCTGAGTGAAATCTGGCCCCTTAGCCCAGCACCCGAGGCCCTCTCAGGCCATACTGTCAGATCAGATGTCTTATTCATCTTTGTACCTCTAGTATCCACGCATTCCTTGGTACCTGAGAAATACTTGGGAAATGTAGGTTGTGTGAGTAGAAGATGAAATGAGTCCATTTTCCACAGAAGATGGTCTAATTATCTGATATTTATAAATCAGCTGGAGAAACACATGCCAAAGTACTTAAGACAGAAACTACGTGCTGAATTAACACCAAAGATACGGATCTTTGACGTCCAACCCACTTCTGGAGTCTTGGATCCTGGGGAGAGGTCCAACGTGCAAGTGAAATTCATGCCAAAAGAAGAGGTGAGCTTTAAAGAAATGTGGCCTCATTTAGATTCTCTTTACTCAAAGTTCATGCTTGTTTGGGTCTCAGGGGAAACTCTGAGTGACTCGTGCCTCGCTAATCTGAATATGGCATCTCAAGTGCTTTCTGGTTCACGTAGAAGCTGTGTGGCCTGGCGATCTGGAATCAGCAGACTATCTAACACGTTGATTTTTATCAGCAGACCTGGGTTAGAAGGCTTCTGCCTCTCACTCAAAGGCTGTGTCCCTGAACAAATCCCATAGCCTCACTAAGCCTCAGTTTTCTCATAGATAAAATTAAAAAGAATAAGATTGCTTATCAAAAATCCCTTTTGCAACTCTGGAATCCAGTAAGCTCCAAAAATTGGGGGTGGGAGGATTTCATAAGTTTCACACTACTCAGTTTTCAGAGTGAAACATTGCAACTGCAGAAACACTAATGTGTTTGATTATTGGAGACCTGCCCCAACCCTGGTGAGGGTATTAGGTAACACAGGGTAAATGCACTATTTTTACCTTTATAAAAATGTGGATTTGAAAGTATCTGGCCCCTGGGTTTCAGTTATTCCAGTTACCTGCAATAACAACCCCCTCGGGTCATTTTGAAGATTAAATGCACAGCATTCAATAAAATATACACAGGATACCACTCTATGTAGAGTAAGTGTCTCAATAACTGTTAACTGTCATCGTCAGTAGTCGTGGTAAGTACTCCCCGGTGGACAGCCTCCCTGAGCCTCACAAACATTTCTTTTGTGACCACCACCAGCACAAAGCTCCTCCTGGCCAAGAACACAGTAAAATTAATAAAATACTAGAACCAGAGAGGATCTCAAGAGATTGCACTGTAAAGACTTGTTCAAAGCCTATGGTGTTTGGGATATGTTTTCCTCTATTCTGTTATTTTGAAAGAAAAATCGATGTAAGTTTTATAGAACACCTGTGGTTAACTCCCATCTTCCTGGTTATGGCTTTGAGGAAATGCTTAAGAATCTGCAGTGAGAAAGAGGAAAAGTGAATGACTTCATATCTCACTCTAAAATAAAGCTCATGTTTCTGTCATTATCAAAATCTCTCCAACCCTTTTAAAAGAAAATTAATAATATATTTGTCATTCTTAAAGAGTCTTCAGACTATCAAAGGTTTACTTAAGACTTTGGATTTCTTTCCATTACTGAATAAGGGAAATACCAGTAAGTATAGTTTTAAAAAATAGATTTGTTCAGACAGTTCCATAAATGTTGAGTTCACATTGATCAAAGTTAAAACAAATGTTTCCACCAATTGGAAGAGGAACTTTTTGGCTGTATGCAAGAAATTGGTTGGCTCTGCAACCCATACAATCCATACCTGCGTCTCTATCAATACCAGCAGCACAGAAAAATCACCAACCATTCTTAGACATTATAACATGTTCAAAATACTATGTTAGAAAACAAAGAAATGAATGAAATGTTTTAGAAAGCAATTAAAATATAGAAGTTTAGGTCATAAAGTGCTAAGCCCATAACTGTATAAAAAACCCTCTGAGCCAATAATTTATTCTCTTACTGTGTCCAACAATAGTTATTTCTCTGTGTGTGTATGTTTGCCTGCATACATTCCATCCATCGGATATTTTTCCCCTTTGAGCTAAGACAGGAGCTCTTCAAATTGTGATGCCACTCATGGCTCCCAAACCCAAGCCATGAGTCTAACTGGATGAGAATGACCTGGTTAAAAAGACAGAATCCCCAGCCTTACTCTGCCCCTGCTGAGTCAGGATCTCTAGGGATGGGACCTGTGGCTCTACATGTTTAATAGGTTCCCCAGTGAAATCACAATAGGAACCACTGAATGGAAAGTAGATTTTTGTACCATTTTGAGAAAACATGTAAGTAGTTATGGTATCATTATCAACTGGTATCTGATTATAATTGCATCCAGTGAACTGAATGCCCTAGCTCTGGCTTTCTGCTAAACTCAGAGGAAATACAAAGTACACACTCCAGAATCATCCCTCCCCAGGAGCAAGGGAGCTGGGGTATTTATACAGTAACTCCCAAGAGTCATTGCTTGAGGACTGCTCCCAGAAGGTGTTACTTCCTTGGCTCTTCTGCCCTGCCCTCCCCCTGCCCATGGGCAGCAGGGCCCATGATATGAGAGCCTTCAGGCCCAGAGGTGCAGATAGTGGCAGCTGGAAATCTGAGCACACTGGAAGGTCTCAGGGATATGGGGGTGACCCCCAGAGAGCCTGCTATAAGTGATGAAGCACTTAGTACAGTGCCTGGCATGCTAGATACTGTATATAGGAGTAATATAAATTATTCCTATGCAACTTTATAAGATAATTTCTCACTTAATCTAAATAGATAAGTTTTTCCCGTCAGTGATGTACAGTTTTATATGGCATGTGATAGAAAAAAAATCAGATTCTTATTTTGTTTTTATGTTTTCCAGAGATTCTACAGCCAAAACCTGGTGTTTCAGGTTGCCCAGAGTGCTCAAAAGCTTACACTGATGGCATATGGGCAAGGTCTGGAGCCACGCCTGGAATTTAGTCCTTCAGTTTTGGAGCTGGGGCCTCTACTGCCTTTTGCACCTGGAGATGAGGCTGAGGTGGTAGTAAAGAATCCCTGCAACTTTCCCATTGAGTTTTACTCCTTAGAATTTGACCAGGAATATCTCCTAGAAGAAAAGGTGAGCAGAGACCAAAGACAAACCCCATTTTCCTACACATGCTGGGCCCTGCTGTGTACTACTCATGCTCTTCTCTCTGCATGTCATAACTTCTTCCTGGCCTTTCCCTTTACTTTCCCCTGGAACCCTTCCTTGTCAATTGAATGATCACTTCTCTGTAGGCTTTGCTGACCTACCTTTCTTGACGTGAGCAGAATTCATCTCCTCCTTGTGATTCCATTATACATTTTAAGGAACTAATTGAAAAACTAATGCATGTTCAAGGTTAAAATTCAAACAGTAAAGAACTGTTTGCAGCAACCTGCCTGTATTATTATATTTGAAGTTGAGTTTCTTGTAGACAGCATGTAATTGGGTTGTTTTTTGAACTATACTCTGCCAAGCTCTGTCTTTAGTTGGTGTATTTAGACCATTTACATTTAATGTAATTATTGATATGTTAGGGCTTGAGTCTGCCATTGTATTGTATTACTGTTTTTTGTTCTGTTTACTTTTTCCTGCCTTCCTGTCAATTGCTTCAACATGATTTAGAATTCCATTTTGATTTATCTAAAGTGGTTCTTGAGTGTATCTCTTTGTATAGTTTCTTTAGTTATTGCTGTAGGTATTACATTATATATACATAACATTATAAACAACTGGTATTGACATTTTACCAGTTCTAGTGTAATTTAGAAACCTTTCCTCCCTTTATCTCCCTTTACCCTTCCTACTTTTTAATATAACTGTCTTAAATATTTTTGTATTACAATTGTCATTTTAACTGTCAAACATAAGTTAGAAAACTCCAGAGGAGAAGGAAAATGTATCATATTTATCTGTCTTTTTACTCTTTCTTTTCTTTCTTCCTTTCTGATATTACAAGGTTTCTTCTTTTATTATTTCCTTTCTGTTTAGAGAGTTACCTTTAGCTATTCTTTTAATGTAGTTCTGCTGATGAAAATTTTTTAGTTTTTCTTCATCTGAGAATGTCTTAATTTCCCCTTTAATCTTGAAAAACATTCTATATCCACTTTTTTCACTGAATATAGAATTCTGGCCTGACAGTTCTTTCAGCCCTGGCCTCCATAATCTGATGAGAAATGCAGTGTTATTTGAATTGTTTTTTCTCTATAGGTAAGATTTCATTTCTCTCTCATTGCTTTTAAGAATCTTTCTGTGCCTTCGTTTGTAGAAGTTTGACTATAATGTGTCTTGGCATAGATTTCTTTTGGTTTATTTGGTTTGGGACTTGCTCAGTTTCTTGAATCTGTAGCCCAGATATGTCCCAAATATCACAGGGACATATTTATACTAAAAAAGATATTTGTTGTTTACCTGAAATTCAAATTTAAATAGGCATCCTGAATTTTATCTTGTAGCTCTAATATATATTCACACACATGTATACACACACACACACGCACACACACACACACTTAATACTATTTTACATGTTTTTCCCTGGATCCTCTATTTATGCGACAACAACCTTGCTTACTGTAATATTACTAACCACAATATTTTTTAAGAATGTGTCATTCAAAGTGGATAATGGAGTTCTGTACTTTTGTCATGGGGAAAAATGAAAAAGAAAAACCGTATATGTTATTTTTTAAATAAGAAGAAAATTATCTTCCACATGTGAAATGCCCAGGCTGAAAAAGAGCAAAATAAAGAGCCTATATCCCTACAAGTTCAGAACTCAGCCCTACTTCTTAGACCTATCTAAAGGGTTCCACCCTTTGAAATCCAGAAAGTATTTCTACAAGTCTCAGCCTCAGGTAGGAGTTTTACAAGATCAATGAGCAAACCCACCTAGAGCTATAGGGAGGAAACTTCTAGTGAGACCAACAGCAGTTTCTGTTTTCCCCTTGAGCAGATCTTGCGAAAGCTGAAGGGCTACGATGCCTACAACAGCCTACTACTACCTCCTCGCAACCCAGGGGAGAAGCTGCCCCCAGAGGTGTATGAGTACTTCAGGGAGATGAAGAAGTCAAAGGAGGAACAGATGAAGACAAAATATCTAGACAATCTGGTGCAGGAGAATGGTGAGAACTCAATGTGGAGAACCCCTGGTGCTAGCACTGTCCTGGCCCCTTTAAATTCCCCCTGCTGTGTACCTGCCAGATGCCCAGCCGAGCTAGGTGCCTTACATATTCTATTTCTAATCCTCAAAAAATAGGATCCCTACAAAATAAGTCTTGTTATCCCCATTTCGAGGGTGCAGAGGCTGGAACACATTCTGCTCTCAGTAGAATCCAGTAGGGTATTAAGTCTTAAAAACAGCTAATACAGATGGAAGAACGCTTGCTGGATACTGTGCTGAGGGCTTTGCACATACAGATAAGAAACGGAAGTGCAAAGAGGCTTGGTCCATAGTTTTAAGTGGCAGAATCAGGATTCCAGCCCAGGGCTCTCTGACTCCAGAGTCCATGCAGGTAACCACTGTAATCCACTGCCTCCTATAGGTGTGCCAGGGTAATGTAAAGTAATGCATCATGCAAGGTAGAAATTGGTGCCCTAAAAGAGATAGGGAGTGGGAGTTCACACAAGAAAAAGGCCAGCCCCTCCATGGGCCTCAAGGCCAAAGTCCAATCACAGAGCTACACTGAGCTCTCATAATCATACCCTTTCTGGCCCAGCAGCCCCAAGTTATCCCATCATCTGCCCAGGGGCTCTCCTGTATGCTTGAGCATGAAGGCTCCTGACTGACTAGTGGGACTGTGTGGCTTTTCTTGCTTTCCTGTGCCCTCTTCCTGGACATGTACCTCCCCTGTTCTTACTTGTTCTCTTCTGTGGAACAGTCATCACATGGCTAATTATTTTCTTTATACCTGCCTCCCCCACTAGCCAACAACCGCCCCAATAAAGGCAGTGATCACATATTTCCCACTTGTAAACCCAGGGCTTGGAACAGCAACTGATACATGACAGAGCCCAGTAATTGGGTGCTAGAGAAGTAAGTGCATTAATGATTGAATGGGGTCCTTTTCTCCTGCCCTTGGGAGTCTCATTGGCTCTCAATGGCCTAAAAGGAAAAGAGAAAAGAAGAAGGCTGTCTCCCACCCATTCTCCTATAGTGTTCCTTCAGCAGTGTATTAGTTTGTTAGGGCTGCCATAACAAATATCGCAGACTGGGTGGCTTAACCAACAGAAATTTCTTTTCTTACAATTCTGGAGGCCAGAAGTCCAAGATCAAGGTGTCAGCAGAGTTTCTTTCTTCTGAAATTCTTCCTCTTGTAGATGGCTGTCTTCTCCCTATGTATTCACATGGTCTTCCCTCTGTGTGTGCCTGTGTCCTAATCTCTTATAAAAACACCAGTCCCATTGGATTAGGACTCACCCATATGACCTCATTTCACCTTAATTACTTTTTTAAGTCTCTAGCTCCAAATACAGTCACATTCAGAGATACTGGACAGTTAGAACTTCAACTTGTGAATTTTGGGGGTAGGGGGTGCAGTGAAGTCCATAACAAGTATCCACTGTGTTGCAAGCACTGAGCTAAAATGCTGGGGGGAAGTCAATGACACAAGGCCTTTGATTCAGGAAGGAGGTGAAGGGAGAGACACTTAAACTCTGAGGGACTGCCCAGTGGCTTGAGGCAGGGGGCTGCGAGGGGCTTCAATGTACAAAGGACCTCGTGAGGCCAGAGAAGGGCCTTGTTGTTCTCATGGTCCTTACACACCATGGTTGTGGGTTCACTTTTCCTTTTGTCCCAGTGGAAGATGGTCTAGAGCCAGGACCAGTCAGTCCAGAGGGGACCCAGGAAGGCTCACACTCTGCTTCTCACCAGCACTTCCCTGAATCTACTCACTCTGCTCTCACGCTGTAGACAATCCTTCTCTGCTCCCTTGCCCACAGCCCCAAGCACATTGTCACCGTTCACAAGAGAGCTGCAGTGTCTTAGGCTCAAATCCAAATTCTCCACAAAGAGGACATCTTGCCCTGCAGTACAGGGGAGTCACCTTGTACAGTCACAGCCCACTGCATCCCCTGAGATACTGTGGACTAGGGGACAATGAGGAGGTGCTGGACCAACAAACTGTTAGATGTGCCTAACAAAGACGTGGGGAATGCTCATGAGAAATTAAGGGGGAAAGCAGGCTACAATTCAATGTGTCCAAATGACCTCAAGCGTAGCTGTGAAAAATTAAAAATAAATCGGAGAGGTTGCAGCTCTCTTGTACTGGTATAAAATTCAGTGCAATTCCTCTGTTACCATTCCTTTGTCTAGCTCTATCTTTTTTTACAGCTCAATTTTATCATTTTTTTGGCTCTTTTGAATTTTCCAAATTTTCTGAGCAAATGCATAAATTTGGTATTTAAACAAATGTTAAAATGAGGAGAAACACTATGCACAGAGGAACTTATGTAACAGCCAACTGACTGCAGTTCTTGTTCATTTGGGTTGAGTAGTGCGGGGCGACAAGGGCGGTATAGTGATTCTCCTCCTTGTCCTCTTTTCCTTTTCTGCCCCCATCTCCCTTGTGCCCCCCAACTCCTCCCTTCTCCCTGTGTTCCCATCCTTGGCTCCCAGCAGAAGAGGAAGATATAAGCACGTCAGATCAGGGAACCTCCACTGGCACAAAGAGGACGTCGCTTAGCCGAGGGATCTCTGTCACATCCAACCTGGAAGAGCGGCATGGCCTTTTCGTCGAGTCTAAAACCTCAGATGATGACGACGATGAGGAAAGCCTGGAAAAAATAATGTTTCAAAGTAACCAAACATTTTAATATTTTGGTACCAGTTCTCTCTAAGCAGAAGTGGGAAATCTCTTCAGTACGCTGTCGCCTTTCCCCATGAAGTGCCTCCTCTGAGCCCCATCCCCACCCCCTCCGGCCCTGCCCCCACACTGTCCCCTGGAGGAGTGTTGGTCTCCCCATTCACACTAGGATACAAGCATGGGAGCCTGCTGATGAGCTCAGCATGTGACATATCCTTGCCACCACTCTCAGCATTTTGGCTAGACTAAGTATGGATCTGAAGGCCTAAATCTTTAATGCTAAAATCCCAGCAGGCTGGAGGTATTTAGGGAAGCATTTCAGCGGGTGGGAGAGGCATTCTTCCCCGTGTGCCTCCACCTGGACCATTAGGGAAAACCTCCCCTAAACCTCCCGGCACTGTGGGCCCATTTTCTAGCGTTTATTTTCCCCAAGTCATACAAGATGTTGAAACTATATTTAGAAGATTAGATTCAGCAAAACTGGGTTCACAGGGGCCATTTGTGTACCCGTCAGTAAACCATAATAAAGCATAAGTGAACTTGTGACATGCTCATCTCAGGAAATAGGAATCGCGGGCAAGACCAATGAGATCTTTAAAGAGTTTGGTTAAGTCGCTATTCTTAGCTTTCATCAGCCAGGTGAGCAAATTAAGGCAGGAGAACGCGATGGCAAAACTGGGATTAAAGACAGAAATTCCTGGCTCCATGCCTTGTGTTTAATCCACCCTGTCCCTGCTGACCCAAGTGGCTCTTAGTGTCTCATGGCTGCCTTCCCCACCCCACACAGCCTGGCTCTGCTCCCCATGCCTGGGCTCTCCCAGAGCCAAACCACAGACGTCCTACAGAGAAGGAAGCACCCCGCAGTGCTGAGGATGGGAAAACCTGGAAACCGTCTCAATCCCCACCAGCAGGGGACTAGTTAAATTATGATAAATCCACACAGTAGGAGGCACTTAGCAGCAATTTCAAAAGAATGAGCTACATCTATATTTCGGTAAATAGAAAGATATCCAAGATACATTATATGAAAAAAGCAAGTTACAGAACAAAATTTAGAGTATGAGCCTAGTTTTGTTATCAAAACACTGAAAGTTTGGGATCACTGTGTGTACTGGGCTGCATACTTACTCTGTATTCTATACGTATTATTCTGCAGATTGCTTTTTTCTATTATAAATATTTCTCCAGGATAATACTTTGGATCTAAATCAAGGTATGACAAACTTTTCCCATAAAAGACCAGACAGTACATATTTTGGACTTTGCAGGCCATACAGCCTCTGCTGCAGCTGCTCAACTCAGCCTTTGTAGCATGGAAGCAGCCAAAGACATTATGTAATCAAAGGGGCATTGCTGTGTTCCAATAAAACTTTATTTACAAAAAGACATAGCAGTTCAGATATAGCCTGTGGGCTGTAGTTTCCCAGCCTGTGCTATCTAAGTCATTATTAAAGTAACTACTATGTATTAATTCTATAATAGGAATATGCCATCATGTATTCAGCCATTTCCCTTAATGTTGTAAATTCAGCTAGTTTCTAATATTTTGCCATTATAAACAGTCTTTTCCCATCAAATGCCCTTTCTTTTTTTTCAGCAGGAGAGATTCCCAAAAATAGAATTAGAGTCAAGAAGTATTTGTGTTTTTAAATTTTAATAGCTACGGACAAATTATTAGCCAAAAAGGGCATTCTCATACACTACAGGCAAGGACTGCTGCAATGTTTGCCATTTTAAACTAACAACATTTAAAAAGAGAAATTCAGTCCCATTTCCACGAGTACCCATGTAAACTCTGGCTGTATACACATGCACTGACATGTGCACACACATGTTTTTAATTTGCAGCCGACAAGATTCAGAGCATCGATAGCTACTCCACAGACGAAGTTGGAGAGGTAGAAAACAACCCAGTGAGCAGAGCAATCGCTCGCCACCTGGGCATTGACATTTCTACAGAAGGCCGCTTGGCGCAGAACCCGAAAGGCATCGCCATCATCATCCATGGGACGCCCTTGTCAGGTACGCGACTGTTCTGAGGGGAGGTTAAGCCAGGGGTGCCACATGTCCTCCGTAAACTCCGTGGCTTCCATGATGGCAACATCAGCCGTGTGGTCATGGCAGATACTAACGATTTTATCTGGGGAACAGCATAGCAGAGTGATTACAAGCATGAACCCCAGAGCCAACAGCCCTGTGTTAGATCCTAACCTGTAATGCCATTTAGAGATGAGTGTATTTGGGAAGGTTGCTTAAGTTCTCTGTGCTCCATGTCTTTGTCTTTAAAATGGTATTAACAGCATCTATTTTATAGTGTAGTCATGAGAATCCAATGCGAGCTTTCGTATAAAATGCTTATCCCCGTACTTGGCACCTAATAAATACTCAAACAAAAATCTTTTGATATTATCATGATTATTACTACAATGATGGTTAATATTCACAATTACACTTCCAGAGTTTGAATCCCCATTGGAAAAAAACTCCAATCACATGCTATATATTCTCAAGGAATATCTTGCTTATTATAACCCAGTCAAGGAGTGAGCCATCCTTTAACAAAAATCCTTTATTGTCTCCAAAATTACACGTGCTAGCTTTGCCATAAACCTAAAGGAGCAAAATCACCTACACTGAACAAGATCTTCAATTTGTGTAGTGATGAGTAGTTTATAGAGCTCCTGCCCATCCATTTCTCTCTTTAAAGTTCACAACCACCCAGAGGAGAGAGTTTGATTGCCCCCATCTCACAGGAAGTTCAGGTTCACAGAAATTCAAGAACATCTGCCCAAGGTCACCCAGGTAGTGACAGAGCAGAGGGACTTTGGGAGGATGCCCTGCAATCTCTCTTAGCTTCAGCTTACTTGAAGAAGGGCAATGAAACCTTTTTCTGATGCAATTACTGTCGTTCATACAGACAACATTTATGGGGCGTTTTGGATGTTCTAATCACTTGAGAGGCTCCAGGAATCTAAAAATGTCACAATCCATTACCCCTTCCTTTGAAGAACCTTTCCTTGAGAAGTCATAAACCAGAACCTAAAAGGTAGAAGGCCAGATCTGGGAGCAATAGGTAAAAATCAAACAAGGTAAATAAGAACATAATTGAAAATGTTTTGAAGACCCTACCGCGTGCAGCAGCTCCTGCCATTTTTGAGTTGCACTGAAAGGAGTGCCAGAGAGATGGTGGACAGGCCAGGAGAGATTGAAGACAGCCAGAGATTAGCCCTGAGAACACACTGACCTGGAAGGAGCTGCTAGCCCCATTCTAGGGGAGGGTTCAATCGCATTTTCACCTGGAGACAAAAGGGGTATCAAAGTGTGGATGACAGCAGTAACAACCCTGGCACTTTCATGGAGACTTAGAGTTTTCTAGGAATATTCATGAAGAACAGTTTAATAGTGTGTGTCAAAGACTGGTCAATGTAAGTTATTTTCCCCTTTTTGTTTATGGTGAAGTTAGCACATATAATTTTTGAAGACAATAAAAGACCTTTTTGTGTATAATTTATATACCAAAAGATTATCCCCAAACTGTTAAATTGTTAGTCTGACAGATATGGAGTTAAGGAGAGGGAAGATGCTTTATTTTGAATTTATACATCTGAGTTGTTCGAGCTTGTATTCTTTTCATAATTTAAAACATTAAAATGTTTAGAGAAAAATCCAAGACATTAAATTATTCTAAAAGAGAGGGAAAAATATGTGCAAACTCTTTGACCTGGCGATATTCTAAAAATTTCTTAGGAAAATAATTAATGATGTGGACAAATACCATAATTTAAAAATTAAGAGCAATTGAAACATTCAGTATGGGGGACTAGTTAATTAAGCTGTGGTACCTTTATGTAGTGAACTTTTTTAATTTTTAATTGATACATAATATTTATACATTTTATGGGCTGGGAAGGGTGGGGAAGATAAAGATCAGTTAATGGGGACAGACATGCAGTTAGATAGGAGGAATGAGTTCTCATGTTCAATAACAGAGTAAGGTGACGGTCGTTAATAACAGTGTACCATATTTTTCAAAGCAGCTAGAAGAGAGGACTTGGGATGTTCCCAACGTGTAGAAATGCTAAATACAGGGTATTTGGTGATGGATACCCCAAATACCCTGACTTGATCACTACACGTTCTATTCCTGTAGTATTAAAACAGTGTCTTGTACATCCACGTTCATAGCAGCGTTATTCACAATAGCCAAAATACGGAAGCATCCCAAATGGCCATCGGTGGATGACTAGATAAACAAAATATGGCAAAATGGGATATTTATTCAGCCTTTAAAAGGAAGAAACTCTGACACACGCTACAACATGGATGAGCATCGAAGACACCGTGCTAAGTGAAATAAGACAGTCACAGAGGACAAATATTGTATGATTCCACTTATGTGAGGTGCTAGAGTAGTCAAACTCATAGAGACAGGAAGAAAGGAAGACAGAACGGTGGTTGCCATGGAGTGGAGGGAGAGGGACCTGGGAAGTCAGTGTTTAATGGTAGAGTGTCAGTTTGACATGATGAAGAGAGTTCTGGAGGTGGACGGTGCTGATGGAGACACAACAATACGAACATACTTAGCACCACTGAACTGTACACTTACAAATGGTTAAAATGGCAACGGATGTGTATTTTACCACAGTTAAAAACAACAGTATCATACAAGTGTATTGAATGCATAAAAAGATGCTCATGATATATCATTTTACATGAGGAAAAAATGCCCTACCTGTGATTTGTATTAATAACTTATATTAGTTTCCAGTTTCTGTTGTAACAAATGACCGCAGACTTAGTGGCTTCCAACAACACAAATTTCCACTGTTACAAGGCTCAGAAGTCTACAGTGGGTGAGCAGAACTGCATTCCTTCTGGAGTTTCTAGGGGCAAGTCCATTTCCTTGTCTTTTTCAGCTTCTAAAATGTCATCTGCACCCCTTGACTCATGGCTTCTTCCTCCGTCTTTAGAGCCAGCAGTGTGGCATCTCCTGGTCTCTCTTTCTACGTCTGCTGTCACATCCTCTGCTCTGACTCTGACGCGCCTGCTTTCCTCTTGTAGGGACACTTGCGATTAGATTGTGCCCACCTGGATCATCCAGGATGGTCTCCCATATCAAGATCCATAAATTAATCACATCTGCAAAGTCTCTTTTACCATATAAGGTAACAGATTTGCAGGTTCGGACATGGACATCTTCAGGGGGCCATTATTCAGCCTACCACGTAACCCGTTTCTTTTTTATAGGAAATATAACTACCATAGTTACAGATGCACACTTCACAACCATACGCTAAATATAGTATCTCCAGGTGAGAGGACTGTGGATCTTCTTTCCTTTTCTCTTGCTTGTTATTTCTGAATTTGCTGCTTTCTTTTTAATGACAGTACTTCGAAAGGAGAAAAAAAAAATTAACACAAGTTATTCTTTAAACCAAAAAACTCTTCCCATTAGAATCAGAGACAGTAGGAGCGACAAGGTATTTTAAAGACCATCTGATAGAATCTGTTATTTAAACTGAGGAGAAAACCCAGTGAGGATGCGGTTGCCACCGCATGTGTGCATCAGTGGCGGGGCTGGGACCAGACCCACAGCCCTGACTCCTGGCTGGGGTTTCCCTTCTGCTTGCTGCTGCCGTCACCTCTGGCTACACAAGGGACCTGGGAGCAGAGCACTCGGAGAGATCCCTGTACAGGGACCTGTGTTCTAGAGACGTCTTCTGTCTAGGACACTGAGCAAATGAGAACCATGAAATTCAACCCCCCGGCCTTTTTTATAGGAAAGTCGGCCACCGCCGTCAGCATGGCCAAGTACTACAACGCGGCCTGCTTGAACATCGACTCCATCGTGCTGGAAGCCGTGTCCAACAGCAACAGCATCCCAGGCATCCGCGCCCGTGAGCTCTGCATCAGGGCCGCCATAGAGCAGTCCATGAAGGAGGGAGAGGAGTCCGGTAAGAGCCCATTTTTCCCCAGCTTTCTGCGGTCAGGTCCCCGGCAGCCCCACTGGCAAGGCCCACCTTCCCTGTGCCCCCGCTGAGCTTGCCGCCCTCAGCCGGGCTGGAGGCTGCCAACTTAGTAGCCAGAAAAGAATCCTCCTCACCAAGCATGTCTGGGTCTCCTGCCCTGCCCAGTGCAGGGGTGCTTCGGCACCGCAGGGAGCAGGACAGTGGACAGGACACAGCCCGCACCTATGGGGGCTGACACACCAGGAGAGGAAGCAAACAGGGGCTCATGCAGAGCAGAGGAAAATAACGTTGCGACAGAAGTACTTGATTCTGTGAAACAGCAGGATTGGGATGAGTGGGTTTCTACAAGGGCGATTTGGGGATGTTTTCGTGGAAATGGGCTTTGAAGGAGCAGGAGGATGTTAATGGGCAAAAAATGGGGCCAAGGACAGTCCAGACCAAGACAGCAGGGAAGCGGACGGTAAATTAGGGGTAGGAAGGCAGGTTGAGTCTCGAATGCCAAGATTAGGAATTTGGGTTTTATTTTGAAGGGAAAGAGGAGTTGGGGCAGTTTCACATCATGGGTCAGAAAGTCACACGAGGGAAGTAACGTTTGTAATATCTTGTCAAGGAAGCCACAGTGAAGCTGCAGGTGAGTGGGCCTGGGCCAGCTGACCCCGCGTTCACCTGCATAGCGGAGAATGGCTGGAACATAGTCGACACATAATGAAGATTTATAAAAATGTATCGAATCAATAAATATGCAGAATCTGAGACTGCTGAAAGCTCAAATAGAATGAGCCCCGAGTAGAGCACCGCTGTGTTTCTCAGTCTGGAGGTCCCTGGTACTTTTGGAGGGAGGCCTGTCAGTGCAGGGGTCAGGCCCTGACCTCCGCCGGCTGTGTGCTGTGGAGTCTACAGGCTGTAGTGATGCGGAGGCGGTAAATCCGGATCTACCTGTGCCCTACAGCAGCCTCCAGACACGGGGCTGCCGAGCACCGGAACTGGGTCTAGTCCAAAGAGATGTGCCGTAAGTGCAATCTGGAAGATGCAATATGAATATCAGACTAAAATAACCCAGTTACAATTTTTACACAAAGTTTACATGTTGAAATGATCACATTTTGGATACACTGTATTGAATAAAATATGTTATCAAAATTAATTTTTCCTTTTTAATGTGGCTACTAGAAATTTTTAAATTATATATTAATACATATGTGGCTCACATTATATGTCTATTGGTCAGAGCTGGTCTAGACCACTGTGTCAAGAAATTGGGCAGTGAAGGAAAAAGAAGAGGCAAAATGGTGGTATCTTGAAAGAAATGAAGGGTTGAATGGAAACTTTCACTGGTATTGTATCTGGAGGAGCTGGATCTTTGGATAAGGAGGAATGATGCCATGGACAGGGAACGGGCAGGGCACATGGAGACCAAGAGATTCCACAGCACAGGGTGAAGAGCGGGGATGACAGGGCAGAGCAGGACTCGCAGTGCAGTGGGCGGGAACAGAATTCTGGGGGCTGATTTGCTGAAATGGTTGATAGACAGGGAGTAATGAGTCTTATTGAGTCTCGCTGAGAGCCAGAGAAACGTGGGAGCTACTTAGCACCCAGTCCCATCACCCCATCTCAGGGTGCCATGAGCATCTGCTGCACCCCTGTTCTCCTCCAGGGCCACATGGTCCATTCTTGAAGAGTCGGAGCCCCGGGGACAGCATGAGACACAGGACGTGCTGTGGGGTGGGACGTGAGTGTTGGAGGACTAGGAGGCTGGGACATGGACAGAATTTATCATAAAAGCCCAGGGCATTCTAGTAAGGGTCTTTCTGAACAGTTGTCATAGAAACCCTTTTAAATAATTATATCAACCATGATTTTGGAAAGGAACTTGTCAGTGGGAGTTCTTGGGATGAGGAACCGATTGAAAAAGAGGTTGGGGTGATAAGAAGAAATCAACCTTGAAGCCATGTTTGCTGACAGGTGCACTGTTACCACTTGGCTGATTTGTTCATTTGGGTGGCTCTGCTTAGAGGGCAGAGAAGGCCCTACCCAAGCTACTCATTGGCCTCACCAATGCCCAAAACCACAAAAGGTCAGGTGACAGGTTTCCAAGGCAGGGCTGTAGTATACCCTCAGCTTCAACAAGTGTTACCCTGTGGGCTAGAAGAGGGAGTGGGCACAGACTAGCCTGGGATCCCCTGGCAAGATGAGCATTGAAGAGCCTAGGACTGCAGGCCACGCCGTCCACTGACCCTTCTTCACCCAGTCCTGTGGGGCAGAGCCTCTTCCCCAACCCCACTCAGTCAGCTGCAGAGGGAGATGGCTTTGTGTCCCTGAAGAGAATCCCACGGGGCAGCAGTGTGCCATCCCCACTGTCATTTCTTTATTATCCTTGGATGACTTTTGGTAAAAACTCACCCTCTCCTTGTAGCCCAGGAGCCTTCTGGGGGCCAAAGTGTCATAGGACCAGTACGACTGAGCACTGAGACCTTGGGCAAGTTAACCTCAGAAATGACGCTGGTGGCCCCGGACGGTAAACCCGGAAAGAGCATTCGTGGGAGCGTGTTGATCACCAAAGGCAAAGCGGACAGCCACACCTCTGGGTCACAGAAGCAGCATCACCAGCACCAGTCTGAAACGTCACAGGTACAAATCAGGGCTCTCCAGCAGGAGGGTTGGGATCCTTCCTCCTTCTCAGCATCCTGCAGCCAGGTCAGTGCCCTTCATTCCTACAGGTGTCCTTGCCGCTGTCCCTGCACCACTGCTGACAGGAGTGTTTCCTCAGCAGGTGCTCAGCAAGCACCTTTCCTGTTATAGGCACTGGGTTGGGTGCTTTCAAAGTGAAGATAAAGCAAAATTCCTGCACTCAAGGTGCACTAAGTCTGATGAAGGAGATAACCACACTTACAAATATTTGCAGTAAAATGAAATTAGTGACAAAAGAGGTGTGTAAAAGGAATTAGATTGAGCCATAGAAAATTGCCAAAATTCAACCATTTTAGAACTCCATAGCAGCAATTTCCTATATAGCTCAACCTAATACTAAAGGAATGTGAAGGATGGAATCACTGATATAAGTTGTGGGAGGGCTGCCCGGGGAGTCCGGGAAAGTTGGAAGTCACAGAGTTTGAGCAGCATGCGAAGGGATTTAGAAATCCCAGCAGACTAGCAGGTGCTGAAACCAGAGACAGTGGGGTAAGGTGAGTAATGACTTGTAGGTGGGAAAGTGGAGTCAAGTCAGCGCAGGCTTTTAAGATGTTTGAAGGAGAAGGGAAAAAAAGAGTAGTAGTGAGAGGGGAAATCCCAGCATCAAGAGTCCATTCTTAGAAAGTAGGTAGGGGCACAAGCAGGTCTATAAAGAATGGAGCTCCTGGAGGGGTATAAGGTGATGAGCCACCCAACAGTGAATGAGATTCTGGGAGGGGATAGGTAGGGCAGGATCAAGCACAATCAAAGGAGAAGGGAGCCAGCTGCCTTTGGTCAAGGTAAAAACAGATACAGCTAAGGGTGAGAGAAGCAGGGTGGAGAATGGAGGTTGAAGAAGGCCTTGTTCCCTGGCTCTATGATACGTGCAAGAGGCGTGGTCTTTTGTGGGAAGCAATAAGGAGGTGGGGGTTGCAGAGCATGCTTGAGGAGAGTGGCAAAGCACTGATGTCTCCACTGTGATGAATAGAACCAGAAATTGGTGACGGACAAAGCAAAAATAGTTGAGAATGGTGATGGCCCAACTAAGACTGGAAAACTGAAAACTAAGATTTCTCAAAGTGGTCCCTGGCAACTCTCATTCAGAGGTGAAGAGAGAAGTTGTTGTCACTGAAGGGGAGGGGATGTGCCCAGAACTAGGGGCAAGGGAGTTCAGGGTGGCATCAGTATGGGAAGACCACCCTACGTAGAGAAGGAATTAAACGGAGAATATAGAATGGGAGAAACAGGGAGAGTGCTGTAGGGGCAGTGGCAGAGGTGGATGGAGCAGAGGTGAAGGTCTTTGAAGGAGAGGAGGCCCATGCATTGGATGGGGCAGATGGGTAGAATGGAGCCATTGGTCTTCACAGGAAAGGAGACCTGTGAATTGGATGGGGCAGGTAGGTGGAATATTTAGACCATTGTGGGAGAGGAAGCCCACGTGTTAGATGGGGCAAGTGGATGGTGCAGAGGAGAAGGTCTTCACAGGAGAAGAGAACTGCAGGTTAGATGGAGCGTCTACCAGGGCTGAATTCATGCCATGTGGTGTCTCTGATCTTCACTTCAGTCTTAAATTCTTCTAACAGCTTGAAAACAGAAACCGTTGACTTGTTTTCTTTTGGAGTACCAACCTTTTAACCCTTTTTTCCAGGACCTAATACACTACTCTTTACATAGATGTTTATGGATGGACTAAAGCTCATATACTTATTACCAAATAGGGTATTATGGGAAGTCATTTCCTTTGGTTTTGTTCTGTCCATTTAGACAGTGAAGTAAGGCTTTTTAGAATTCTTCAAACGCAGCAGAATATCCCAATTCTGACTCCAAACTCCTTTTAATAAACAGGAATCTACTTAAAGATCCCAGTAGAAATCAGAGCTCACAGACCGCCATGTGTGGCTATCTGCCCCAGTGGGACGGGACTCAAGTGGTCTGGCCAACACAGTCCCCCTGTCACAGTGGTACCCGGACAGATGTTTGGTCTTCTTGAAGCTCTCATAATGTATGAATTCTCCAACGGCTGAAAATTTAGTTAAGTTGCAAATGGGAAGAAACATGTGATAGTTATATAATGAAGATATGGCCTATAATATAAGGTCATCTACTTATAAATCACCTTTTTCCAAGAAAGCACCAGTCAGAAATCCTGATCTTTTGAATAATATTTAATTCAACACTTTTGTTTCTCAATCCATGGCCTCCGTAACTACTCACTACTATGACCATGTCCTAGACATTGTTCATCATTGCTCATGAATTCCACAATCTCTCTATCACACATCCTACTTTCTGAGAAGCATCTTCTAACTTTCCAGATGACTTACTCGGGTAAGCGATCGGCCTCATCAAAACTTACGATCCACATCCTCACTGCCGCCCACCCCCTCAGTCCCTTCCCGCACCTTCCCCTTCTTCCTACTGTCCAGGCAGAGCTTCCGCCCTGGTAAACCCAATTCCCCACCTACTCCATACGGAGCAGCTGGACATAGCTGGGGAAGATACTCATCTCTCCTGAATGGTCTTAATTTAAATTTAAGACGACAAATCTCAAGCAGACCCTTTGGTCGGCCCCAGTAAGTTTGCCCTCCATCTAGGCAAGACAACAGTTTAATTGCGCTCGTCACTCTCCTGACCTCTAAGACACTTTTCTCTTCCTCATTCTCTCTCTTCTGATTTCATGGAGAACGCAGCAGCATCAGGAGGCAACCACCTCACCCTCCCACCACCAGATCTCCCAGCCCGCGCTGAGTGCTGCCCCTGCCCTCACCCAGGGCTGAGCCCACCCGACATGGGCCCTGGGCCCCACCCTTTTTCTTACTCAAAGGGGTAAATTCCTGCAATTGTCCCATCTCCCATTTTCCCCCGTCAGCCGTATCCTTCCCGTGGGCATCTGTACATGCTATAGTATGTTAAAAACACTTTCCCGTGACCCACCGTCCCCTCCAGCTATTAGCTCCTCTCTCAGCTCTCCTTCACTGCTGTTCCCCCAAAGAATTGCTGTGGTGACTGCCTCGTCGTCCTTAACCCTCCCCGTCCTCTCTCCCACCAACTGCATGAGGCCTTTGTCCTCACCTCTAAGCTGGCTGCTATTCTCAAGGTCATCGGCCACTGTCATCTTGCCAAACCCAGTGATGAGTTTTCTGTCCTCATCGCACCACAACCTTCTCACAGCTTATCACGCCCTCCTCCTGGAAAGGCTTTCTTCATGTGGCTTTCAGTCGCCACACCCTTCTGCTTTCCCTTCCACCTCATTAGCAACTCCTTCCTCTGCCTTTCCAGGTTCTCCGCCTCCTCCAAATTCCTGGTGGTTGGAGTACCCCAGGACAGAGTCTTATACTACTGTCTTCTTTTTATTATCTACATTTCCTTCCTAGGTGATCTCACCCAGTTGCATCGCTTAAATACTTTCAACACACTTACGACCCTCGCATTTCTATCTCCAGCCCTAGCTCTTCCCAAGCACAGATTCATATATCCAAATTCATTCTCAATATCTTTTTTGAATGGCTTGGAGGCATCTCAAAATTTATATATCCAAAAGGTGATTTTTGCTTTCCCCCTTAAGAAAAAGCGTTCTTCCCTCAGTCTTTCCTTTCTTAGTCAATAATTACTGCATTTTCCAAGTTGTTCAGGGTCAAAACTCAAGGAGTCACTTTTGGTGCCTCTTTCTGTAGATTCCCTCCCAAGTCCTACTGGCTCTACTTCCGAAATATATCTGGCATCAGCCACTGTGTCCCACCACCACCCTCGTCCCTGCGGCCATCCTCTCTTGCCTTGACCACAGAGATATCCTTCTACCTAGTCTTCCTGCTCCCACTCTTGTCACCTCATATAGCAGGTACAGTGGTCTTTTAAAAATAAAAATCATATCATTTGTGTGCCTGAAACACACCAGTAACTTCCCATAATATTTGGAATAAAATACAAATTCCTTACCATGCCCTACATGGCCCTGCATTTTCTGGCCCTGACTGTGTCTTAGACTTTCAGCCTGACTGCCTGCCCATCCATTGCTCGCTCAGTTCCAGCCACACTGGGTCCCTGTGCGCTCTCCAAATACCCTAGGCACACTCGTACTGTCCTCTCTGAGAAGCTCTTCTCCCAAGGTCTCGTCTCATTCTTTCACATCACCCAGAAAACGTGATCATCCTCTGCAGAGCCACTCCCCAGCCCAGTCACTGTTCTTCATTCCCTTACCTAGTTATTTCCTCCCTGGCGGTCATCACTATCAAAATTATGCTACTGATTTGTACGGGAAAGCGTGCCTTTTAGAAGGTAAGGGCCTGAGGGGCTGCGCTGTTGTCAGCCTTGTTTGTTGGTGTATCCCTAGTAGCTGAGGGGTGCCTGGTGCACGCAGGTGCTCAATGACTGTTTGCTGAATGAATGAAAAGCTGTGTGCAGTTCAGTACATACACAAAGGACCTTCCTTCCTCCATTTTACGGCGCAATCCCCACTTACCCGATGAGGAAAGGAGGTCCCGGGGAGATTGTATGGTTGTCCCAGGTCACGTGGCCGGTAGGTGTAGGAGCTGTTGAGACACAGCTGGATTCTGAGCCCTGATCCTTCTCCCCCTCAGCAGATTTCCTCCAGCCCCCTCCCCGTGGGGCCCACCCAGCGCCGGCTCAGCGTCAGTGCCAGTATCGGAGGCGAGACCGGGCTCGTGAGCTGCGTGCTGCCTGATGAGCTTCTCGTGCAGATCCTGGCAGAGCGGATACAGGTGCGTCCAGCCCACCTGCACGTGGTCGCAGGGCGGCCCTCACACACTGTCCCCATTCTGTGAGAGGTTCTGGGCCATCGGCCACCACAGCAGCTCAGAACCCAGGGTCCTGAAGAGGAGAGATGGGTTTCTTCACCCCCAGCAGTCATTTGCTTGTCTTTTTGTCCGCTCTCGTCAGTCCCTGATCCTGGCCTAGCGTATAGCCTGAAGCCACTGACCTCCTTAAAGGACCAGAAGGCTACACAAAAATTTTTAAAAACAAAACAGAGTGGCATGTTAAAAATTATAATGTGGAGACATTAAAGTTAGAATTTAGAGCTGTGTTAATTGCTTTAAAAATATGTTTTCAGGCCAGGCACGGTGGCTCACACCTGTAATCCCAGCACTTTGGGAGGCCAAGGCAAGAGGATCACTTAAGGCCAGGAGTTCTAGATCAGCCTGGGCAACATGGCAAGATCCTGTCTCTAAAACAAATTTAAAAATTAGTCAGGGGCGGTGGCATGTGCCTGTAACCCTGGCTACTCAAGAGACTGAGGCAGGAGGATCATCTGAGCCCGGCGTTGGAGGCTGCAGCAGCACTCCAGCCTCTGTGATGGGCAAGGCCTGTCTCTGAAAAAAAAAATTTTCAATATGTTATTAAGTAAAAAATAGTAGATTAGGAGATAGTAGGTAAAATACAAATAACATTTCTATATATATTTATAAATGTATATCATATACATAATAAAAACTCTTAAAGTACATGTTAAATATGGTTATCTTTGGGTAGCAGGTTTACAGATTTTTAGTCTTCCTTATGCATTTCTAAATTATTTTTCAATGACATACTGATTTTAAAGTCAGAAAAATAATAATGCTGTTTCCTTTCCTCCCCGCCCCACCCCCCAAATGTTCTACAGTTAAAGAAAAGAGAGATCATCAGAATTTGAGAGGGTATCACTTAAGCCTGTTTGCTGCTCGTGGGTTACAGACAGAGCTAAATTGCTCACCAGGTCCTGGAGTTGTGTGTTTGCCTTGGTTTTTCAAACCAGGCCACAATATTAATTGCACATTTAAATATAAAAAAAATTATCGCTTCTCGGCCTTTTGGCTAAGATCAAGTGTAGTATTTGTTCTTATCAGTTTAAATATAACAAAATTAGGTTATGTTTTGAGGTTTCCCAAACTAGAGGAATATTATCACAGCACCGTGAATTTAGCAAGCAGAAGGACAGTGTATTCGTGTTTTCGTCGGGCCCAGTAGGTCTGCAGAACCCACTGCAGCCCCAGTAAAAGCGCCAACTGAACAAACAGCTTTCTCCATAGAGAGCGAATGCTCTCGTGGCCATGGTAACTGTCTTTGCTCTCTCTGCTTTCAGCTGAGTGACTGCTACCGAGGAGTGGTGTTCGATGGCCTCGACACACTCTTTGCTCAGAGCACAACTGCCGCCCTCCTCTGCCTGCTGAAGGCCTTTGGCAGCCGGGAGCACATATATGTCATCAACATGGCCCAAGATTATACCGCCATGAAGGCCCAGGAGAAAGCCAAAAAGGAGCAAGAAGGCAAGGCCCCATTCCTTCCTGGGCTGTCCCTCCCAAGCCACACCAGGGCTTTTCTTTAAACAGGGCATTAGGCTTTTCATGGGGCTTAAATGAAACTTTGACATTTGCTGTTTCATTGGCGCCTCACCTGTGCAGTGGCCAGGAGTTCGGATTTCTACTTTACCGGGAGGGAACTGGGCCACAGGTGGCCTGTTGAGAGGTTGTCTGATGGAGCCTGCACCCAGCCCTGCTGACAGCGGGTGCATTCTTCCTTCCTTCATATCACATTGCACCCCTTCCTCCTCTCTGTAAGCACAGCTGTCACAGGTCCCATTCTGACTCAGGTGACTGGTTTGCTTGTTGGTTTTGTTTAAGCCCACTGTGCATTTCCTGTAAAACTAGAGGTGCTGATACATTTTCCAAAACAGCTTCTACATCTTAGTCTGCTGTGCTGCAGGCACTATAGCAGACATTGTGTACACCTTGGGTCACTCAGTCCTCACCATAACCCTGTAAAGATTGTCCCCATTTTACAGATGAGGAAAATGCAGTTCAGACATAGCAATAGTCTTGTGTAAGATCATGTTGCAAATTAGTAGTAGAACTAGCTCTGAGTAACTCTGAAAGCTGTGTTGCTTCTGTCATTACAACAATGGCCTGGAGAAAAATTTCAATAATTGAAAGATGTGATTGCAAAATAGGTACACACACACATACACACACGAGTAATATCAGCTGAAGGTCCCAGTGTAGTCAGAAGCAGCCCCAGCAAATCTAACCCCGGGGGAGAGGGGTTGAGGGACAGCTGCCAGTTACACTGTCTCTGGGAGGCACACCCCTGCTTAGCTCCGGCCACACTCCTGCCCGTCCTCGCTTGGGCTTGCCTCTCTTCTAGCACAATCTATACAAATCACAATGTTTTCCCAATTAAGGAAATAGTTATAGACACTGGGTTCTCTCGGTTCTTGAACAGAACTCAAAATCTGCTTCCTTGTACTCTCATCCAGAGAAAACCCAGGAACGATGACCAGGCCCCCTAGGCAGTGTTTGAACCTCCAGCTTCCTAGTTTTCTAGAAAGCTCATTTCTCCGTAATGATCAACTTGAAAGAAATTACCACTTTTCATTTTCACATGTATCTTTGGATTGAAGTTTCTCATGGTCAAATTGTGGGCTCCTCTCTCCTAAAATCATCTACATCTGGGAAAGTCTTAAAACGGCATGATGAATTATTATTCTTTTCTGTTATTATCTCTATGTTTTTATTTCAGCATATTATGGGGGTACAAATGTTTATGTTACGTATATTGCCCCTGCTCCCCTGCCCCAGCCGAGTCAGAGCTTCAAGCGTGTTCATCCCCTTTCGGTGGACATTGCACTCGTTATATATGTATATACCCATCCCCTCCTCCAAAAAAGTCCCAAAACAATAAATGTTGGCATGGATACAGAGAGACAGGCACACTCATACGCTGCTGGTAGGACTGCAAACTAGTGCAACCTCTGTGGAAAGCAATATGGAGATGCCTTAAAGAGATACAAGTAGATCTACCATTTGATCCAGCAATCCCATTGCTGGGCATCTACCCAAAAGAACAAAAGACATTCTATAAAAAAGACATCCACACTCGAATGTTATTATCTCTTAATGAGTGGCAGGAAAAAACCTCAAGTGCAGGTGTCTGAGTCCACAGTTCAAACCTGCAGGGAAGTATGGTGAGATGCTGTACCAGGGAGGTGTGATGAGGAAGCCACATGCCTTTGTCCTGAGTGTGAGCCCCATGCCTGGGCCTGGAATCCTAGGGTGTGGAGGGGGATTCCCCTTGGTTTGCAAAAGGCTCTGTCGCCATGAGCAATGTAGTGGCATTTGCTTATCATGGCTAAAGTCAGTGGGTGGTATATTAGTTTCCTATCACTGCTGTGACAATTACCGCTATCTCAGTCCATTCGGGCTGCTATAACAAAATACCATAGACTAGGTAGCTCATAAACAACAGAAATTTACTTCTCACAGTTCTGGAGGCTAGGAAGTCCAAGATCAAGGTGCTGAGAGATTCCGTGTCTGCTGAGGGCCATCTTCTGGCCATAGAAAGTGTCCCCTCACTGAGTCCTCTCCTGGAGGACAGGGCAAACAAGCTTCCTCAGGCCTCTTTTATAAGGACACTAATCCCATTCATGAGGGCTCTGCCCTAATGACCTAATCACCTCCTGAAGACCCCGCCTCTTAATACGACCACACTGAGGATTCACTTTCAACATATGAATGGGGGAGGCGGGACACAAACATTCAGACCATGGCAACCACCAACTTGGTGACTTAAAACAACATAGATGTATTGTCTTACAGTTCTGGGGTCAGAAGTCCCAAAATCAAGGTGTTAGCAGGGCTGTGTTCCTTGGGGGATGTAGGGGAGGGTCCTTTTTCTTGCCTTTTCCAGCACACAGAGGCCACCCGCATGCCTTGGCTCCTGGCCTCTGCTGCCACTGTCACATTGCCTTCGCCGACTCTGACTGTCCTGCTTCGCTCCTAAGGACGCTTGTGATTACATTGGGCCCACCCGGTTAATCCAAATAATCTCCCCCGTCAAGATCCTTCATTCAATCACATCTGCAAAATCTCTCTGCTGTAGAAGGCACCATAGTCACAGGTCCCACGGATTAGGGCAAGGGCACCTTCAGGGGCCACTCTGCAGGAGACCTCAGATGGAGCCCAAGCGTGGCGCGTGTAAATGAAGGAGACCCCCCAGGATTAGGCAAGCCAGCCACCCCCAGCCGCCTCTCACAGCAGACCCTCCTCAGCCCGTTTAGCCAAGAGCTAAGCAGCCGAAGGACTTTTCCTCACCTGCCTGTCTCTGCTCCCCCACAGAACTCAAACACAAGGAAGCTCTGCAGAAAGAGAAGGAACGTCTCCAAAATATGGATGAGGAAGAATATGACGCCTTGACAGAGGAGGAGAAAATCACATTCGACCGAGAGGTTCAGCAGGCTCTGCGGGAAAGGAAGAAGAGGTTGGGGCCAAGGGCTGGCCAGAGCAGAAGCCATTTCCCAGGGAGGAACCCAGTAGGGAAACCAGGATTGGCATGGGGGGGCCGGGTCATCTTCCAGGAGGGCAGCAGTAGCCGCAGAAGGCCCTGGAAGATGACCTGCCGAGAGCAGGAAGACACATCTTGCCCGTCCAGGGCACTGGGTGCTGCACCTTTCACGGTTTCTACCACTCTCCTTCCTTCTCCCCGGGGGGCATTTGGGACCAGGGGAAGCTTCTGTAAAGTCATGGCTGGCCCTGGGAGAGGGGCTTCTGGCTCCTGTGCTGTCCTGGGGCCCCTGCAGACTCCCCTGACAAGTGCACCCAAGGTGTGGCTCCTGTGCCTCTCTGCTTGGGTGTCCACAGCGGATGACCTAGAGTCCACTCTTTTGACATGGGCATGGTGGTTGCCCCTTAGAACTCAGCCATTTCTCTTCCTTCCTGGGTCCCCATCTTGGTCTTTTTGGTGCTGCCCATCCTCTGAGGTCTGGCTGCATCTCCCATGGCATCCTTGGCCCAGCATGCTCACAAGCCACCAATCTCGGCCACTTTCTGTGCCCCTTGCTGGGAACCACACGGAAACACCTAGATCCCGCCACACCATAGAGCCCAGGAGACTAGGGCTGCCATCTCAGGCGATCGCAGGGGTACAGGTGGGCAGTGGGACAAATGTCCTTTCTGCCCTCAGACCTTCAGACATTGTGGGGGCAAAGGGACAGTGGTTCTGTTGCCCACCCCATCCCTAGGATTTCAGACACTGGAGGGGCAGAGCCAAGGAAGTCACCTACAATTTAACCCCCTTCTCTCCCTCTCCGTCTGCCCCCAGACTCCTCCCACTGGCCCCAAAAGAGCTTTACTGTCCTCCCTGCCCCTACAGTGTGCCCTCATCCTTTCTCCCACTCAGTCCATTGTACAAACGTCCAGCCCCCGGAGTTAGGAAGAGCCTGGCTTTGGGATTCCAAAAGAAACTCTTCTTTCTCACCAAGGCTGTTGCTTTTCAGGCATTCATCTCATAGTGGACTTGGAAAATGCAAATTCGATCCTCAGAGAGCAGCAGTGCCTTGTCTGTGTCACGCATGCGCACACACACACACACACACACACACACTCTCTCTCTCTCTCTCTCTCTCTCTCTCTCTCTCTCTCTCTCTCCATGGAGTATGATGAGTTGGCCTCAGTGGGCAGAGAGCCACAGCAACCGGGAACAATTAGGGACCCTGGAGATGAGGGTAGATGGGTTAACTATTTTCAGAAGTGCTATTCCCTCGTTTATTTGTGTGTGGTGCCTGCCCCTCTAGCCCTCTCTGCTGTCAGCAGCAGGAACAGGCACAGCTGAATGACAGCAGAAAGGGAAAGAGGGAGGAGGAGAGGAGCACAGATTCAGACTCAGGCCATGGCTGCAGAGCCAGCCACAGTGGGACCACTGTTACAAACACCGCTTCTCATGGTCTGAAAATCAGACGTGGCAGTGTAGGAGGCTGGGTCTCATCTGCGCTAATACCAAAACAATCTTTGAAAGTTGTTTTTTTTAAATGCTAACATCAAGTCTATTTTCAGCCCTTTCTCACTCTCATATGAAAGGAGATTGGGATAGAAATACAGATCAACTGAGAATTCCTCCTAGCTGAGTTTCCATTTAACCAGAGTTTTGCTGAATGTCACTCGAAGATAGATGGAAGCCACTTTTCTCTCTTTCTTTTCTTCTTTCCATCCTACTTACCCAGCTTGCCTCTGTTCTTTTATACCCAAGAAAGCTCTGCCTAGTGTCCCTCCACCTGGCAATGCCAGGCAGAGGAAGGGCTCAGACACAAGGCCCTGACATCTCTCCTCTCTGCCTGCTTTGCTGAAGGGAGCTGGAGAGGCTGGCCAGGGAGATTCAGGAAAAGAAGCTACAGCAGGAGCTTGAGCGACAAAAGGAGGAAGATGAGCTGAGACGGAAGAATAAAAAGCCAAAGCAGGGACCCGTAAAGGAGGAACCCCCCATGAAGAAATCTCAAGTAGCAGGCAAGCAGGTAGCAACCCTCCCTTGCCCCTCACTGGGAGACGGGCGGAGGCAGCCGTCATAACCAGCCAGTCAGCCCAGCATGTCCCCCTTCCAGAAAGTCACCTGTTGGCATTTTGTGGTGGGGCAGAAGGGAGGAGGAAAGGGACCAGCGTTGGTTGAACGCAGACTGTATGCCAAGTGCTGTGCACGCGCTACACATAATCATGCCATTTTGGCATCCCCCACCCTGCGGGGTTCAGAGACAGTGTCGCAGTTCCAGTTATATGTGACCACAGCCCTTGCTGCTCCGACTGCACCTGCAGGCCCCAGGATGGTGCTGAACAGGCTCATGCCAGAGCTTTGCCTCCAGGAGGGCACTAAGTCGGTGAGCCCCTGTGTCCAGTCAAGAGCATACCCTTGACAACCATCAAGAAAGGTGTACCAGCATAAGCTCATCTTTGCAGACAAGTGCCAATAGTTTATCAGCCTGTCATGCTTAGCAGTCACCTCCCTGCCCACTGTGACATGGGAAGGGCAGAATGGCTAGAGGAGCCCCCATAATGGTGATTGTGGCCGAGGGGTGTGACTAATTGACGTGGACAGTCGCTGTTTCAGCACCACGAGTCCGGAGGGCGAAGCCAAAACCAGACTCCCAGAAAAGGTGCAGAGGGGTCCAAGGAGGTGAGTGAGAGAGTGACAGTGGCTGGGCCAACGTAAGGGCAGAAGAATCAGTGTACAGGGTCTCAGTCGGGAGAGCTCAGGGAGGATGCACTTACAGAGCTGGGCACAGGTTTGGGACGGTCGATGCTGCTTACCTGAAGGACGTGTATGACATTTCAGGCTGAGAACAAAAGGGAGTCCCCAGGAGAGAGCTACAAGGACTGACCCTATCTCTCCACCTCTCCTGGGTGATTTTGTTCATGAGGCCAGGAGGGAGAATTTCAGTAACTGTTTCAGCCATTCTTTTTTGCAATTAAAGAAGTCAAATTCTTATTTAGAACAAGTTCAGAATAATCTGCGCAGAAGTTATCTTCCCAAACTTGCTTTTAAAAGGCAACACTTTATTCAAGAAAGACTATTTGGAGCACAGTTGACCTCAAATTACGCCCACCGACTTCACCATTGGAGTCTCCAGCCTGAATCTATAGGAACTTTTAAACGGAGTTTGTGGATTTCCCCTATTTTACCCTCAGCTCAAGTTGCTGTGACTTGAGCACCACCGCCAAGTCCCCGTCCCCACTACCAGACACAGGGCAAGTACCTTTGTGTGTGCTTTGTTGACCTTGGGCAGGGTGTTAGGGGCAGTATCACATCGTCCATTTGGGGACGAGCTTGTGTATCATTTGAGCTTAGCACAAAACACAGTCAATCATGTTCCCTGCGGGGGGATTTCTTGAGACTCTTCTTGTTCTAATGCAGTTGCCTAGGCTGAAAGCTCTCTGGCTCAAGAACTGCTGAGACTAGATATGTTCTCAGGAAGTGAAAGAAAATTCCAGGGGGGTGCCAAGGTGAAAGGGAAGGACTGAAGGCTTTCCTGCTTCCTCATCAAAAGGGTTGCTCCACACCTCCTCTCTCTCTCTGCGCTGGCTGCGATCTTTCTCCTCCAAGCCTGACACTTTTAAGATGTTCTCAAGAATCACTGACCTTCAACCCTTGTGCCCCCTGACTAGCACCCTGCTCCTCTCCTCCCCTTCACACTCATCCCCACTCGCCGGCTCTGCCTGCTCACCTCCCCTTCTCCAGCCTCACCTCTGTCTCTACCACGCCCTCAAATCCCTTTCCAGGCCTGGCATGCGTGTTGTTTTGTTACTGCATTAGAAAGTCATCAATTCTTCAAAATTCTCACCTCTCAATTGTCTTTTCATTCCCTCAAATAGTGAGCATATCTTTTTAAAATCCTTGTCTGATAGCGCCAATACATGGCTCCCCCGCAGTCTGCTCTTGGTGTATGGTCACTTGGTCTTGTCTCCTTTGGTGCCAGGTTACTTTTTATCAAGGATCAGATACTGAACAGGAAAAACTACAGAAATAATTTGAGGCTCTAGATAATGTTCTCTCTCTCCTCAGAGAATCCCTGTTTGATTCTGGCAGACAGATAGGGTACGAGCACTAGAAACCTTAATTCAGTCAGGGTTGGGATGATTTAAGACTGAGCTTCCCTCCCTGGGAAGGTTAGGCTATTTCAGGTTGACCCTCACTCCTAACAGGGAGCTTTTCAGAGGCCGAACAAGGCTAGGAAATATACCAGGACGTCTTTTCCTGGGCAGGCCGGACGCCTGAGTTTTGCACCCCAGCCCCGTGAGTCTGTCAAAAGCTTTGCTCAGCTTCTCAGCCACACTTTCAGCTACAAGTGCCCTTGGGGGAAAGTAGCCCCAAATGCCCACCTCCCTGTATCTCACTCCTCTTCCAGATCCTAGCCTGCAACTCGCTGCTGCTTCTGTGGCTGTCCAGTGCTTTCAGACACAAGATTGTGACATCTTTTGTGCAGGTTTCCTACTTGTGGGTGTTGAATTATATCAGATGATTTTTCTGTATCCATTGACATGATTGTGTTTATTTTCCGTCTTCAGTCAGATCATGTAGTATGTTACGTATTATTAATATATTATTGAATCAATTTGTTTTAGGATTACAAGTTTATTTAGCCTTTCTTTTGCTTTCCATTTCAATGTGGTCATTCACATTTTCTTAAAAAGTATCCATTTTATCATATTTTCAGATTTATTGGCATAAGGAAATTCACGGCATTATCTCACCATTTTTTTAACCTCTTCTGTATCTATTGTTATGTGCATCTAATTAGTTTCTGTTCCTATCTTTTTATAATTTCCTTCTTTCTACTTTCTTTATGTTTTTCTTCTGTTCTTTTTCTAACTTCTTAAAGTGGATGCTAATCTTATTCATTGTCAATTGTTTTTCTTTTCCAATGTATTAAAATTTATAAAAGCATTTATAGATATATACATTTGTAAACATTAGATATATTCCCTGATTGCTGATATTCAATATTTTCATTGTTGTTCAATTCTAAACACTTTCTACTACCCTTTATGGCTGCTTCTTTAACCCATGAATTATTTCAAAGTGTATTTTCTAATTTCCAAATGAATGACTTCATTTTGGCTGTCTTTTTTTGAATTCTGATTTTAGAATACTATCTTCACAGGATATGTTCCATGTCCTTTTGATCCTTCACATCTTTCAAGCCTTGCTGTGTGGCCTTGTATGTGATTAGTTTCTGTAAATGTTCCACAAGTGTTTGAATAATATGTGTATTTTTTTCGGCATCTATTCACTCAAGGTCATTAATCATGTTGTTAAAATCTTCTATATTCTAGTAATTTATAGTCAGCCTGCAGCTGCTCCATGCTGGGCTCCCACCATCCACCAGGTACAAGTCCTTCCCTTGCTGGGCTCTCCCTTCCGTGCAAACCTGGGTATCCTGGCACTGGCTCTCCAGACCGAGAGCGAAGCAGTAGGAGCCGAGTCCCTTCCCGCCCCACACGAGCTGAAGTAAGGTGTTAGAACGCCTGCATGAGACAGTGGTGGCAGCCTCTTGTTCTGCTCCCTCTCCAGGCTGTGTTGGAGACGGTGAAGTGGAGTAACAGGAGGTGCAGTGAGATAGGAGAACAGCCAGTGCCTGGTCACTAATGCCTCCAAGCCTGAAGCAGGCCTGGACTTAGGAAGGTCACTGAGCTGAACTGCAGATAGCGATCAGATCGCTGCACCGAACTGGACTCTGTGTCATCAAAGAATGACCCAAAAAACTAGGATTTCATCCAGGGGAGGAGAAAATCAGAGCCCACAAAGCAAGTTTAAAAGTGCAGTAAGAAAAAGAACAAAGTTGGTGTCTCTGTGCCCAGTTTGTTAAATAAATACATATTTTTAGAAAGCCTGAGATGCAGACTGATTCTAAACTCCTGTTTGTTCCCAGCAATACCAGTCATATACAAACCTGTGTGGTTTTCATAACTTCACACGAATAGAACCCTTACTCCAAAGCAGGCACTGTTGGAAGCTTTTCACATGTATTCACACATTTAATCTTCAATAGTCCTCTGGGGTAATTTTATTAGTAATATTACTCTCCCCATTATACAGATGAGACAGAGAGAGGCCAAGTCCTCGCCCAGGGTCAACAGCTAGCAAGTGGTACAACCAGGATCAGACCCCTCCGCTCTGTGGCCTGTCCCAGGGCACCCGAACGCAGGAGCAGAAGGTTCATGTTTGCTGGTCTTTTCCCCTTGATCCTTCAGAAAACAGCAGCTCAACCAAGACTACACATCAAAATCTCTCCAGCACCTTTTTCAAAATGCACAATGCCAGGACCCAGCCAGCACCATGACAGGGAAGGGCCATGGAGTGGATATTTAGATCCAAGCCCCCAAGGTGATTCTCACTCACAAGCCTAGTGTGCATAAGAGCTGCCTAAATCCCAGCAGGCCTCCTCGTGAAACACTGTTCCCTTCTGTTCCTTATGCAGTCTGTTCCCCCTTAAATAAACCGTTTTAAGCATATTTTCTGTGTTTTGCCTCCTAGGGTCTCCTTTTCAGCAAAGTCGATGCCAAGACGGAAGCAATGGAAAGGAAAGTATCTGTCAAGGAACAGGCCATGTCTGAGAAGGAAGACGTCAACAAGAAAAAAAAGACCGTGGCCGACATCACCGTGTCCAGTATTCCTCTGGCCCAGGAACAAGAGGACAGTGAAGGGGACCTGCCAAAGGACGTGGACAAGCAACTGGCCCAGAGGTTTAAGGTCTACGAGTTGAGCCTGAAGGACATCCAGAGCGTGCTCATGTACTGGGACCGGAAGCAAGGAGTTCAGCTGCCCCACGGAGGGATGGAGGAGACGTCGCACGAGCCCGAGGACCAGCGGCAGGTCCCCTCGGGTGGGCGCAGGGGTCGCAGGGACCGGGAGAGGGAGCGCCTGGAGCGGGAGAAGGCGGAAAGGGAGCGCCTGGAGAAGCTGCGGGCCCTGGAGGAGCGGAGTGACGGCGAGGGGGAGGCGGAGGAGGACCACGAAGGGAAGAAGGAGCCGGGCGGCGTGCCCTTCCTCAGCATCCAAACGCCCGACGCGGAAGGCTCGAGCTGGAAGCAGGCCCTGGAGAGCGAGAGGCTCCCCAGGGCGGATCAGGTAGGGGCGCCCCGCCAGGGCGGAGCGGGACAAGCCAGGCAGCAGGTGCTGTGCTGCTTATCATCAGCATTTCTCTCCTCCCACAGCCTGTATCCCCTCAATTCCGTTCACCTCCGATGCCCTCTCAGAAATGAGACAATAATGGCTAAAGGGGCCTTTTCCTACTTGGTGAAAGAAAATCCATAGAAAGTTCCACAGATCTAAATCATCCCATCTAACCTCATAGAAAGCCACCTGCCCAGCTGATTTTTATTATAACATTGACAATAATATTGACACTCCGCTCATTTTGTGATTTCGCCCCAGGCCAGCCCTAGCTAAGGAACTATGATTTCTTTTTCAGACATATGTTTTTTGTAAAAGAGCTATAGCAAAACCATCTTCTTGCCTTGTTTTATACTCACTTCCTTCCAAGTCCTAGGTTAGACTGTTGCTTGAAGAACTCTCTGGCTCTGGTCATTCAATAATTGATACAGTCTTCACACCTTTCCTCCCAGAGTTAACTCCAGCCACATGTTAGTCGGGAAACGCCTTTAGCTCCCTGACCCACAGGACCAGAAACAGGATTACATGGAGGGAGGAAGTTACTTGCTAAACCCAACAGACTCTGTGGTCCATAGAGCAGGCACTCGGGTGGGCTTTGCCATTTACTGTTGTGATAACAGCTGTTAATCTCAGGATAATGTGTTTATTCTGAGCACCTTTACATACATGCTGGGAAGGAAGTTGCTACTAAATTTTCAACCCATTTTCTCCAGAAATTGCTCATGCTTTCGTGTATCAGAGCAGCACGGGAGAACGCTGCAGAATAAATTTTCTCTCTCTCAAGTTTCTTTTTGACTTCTCTCTCCATTCCCATTCTCTACTCCATTCCCAGAACCTTGGCTTTATTTTTCTTCTTTGCTGTATTTGACCTGCTCCCATCCTTTCTTTCACCTTTGGAAGAAAAGAACATTTAAAGCAAAAAGAAAAATTAACATGGACTCTGAAGATAGATGGAACACCTCTATACTGTGGATATCAGCACCTTAAGAGGTGGTCTTTTTAAATTAAACCACGATGTATTGGATGCTTACTGTGTGCTAGGCTGTGTGCTATATGCACTTGATTCTTGTCCTAGCAGAGTTTACAGTCCAGTTGCAAAGACAGACTATAAACAATCATGATAAAATGTGACAAAGGCTTTAGTAAGAGAGGCAGGGGGTTTTGCACAGGAAATTAACAATGGCCCTTTCCTTTAGATCCTAGACGTCTTGGGTATGGGTTCCTCTGGGCCACCCATCCCACCTCCCACCTTGTTCTCAATCATCACCTACCCTGCGAAGCGGCTGCCTGTGGACACCACAGACGTCCTGAAGCATTTTGTGTTTGTGATCCCATCATCTGAGGAGCTCTCCGTACTGGATGAAAAAGCAGAAGTGGAAATAGACTCAGACTATTTGGCCATCACAACCACTATGAAGGTAAAGTGTGAACAGCTTGTTCTTTCTTTTTTTTTTTTAGACAGAGTCTCACTCTGTTGCCCGGGCTAGAGTGCCGTGGCATCAACCAACCTCAAACTCCTGGGCTTAAGCAATCCTTCTGCCTCTGCCTCCCAAGTAGCTGGAACTACAGGCATGTGCCACCATGCCCGGCTAATTTTTTTCTATATATATTTCTAGCTGTCCAGATCATTTCTTTCTTTTTTTTTTTTTTTTCTATTTTTAGTAGAGACAGGGTCTCGCTTTTGCTCAGGCTGGTCTCGAACTGCTGACCTCGAGCGATCCACCCACCTCGGCCTCCCAGAGTGCTAGGATTACAGGCGTGAGGCACCGCGCCCGGCCTAACAGCTTGTTCTTGACCTTAGAAGAATTTCAGAGGGCGGGAAGAGAAGGTCACCTTCCATATGGCCACAAATTGAGTCTGGTGTGAGGTGTTGTGCTCGCTGGGGTGTGTTCTCCCTTGACTTGGTGGAGATTCTGCCTGAAGCCCTGCACCTTCCCTGGGCCTGACTCAGCCTACTTTTTGAGAGGAAACTTACATGATCAATTCTCACCTTCCAAACTTTCCAGTCCCTGTGGGAGGGTTTAGGGAACTTGTCAAATTACTCTGAAGCTACAAGAAAAAATAAGGAAAACTAGCTCTTTTAAAAAGATATTAAAATGTATTTTGAAACTAAGACAATTCAAACAGTATATAAGAATACAGAATCAGCAGACACAAGTTAAGGGAGTACATACCACAAGAGAAAGAATAGATTACTAAAGGAATTAGGATGGAAAGATTGGATATGTTGGGGAAAGTCATTATTTATCTCCTCACCTTACACAATACAGTAAAATAAATTCCAGCTGAATTAAAAATATAAATAATCAAAATAAAATCATGTAGACATAGGAGCAAATATATACAATTAATAGAATAAATCATAAAGGAGAATAAATTTGACCAATAATATGCAGAAAGTATATATATTAAAAATTATAGAGGGGCTTTTTATTCCCAGAGGAGACTGGTGGCCCACAATCTGAGTCTTTTAACACAGACCCTGCACATCAGCAAAGAGAGCTAATAAAATCACCTATTTACCTTGCCTACAGAGTAATTAGGTGACAGAGACTACCCCAAACTTCATTTTACGTGTAAACAGGGAGTCAACATCTGAGGTCAGCAGCATCTGGTGGGCGTACCTCACCAGAGCAGAGTCCATGGCGAAATTTCAAATAAAAAAGAGAAAAAAAAATGACACCGTCATCAGAGGTGACTGTTGCACCAACCCATTATTCTGAAAATTGGCCATGAAAAAGAAAGAATTAAGCATTCTTTAACCTATCATTTGAGGAGGAACTTTAATTCTTCCCCAGCTGACAAATGAAATCTCTTCATTCTAGAAGAATGGCAGCTTAAAGTTATAGAATGAATAGTAAATTTATAAAATCACTCTTTTGTCACCCTGAGTGAAACAATTGATTAAGGATCACCAGTGGATGCCAAAACACACTAGGTAAAAGGTTTTTGGGGAAGAAGCACCTCACCCCAGCCAGGACACCATCCGATAGGTGACGGATGAACTGCAGGGGAAGAGAGCACCTCACCTTGGGTGGGTTTGGCGGCACCACCCTGGCCACGTGAACGTGCTTTGCCTTTGCCACCCCGGCTCAACCTAACATTCCTTGTTCCCTGTGGTGATGGAGTGTGAAGCCGATGGCATCATCTGGGCATCTAATCAAGCTTTTAAGCCTAATTTTTGGTTTGTAGGAAATACAGGGAATAAAGGAATGTCAAATGACACACTGCGAGGATGGTCAGAAAAATTCAGGCTATGGGATATTCTGTTAGCAACTCAGATCTAGTCTCTCCAAAAAGTCACTGTGATTGGAAAGGGGTGGGAGGGTCTAGATTGAAAGATACTAAAGAAATATTACAACAAAACACAATATAGGAATCTTGATCAGACATTATCTGGGGGGAAATGGCTATGAAAGACATGCCTGGGATAAATAGGAAAATTTTAATACAGACTGTACGCTAGAATGATATTGTGGAATTATTGTTCATTTTCTTAGGTGATAATAGTATTGTGGGAGCGCAGGAAAGTGTCCCTGCCTTGAGGAGATGCAGGTATATAGAGGCAAAGAGTCATGTCTCTATGTACCATCAAATGGCTCTGAAGAAAAAGTAATACGTAGATATGGCTGGACGGTAACAACTGTTAGCACTAGTCCTTACCGTACTAGGCCTTCAGCTTTGAAAGTTTTTTCCAAAATAAAAAGTTGGAAATGACAAATAAGTTAAAAGGCACAAAAGGAAAAAAAAAATTCTAATCAGAAAACATGAAAATGGGAACTTCTTAGTAAACATGGCAGGTCAAACACATATATTTATCTCTACTCCTTCCCAAAACAGTAAGTCTTTTTAATGTATAAATCCTAAGAACAAAGAGAAAGGGAGAGAGACAATGATAAACAGAATACGCCAACAAAATTTTGGAAAAGTAGAGAACAAGTGGGCAGGGGTAACTAACTGGCCTAGCAATGCCAAAAAATGAGACGCCCCTGCTGGCGGAGGTAGGTACTGCCGGGAGCCCTGGCGGTTTCAAGCTTTCTCTGGGGTTTTGGCCTTCTTGTCGCTACAGGGGGAGGCTGGGCCCTGCTCTGTCCTCGGCACCTCTGTCTTCTGTTTGTGTGCACGTGAGATGAATATTTAAGACCTCGTGCTCATTTTTAATGAAGGCTCAAGAGGAGCAGACCACCTCAATTAAAGGAAACAAACAGAAAGTAAAAGAAAAAAATGAACAACCCCGCGAGAATCAAAAGGACAAGCGTCGCATGGCCGTCAACCGGAAGAGCCTTTTTGGGGAAACTGATGAAACCATTGCCCCACTGTCGGACGTAGACCAGAACAGCCTGGACGGGCAGCAGTACCAGGAGAAGTTCACTAGGTGGGCCTCTGAGCAACCCGGAGGGGGGAATGCTGGAGCCCCAAATTGAGGGTGCAGCCGTTGCACCAGGACCAGGACCAGGGCTGTCCTGCTGCGGGAACTGTGGACCACCACGCCTAACCCCAGCAGGACAGGCCTCTCCCCAGGCAGCCCTCCTGTCTTCTCTCGGCTGGAAGGAAGCACTCGTACTCTAAAAGCCCGGTGGTCATTTGCAGGCTGAGTCACTTCCGGTGGATTGTGCCAGCCAACGGTGAGGTGACGCTCCGAGTGTACTTCTCCTCTGATGATCTTGGGACCTTTGACCAAACATTCAGCTTTGAGATCCTTGGAACTCGCCGCCAGTACCAGGTTTATTGCCGAGGTGTCTGCACTTACCCATACATTTGCCAAGACCCAAAGTAAGTATGTTTTATTTTTAAAGAAAATGTTGGCAGGTACATTTTAGTTTCCCCCAAGTACTTTGAGGAGAGGCTCTTAATAATAACGTGGAAGCAAGACAGCATCCCTGACCCTCTTATCGTATCTGGCGTCAGTGTCTTCGTCATTGCCTAAGAGCCGTAGGGATGACGGCTCACGGGGCATTCGCAGACTGAGATGAAGAGAGTGATTGTGGGTGTGGAAGGAAGGGAAAATGTCTTCCTCCGGCTAGTTTGCTCACTCAACTATTAAGCACATTTAAATTGCTTAAATTTAAAGTAGATCTTGTAACATGAATATATGTGTGGCTCTCCATGGGAAGCCTTTTTCCTGAGCTACTGAATTCCAGATTGCAGCTGGCGCACCACACAGAGGCACCTGGCTGGGCAAGCCAGCAGGGTAGGTCGTCCTGCAGAGAGGGGCCTTTTATAGCTTGTGAAAAGCACCAACAGGAGCTTTTTTGTAATTCTCACCAGAGGGCCACATTGGACCAAGGAACTCAGAAGCTAATTAATATCTGCCAAAGCTAGTTTTTCATAGGGATTCTCAGGAATTTTTCTGGCCTCGTGCACTGAGACAGAACACCCGAGTCAATTCTGTCACCAGTTCACCAGTCCTTATTATGGAAGATACCATTAGGAATCTCTTTTCTCAAATTGAAACCATACTATCTTTTCTAGGGGGTGGGGGGCAGGGAGCCAGGTCAGTCTCAACAGAGGTCCTCAAATTAAAAGTCATTCCGTCTGCAGATACCGTGACCCTTTGCCCAACAGGGAGTATTGGGTTCATATACATACCACGTGGCAGCATTGAACTTCTATTTAGGCAGCCTCCCCTCATCTCTTCCTCCCCCGTGTTCAGAGTGGTATTTCCTAAGCGGAAGGTGAGCATGAAGCCAGATGAGATCATCTTTAAGAAGTATATTACAAGCATGGAGAGGTATTACTTCGGGCCACTGCTTTGTGGAAAATCAAGAGATAAGTAAGTGTTCCATTATTTGAAAGTAGATTTCATACTCCTGGGTTGGGCTCATGAACAGTACAAGTAGGGTTCCTATGTACATAGAGGTAGCCTCAGCCCCAAACTACAAATTAGGAGAACTGGATTCTTATGTCCCAAGTTTCTGCTAAACACCCAGATAAAGAGGGTTGCCATTTTCCCAAATGAGAAAGCCTGGGAGAGGACCAGCATTTGGAAGGGTAGCATCAAGAGTTCACTGCAGGAAGTATTAAGTTTGAGATGTTCAGAGATATCACTGTTAGCCACATAAAGCAGGGAATAGGCTATATGGTTTTGTTTCTCAAAGGAGATGTCTGTCTTCAAGACAACAAAAGCCATGGGCATGGACAAGATCTCCCAAGAGTACTGTGTACAGTAAGAAAGACCAAAGATGGAGCCCTGGAGAATTCCACCATGCACATGAGGAGGAGCCAGGAAAGGCGATGAGAAAGAGGGCCGGAGCTATTGGGGGAAACCAGGAAAGGGTGGGTCATGGAGCCATGAAAAGAGGGCATGGTTGCCACATTGAATGCTGCAGAGGGCAGAAAGATGGAGGCACAGACATCCACAGGGTTCAGTAACATGGAGGTTGCTAGGGGTCTTAGCAAGAATCCTTTGCCCAGGCAAAGTGAGTTGAGGACCCAGTGGGAGATGAGAGAAAGGAGACAGGGTGAGAAAATAACTCTTTAGAAAAGTTTAGCTGTGAAGAGAGATGGGAAGGAGACATGGAGTCCAGGGAAGGCTGTTTGTATGTGGTTGATCTTAGGATGTTCATGTGTCAAGGGCAAGTATAAGGAAGAGGTTGGAGTTTCCTGAGGAAGTAAGGGCCATCCCTGGTGGAGCTCCCTGAGACAGTACAACTAGATGCAGGTATGCTGACCTTTGCTAGGAGGAGGCGCCATCATCGCATACCAAGGGGGGAAAAAGCAAGATGGCACCAGGTGGAAGTGGGCTTACAGATTTGGTTGGAATAGTGAGGAGGTTCCTATGCAACTGTGTCTGTTTCATCCATGATAAATGATGAGTGAGCTTCCCCCAAGAGCGAGGGAAGTGGAGGAAGTTAAAAATGTTGGAGAAACAGAGAAGGTATGCAAAACACTTTGGGGAGAAAGTAGGAAAGGGATCATATTAGTGAGACAATTAAGATTATCAGGCAGAATTGGGATCCCAGGTGAGACTGATGGGCGTAAATTTTTAATGATACTAGTTTTTTCAGTGATACACAAAGTTCTTATTGTACAGGCTGGAAATGAGACCAAAACTGGCATCATAGTCTCTACCATGTCTTCATTCCATCTGGCATTTACTGTGATATGAAAAGAGAGTTTATTTCTGTGCTTCCTCGGTGGAGCTCATGGGTCATCTCTGTCCTCCATCCCCTTATTACCTCTAATTTACTTCCTGAGGCACTGGACTAGAGCAGGAATGTGAAGAGGGTGTGCTGATGAGAGTAAGCATCTTCAAGGCCTAGTAGAAGGGCCTAGGAGGAGAAGGAGTGAGGGTCAGGTTGAGGGACATGATGTACAAAGCAGTGTAGGGCAGGAGTCAGGGCAGGGGTGGCTGTTTAGAGAGATATGAGTGTGGGCAGCATTGGAACTAACCGAAAGGCAGGGCCAGACAACACTGATCTAGGAAGAAGATGACTACAGTGATCCAAAACAAGGCCCAGTGCATTTATTCTTTTAAATCTTGCTTAGACTCAGTGGCATCATCTGCAAAATGGGAAGATAACATCCACCTTGCAGATGTGTGAGTACTGAGCTGGGTAATGCACGTGAAACCTCTAGCACAGTGTTGGATGGTGGTGATATTGGTTAGATGACTGCCCCTTTGGCAGTCATGCACACAGAGAGTTCTCTGTCTCTCTGACTCTGATTTGGTCTCTGTCATTCTCTCTCCTTCTGTCCTCCATCATAGCCTGTCCAGAAAGCTTTTCAGACTGGTTCTGTTTTCCTGGCCTCTGGTGATGCACATCTTTACTCCTTGTGCCTTCTCTGTGGCTCCTTTTCTGTTCAGTTGCCATTGACGGGCATCTTCCAATGCCCACAGTGCTCTACCCTGTGGATCTCTCCCTAAGGTACTAGGGAACAGAAACAGCCTTGTAACAGCAAACAAGGCCAAATGAATCTATTTCAGAACAGTAACATCCTATGAGGGTGTGGAAGGTAGTAAATGAGGTCATCTCTAAGACAGATGTGAAATTATCAAATGATAGTCTCTCCTGGGGATATAAGCCCATGGAAGTCTAGACCTGCTTATTTCTCAGTTAGAATTCTTTGCAATAACACTACCTACCATTCTTTGGACATTTGCTATCTGCAGCTGTCCTAAGAGCTTCAGGTGCATGATCTCAATGCTCAGCAATCCTAAGAGGTACTATCATCCCATCTTAGAGATACGGAGACCAAGGCATAGGGGAGTCAGATCACAGTGTAACATTTATTCTCAGAGGCAAGTCTGCACAAACACAAACCTCATGTTCTTAGCTACCATGCCACCACCTCAGTGCAGCCACACTGTCCTTTGAATCACATTGCACATCACAGCCTCTTTTTCCACCTGTATTCTCATTCAGTCCTCACAACCACAGCCCCATTCTTGTTCATCCCCAGGTACAAGTCATCCTTGTTCCCAGGCAACATGGAGACGCTGACGATCTTGAACAATTCCCCAATGATGGTAGAGGTGTTCTTCTGTTTTCAGAATGATGTCAAAGCGAACACCTACTTCCTGGAGCCCGCCAACATGATCCTGAAACCCAATGAGAAGCAGGTACAGTCACATGGAAACAAGTCACCAGGGCAATGCTTTCTTGGGAAATTTGAAGCCTTGGCATCCTCAGTGTAAAATATACTTTCTTTTGGTTCTTCCATCAGTTGCTAAACATATGGGCCTACCCTACTGCAGTTGGTGTCTTTGAAGACAGCATTGTCTGCTGCATCAAAGAGAACCCAGAGCCAGCAGTCTTCAAATTAAGCTGCCAAGGAGTCCGCCCAGAACTAGAGCTGGAACCCAGGCAATTACATTTTGACCGGCTCTTGCTACACAGGTCAGCATTCTAGATGATGCCAGGGCTGGAATGGAATTTAAAGAACGTTTAGTTCTAGGGTGACCAGCTTATCCTGATTAACTCTGGACTTTCTTGATTTAGTACTGAAAGTTTTACATCCTGAGAAACTCCTTGGTCCTATGCAAATCAGGATGGTTAGTAGTCATAATTATTAATAGCTAATGGATTGTTAACTTGGGTTCAATGGATGGACTTCAACAGGGTCGAGGATCCCCTGAAATCAGCTGCCACAGTGTGTGCATATGTGCATTTTTCTAAGAAGGACTAGCTTTCTTCAGCTTCTCAAAGTAGTCCATTATCCTAAAACATTAAGAGTCTTTGCTCTAGAAGTTAGAGTCCAAACAGAAAACATTAGACCAAAACTAGACCTTACATGTTCATTGGAATTGTATTTTTCTAACTAGAGGATGTGTATCTCTGGGGCTGCTGGGACAGAATATTGTTATGCTGTGTATCCTGCATTCCTTGATCATTACCAGGAAGCCCCATTTCCTGATAAATACTGGTTAGTGAACTACGTAATAATTGAGGTAACCAGAAGTGCTTTTTCTGACCTCCATAAAGAGGTCCATATTAGAGGTAACAATGGCTGTCAAGCAGGTGGTCTGAGTTATAGCCCAAGTCTTGCCACTAAATCTGTGACACTGGGGCAGATACTGAAATGTTTAAAGGTAAGGACGCACAATATCTCCAAGTTAATTTCAAATGGATCTGAAAAAAATAATGTGGATGTGTGTGTGGGCGGGGGGTGTACATGTGAGAAAGAGAGAGAGAGAGAGAAGAATGTGAAAGCAAAGTCAAGAGGGTAAAATGTAAACAATTGGTGAATCTGGATAAAGTGTATATTGGAATCCTTACAACTTTTCTGTAAGTTTAAAATTATGACATTTAATTTGGGCCAACTTGTATATGAAAAAATTAAGAAGCATAAAAATTAGCCTGGCCCTGTAAGCTGAGAGACCTAAATAAAAGAAGCAGAAAAGAAGAGTTAAGAAATTTTCAAGCCTATAATCCTAGCACTTTGGAAGGCCAAGGTGGGAGGATCACTTGAGGCCCAGGAGTTTGAGACCATCCTGAGCAAGAGTGAGACCCCTGTCTCTACAAAAAATAGAAAACTTTAGCTGGGTGTGGTGGGACACACCAGTAGTCCCTGCTACTCAGGAGGCTGAGGCAGGAGGATTGGTTGAGTCTGAGGTTGCAGTGAGTTGTGATGAACTCACTGCACTCTAGCCCTCGAGACAGGGCAAGACCCTGTCTCAAAACAAAATTTTGGTTTTTAAACATCCATACGCAAAAGGGAAATTGTGATTTTAAAAACTCATTTGAAACTACAAAATTTGAAAAGAAATTTCAGATTTTCTTCTGTCTTCACAGAAAGGAATCCAAGATAGTTCTTCTCCGCAATGTCACACTCCTGCCCGTGGCCTGGCGGATCTCCAGCCTGGAGCACCTGGGCGATGACTTCACCGTGTCCATGATGCAGGGCGTCATCCCCTCCAAGGCTGAGTATGGCCTGCACGTGCACTTCCAGCCCACCAAGCCTGTCAACATCAGGAAAGCTATTCGGTTGGAGGTGAGGCTTCGCACGTCTATAGACTTGGTTAGCACATTGGGTTCACACACACAGCCAGGTCTCCCTGTTACATGCTCCCATCTGATCCTCGTTTGATATTCCAACCCATAATATCTTGCTGTGCACACAACTACAAGCTCCATACAGGCAGTATTGCTCGAGGCTGATTTCCCGGGGCCATGAACAGAGCACCCAATCAATGTGGAATGGATGAAGGAAATCAATGACGTTACTATACCTAGGTAAGCATTAGACACCGATCAGATTCCTATCTCAGTAAATGTCATCCTTCACCGTTACCCCCAGCCCACTGGTCTCTGCACAGGCACAGGTCTCTGCGCAAGGGACTGAGGCCCATGGCTGGTGCAGGGGCTTGGAGTCCCCTCACTGTACCAGCTTCATCCTGCAGTTGCTGGATCACAGGGCATGCACGGCTCAGGAGGCAGGCAGCAAGGGGACACTTGGAGAGATCTCTGTGACGGCTGTTTGCCAACTGCTACAGAAAGATTTCCACATTTTAACAACTATTGCAACCATCTCTGTGTGTCCCAGCCAAACAGCAGCCTGACTAGGGCTCTGCACAAAGCAGAGTGGGTCTCCCTCAAGCCCCTCATGTCATATTCCTTCGATGTCCACAGGAGGAAATGCCTTACTTTCCAGTCCCTTTGGAAAGCATTCCACTGAACTGGTTTTATTTATTTGTATACCTCTTAAATTGTCCCTCCTATTTTCCTCAGTTATAAAATTTGATCTCCCCCTCCCCCCAGTGGGGAAGCAAAGGAGATAGAATGCTCTGGGCACTTGGCATCCGTCAGGGGAAGGGTACTGTGTAAATCCACTGAGCCCGTCTTGCCGTCTCCGTCACAGGCTGAGCAGCCAGAGAGGGAAGGTAAACCCAAGCCGGTCCAGTGTGCTCTTTGAGACACTGCCAAAGTCAGATGAAAGACAAGATGGAAATTCTGAATTAAAATTTGACTTTGGTGACAGCCACAGATTTCCCTTTTGCACCCAAAGCACAAGTAATGGGGAGTTGGTGATGTAGGTTTTCGACTGGGGGCCTCAGCAGACAGGCAGGTGGGCTCTGTGCAGACCCAGGAGGGCTGAGCCCCTGCCTGCCAGCACTTGCCCTTGACAAAAGGACCCTCCAGCACCTCCTGGTTGGTCCCAAGAGCCAACAGTTGGGTTGGGCTGACAGCTGCTCCAGTTCAGAGGTACTTCAGGACAGCAGGAGAGGGACCACCACTGGGCATGGCCAGAGGAGTCAGTGCACAACTGGAGCCAGGGGTCTTAACAGTAATGATCGATGTTATAAATAAAACATTTGACTTTTCCAAACTGTAAGCACTTATTTTATATGAAAAATCTAGCACTTTTTCCACAGGTTGAGTCACAAAGAACAGAACAATCAGATTTACAGAATGAGTAGAGCAAGGATGACTTTGAGCATACACTTTTCCATTTCAACTGTCAGAACAACGCTCTTCAGATTTATTTGATTTAAAAGTTCAAAAACAAAAACCACTTTTGTACAATGTCTACCCACAGCCCAAACTTCAGTTAGTGTAGCAACAATCTTGCAAATAATGTAAACCCAGTAGAAGCACACAACGAAAAACACGGTCTCTTACCCCCATTCCGGTACGTCTACACCAAGAGTGTTATGGGAAGCACTAATCCTGCCAAACGCTTGGTGAAAATAAAAGACCTACGGCTCAATACATTTCAAAAACACCCCCTACCATGTCCCCTTCATTAAACCACTGCATGTTACATATCTCAGGCTCCAAGCACCTCATGGATCTTGCTTTTACTGAAGAATTTCTCTTACCCTGACAGGTCTTAGATGCAGAAAATATTGTTGGCATTGTTCAGATTGAAAATATCCCAGTCTTTGCAGAGTCGTACGACATTGCCTTGGACATCACCTTCCCCAAAGGTCTGTTGAGCCCTTCAAGGAAAGGGTGTTTAGAAGTTGTGTCTTTTGTATTGTTGTGTGGTGTATTTCTGTGTAGAAAGGCTAGTGTGTTGTTAGGATTGTGGTGGTTCGGGAGGGAGGAGACAATTTCAGGACAACAGTGATGTGAGCCCCAGAGCAATGCTAGCAACATTACTACACACCATACTTTATCCAGCTGAAGATAGCAAGGAAGGGCCATAAATAAAAAATTTGCAGAAATCTTTCCTGAGCAGTCGCTTGATAGTAAACACCCCCCTTCCTGTCTGTGTTAGTTTTCTGTCACTGCCATAACCAATTGCCACAAACTTTCTAGCTCAAAACAACACAAATTTATTCTCTTCCAGTTCTGTAGGGCTCACGGGGCTAAAATCAAGGTGTCAGCAGGGCTGTATTCCTTTCTGGAAGCTCTGGGGGAGAATCCATTACCCTTCCCAGCTTCTAGAGGCTGCCTAGGCCTTCCTGGGTCACAATCCCCTTCCTCTGTCTTCAGAGCCAGCCAGGCCCGGCCAAGTCCTCCTCATGCTGCGGTCTCTGGGTCTCCGCTTTCTGCCTCCCTCTTCCACTCCTGAGGACCCTTGTGATTAGATTGGGCCCACCCAGATAATCTTAATTAATCTCTGTATTTTAAGGTCAGTTGGGTAATTCCATCTGCTACTTTAATTCCCCCCCTGCCATGCAAGGTAGCATATGCATGTGTTCTGGGGAGTAGGATGGCTGGAGTGGGGGTGCACAGCTGTTGTTCTGTCCATCGCACTTGCCCTGACACCCGAGGAGTTGCAGCTCTCCCTCTAGCTCGCGGCTCTCCACCACCCATCTGTCCCCCGATGGTCCCCTTCTCAGCGAGATTCATAGGATGTGAGAGCTACATCTTCGTGCAGATACCGGTAGCCATACGTACAAAGATCCTTTATGGCAGCATTGTTTATAACAATGAAAAGTTGGAAATAACCTAAAGGTCTACCAATAAGGGAATAATAGTATTATGGGACCAATATTATAAATTATAGAACTGCCATATCATAGAATATTATGCAGCCACTAGTATCACATTTATGAGGAGTTTTTAATGATTTGGGGAGATGTTTATGATGTAATGCTATGTAAAACAATACAAATGTATGTGGAATAGCCCTACTGTGTAAATTATACACTTTAAACAAATATTTTTAAAATACTCGAATGTTTAGTTGATGGTAGACATGAAGAGACAAGGATCCTAGGGTGGAATCCAGAGGAGGCCGCCTTGTTGAACTGGGCCCAAGAGCAGTGTCTGTCGTTTGTTTGCCAAAACTCAATGGCATGAGGCTTTTCTAGCCACAGTGTCTGCAGAAAGCAAATCCTCCGTGCTTGGCACCTTGGGTTTTCCACGTGAGCTTCAGTGGGACCCTCCCTGCTTCTCCATCCCTGCCCGCTCCCCGCTCCCCACCCGGCCCGGCCCCTGCAGGAGCTGAAGGAGGCCTGGACTTCGGGATCACGAAGGTCATGGAAGAGGTGAAACAGCCCCTGCAGCTGAAGAACCGCGGCAGATACGAGATCATGTTCAGGTGACCCAAATCCCACCCACTCAGGCGGAGAACCGGGAAATGTCTGGGAGATTTTTTAAAGGAAATCATAAGAACCATCTCTGCTTTTGGCCTCCCTTGGCTTCAGATGAATGGAATTCCAGCTGCTAAGAGCTCCCAACTCTGCAGCTTACCAGAGACCATTCAGGGCCCTCTGGATACACCTGGAGCCACAGGGGTCAGGGGTGGAGGAAGAGACCAAGGGGAATTGGGGGGATCCTGAGGGCGAGAGGAGGCCCAGGGCATGGGAGGAGAGACTAGAGAGGGGGGACCTGGCCTCAAGCTGTCTGTCCTGCCACCTGCCAGCTCTTACCTGCTTTACAAGGTGCTCCTCTGCACAAGATTTCATGTGAAGAAAGAGTTTTCCTTTTTTTTTTTTTTAATTTTAAGAACCACTATATTATAGAATCCAAGTAGTGTCTTGGCAGAATTCAGCTCCAGCTGGGGCTCATCCCTTGCGATTAAAAATGAAGCATGGAATCAGGGAGGCCCCTCAGAGGGGAAAGTGTGGGGAGGTCCCTCAGGCAAGGCCACCTGGCCCCCTGTGGCCTCACCAGCCCTCAGGCCTAGTCCATTTCTATGAAAGGTGATGCCCCCCCCAGAAGAATTCACGGTTGACGACAGGACTTCCCCCCTGCAGACTTGGAAGAAATTCAGTGTATTCATGATAACATGATAATGCACACCTTTAATGCCTGCTACTTGGGAGGCTGAGGTGGGAGGATCGCTTGAGGCCAGGAGTTCAAGTTGAGCCTGAACAACATAGCAAGACCTCATCTCTTAAAGAAAAAAAAAAAAGAAAGAAAGAAAGAAAGAAAAGAATGCTAAAATTAAAGAGGTCCCACCTCCATGCTACCATTGAAACTATAAATTGAAATAAATGAATATAAATAAAGGCAAAAAAAAAACAGAAAAAAGACCACTGTTACTTTGGAATTAGCACTAAGTAGAATCTTGCCTGTTTGTGAATTTTGTTTTAGATTATGACAGGGGCATTAACTCTGCTCTTTTAAGTTGCATGGAATGGAGTCACCTTAGGCTGAAACAGGTGATCAGGGTTCATGGAAAGAATGTGCAGAGGAATGAGGAAGCACAGGCATGCAAGCAGTTGAGCCACCAGGTCTCCTGGAGCATGGGGGTGACATTCAAACCCCCACAGAAATTCCAGGTGTCCCACCTCTGCTTAAAGTCCTTGTGCCTACTGTGGTCCCTCTGCCAGTCTTGTGAGGCAGCTTCTCTCTGTGTTCTTGCTTCACCCCTGTCGGGCCATGACTCCCCTTCCTAGTGCGTCTGTAGCATGGTTTCTGCCCCACCCTCCCCTTTCTCTCCTTAGACCCCTGGTTTCTGTGTCACTTTTCCCTCTGTGTGTACCGCTTTCAGTCTCAGACAGAGAGAGTCAGAGAGAGAGTTTTTAGGTGGTCCTTTTTCAGTATCAGGTGTCCCTGTTGGACACAGATCTCCTTTGAGGGCCCCTCTTGACCATGGGATAGAGGACGGCTATCTTCACCTCAAGCACCAATCCCTGGTCCAGTCACTCCTGCTAAGGAGGGGAGGTCACAGAGTAAAAAGCACAGTGGACACTTCCGGGCATGGTGGTTAACCAGGGCAGGAGACGTGGCAGACGCTCAACAGCCCTCCTGTGTCGTGTCTTGGGTTCCCTGGATAATGACTCAAACCGACTTCTTTATTCTTGTGTTTCAGCTTTTCTGTGGACTCCATAGGGATTTTGACAACCAATGTAAATTCCATGATCTCAGTGCAACCCAAAAAGGGGTCACTGACCACAGCAGAAAAACCTACAAATGTCCAAGTACACTTTCGTGCAACAAAGGAAGTGAAGATCGAGCACCAGCCCATTCTGCGCTGTCAGGTAAGAGAGCTCACAGGGAGAGGGTGGCCTGATGGCAGGATTGTGGGCCTCCTGTTGAAAAGGATACTTAATCTAATCCATGCTCCAGGGGGGAAAGGGAGGGCTGGGCTGAGTGGCATAAGATAGGATACACCGGGGTTTGGTCCCAACTAGCAAGCATTGGTGGGCCAGGTGGGAGGTGTGCAAAGTCATCAGAAATAGAGACAGAGAGGAAATGTGTCCCGAAGTCTTTGGGGAGCATCAGAGAAACAAAGAAGCTGAGTTCAGTCATCAATGCTAGAGATGAGTAGGGAAATGAAAACAGGAGGAAAAGTTGGTCCATGGTGACCCTTGGCTGGTACATAGTGAGCTCTGTGATAGTGTTTGCTGGTATTGTTATTGATGCAGTAATACAAAGACAGTGAAATCAAGAACTTGGCTTCATGGCAGTGATGAAAATAGGGAATGAAGTAGACAATCACAGGAATTCTGTAGCTATACTGGTGGCTGACATCTTCCTAATTCTTTTTCCCTTTCTAGATTATTGAGCCCCGTATGGGAGGAGATGAGATCATTGCTAGCATCCCAATTAAGATTTCTGTGAATGCGATGTACTCCAAGTACAACATCAGCCCCTCCTCCATCATCAACTTTGGGGCTTTGATCTGTGGCACTCGTAAAAGCATCTGCTTCACCATAGAAAACCAAGGTGTCACTGACTTCAAGTATGCCCTTTTTAGGATGACAGGGGAGAACACTATTTATCAAAAGAAAGGGTAAGATGAGTATGTACTTAACTCATTCTATTCCCTGGTTAATTCATGCTTTATATTTTACAAAGAGCTTTCCTATGTCTTATTTAAATTCACCCAATCCTCTTTTGTGGGTGAGGTCACTAAGACTTTAGAAACGGCTGGTCCAAGATTATGCAGGAAATCACCAGTAGAGCTTGGTTCTGAACCCACATCTTCTGACTCCAGATTTTAGACTTTTTCTGTCAAATACATGATAAATTTTAGTTGAACACACGCAAAAAGTCTTCTGCTTAGGATTTCGTCTGCTGTCCTAGTGCTTCTGGTGTGCTGAAGGACTGACAAGATCGTTGTCCTATCCGTCATTCTGTAGGATGTCAAGGGACAGCAAGAAATTGTTGCTGTGCTTCATGATGGGGGATGGCAAAGGCTACCCAGGGCACATGGAGGAGATCAAGTGGGACGATGCCTCAGCCTACCAGGGAGTGTTATTGTCTTCTTCCTATGAAGACACTTTGACAACAGCTACCTTAATAGTTAGAGTGCTTTTGGCTCCTACTGGGCTGTCCTATTCTTTTGGGGAAAATTAGGACTGGTTTTACCAATTCCCAAGACACTTCTAACTTAATTTGGACTTTCTAGTTAATTGCTTTAAGCCAGACATACAGCTTTACATTGTTTGTAATCTTTTCTATTTTCGTGGCTATCCTTTTCTGTATTGGCAAAGTTTGAACATATTAAGAAATACGGAGTTAAATTGTCTAAAGTCTCTTTTTTCCAAATTTAATTTCAACCTAATTTCTTACGTTTATTTTATAATAATTTAGTAATGTTTGCGATGATTGTAACGTAATTGTGTTTTGCTTTAAATCGTTTTTCGTTTTAATTTATTTTTATCTTAGCATGCACAGCTTCATGTAAAACACGCAAAAGGGGGTTGAACTTCAGGTGTTCTGATCATTAAGGAAGTGAATGGTTGAACATTTTAAAAGTTTAAGACTCACCTCAAATACATTTGAATATTTTAGGTGAATTGATCTCTAACTAATTATTGGGTAAACTAGCTTCAAGGGAAGTGAACAGTTACCAAAACTTATATTTGAACTATTGCTTATACTGAGCCTTAAAGACATCATGACCCTAAATGTGAAGAAAGAGAACAGAGTTTAATCTATTTTCCATTTCATTTTTTTAAAATGAGATTAGGTAGAAGATTTGACGTCCACAAATAATTTGCCATACACTGCTTTCCAATGAACGCAATAAAGTAGGCATTTAAAAATTATTTTCTTGTAGTAATTTTCAATGTCTTTATAAATCATGGCTATTACAGTAAGTATAATGACTGTATGGTTTCTTTCCAATTATTAAACGAGTCTGGTCAGTGATTAGCAAGCGAACTGTGCCACTCTGATTCCCTCCTGGGCAAAGACAGGCCCCGCCCCCCATTCGTGGAAGGGACCTTGCAAGCAGAAAGACAGGTGGCATCTAATGTCACCACCAACCCGAGGGTGTGCTCTTGCTTCTTTAATCAGTGCCAGCCACATCAGACATGCGAGATCCCGGGAAAGCGACACCTTCTACAGGGGCGGCTTTTCCAAAGGAGCCAAATTCTCTGACACGATGCAGAAAGACATAACCACCACAAACCAGGTGAGTGCCCTTTTCCTTGTCACGGGAACCCAGGGAGGCCACCTTTCCCTTAGTCCTCACCTCCCAATACCTCCCTGGGATAACAGGATCGGAATCTAGTGAGGCAAGAATGTTAAGAAATTATTTTGAAATGTCATGTTCATTGTAAGCTAAGGTGTCATGACTTTTTCATTTGGGTATCCTCTTTTGCTTTAAAACTGTCGTTGGCTCCCCATTACCTTAAAATTGTTTCAACTCTTCATACATATTTTAATCAGAAAACCTTTTGTTTATAAGAAACAGCCTATCCAAACAGGCCTAAATAAAAGGAGATTTGAAGACTTCTGCTGCTGGTAAGATCAAACAGACATACTTGAGTACCACTAAAAACCCTGGACATTGTGTATAAAACAAACTTCAGACTCTGAAAAGTAGAGAGAAGAATCCAGGCCAGCTGGGGTCTTTGCAGCCCAAGGGAATAATAGCAAGGTGTCTGGCTCTTCAGCTGTCTTTTTCTTCGTGTGTCCTTCAGACTGGGTGTAACCCTGAAATATCAACAGACACAGACAAAAAGCCCCAACACAAGCCTATTCCCACTAGTCCAAGGAGCAGGAAAGGGGTGGCCTAGAAAGACAGAAAACTTTTAGGCAATAACTGTTCTACTCCAGCCAAACGTCAAAGAAAAAGCTCTAGCACCACCCCAGCCCCGCTTGCAAAGGCCAGTTAGGGAGTCTAGATTCCACCCTCTCCAGGCTGTCATGAGGTACCCAGCCCCCTGGCCAGGGTGGTGTCAGAGAAGGGCGAGTAGGACACCAAGACTTTCATTCCCACTAGCCAGGGACAAGAGCCCCTCCCCCCAGCCACTGTGTTTACGGGGACGCTCCATGGAAAGCCTTGGCTTCCACCCAACCCAGTGGTGGTGAGAGGTCCCTCCCCTTCCCCTGCTGGAGTGGTGTCACAGGGCCTCTCCATCCCGCATGGCATCAGTGGAACAGTAGCAAGGCACTCTCACCCCTCCCCACCAGGGAGGTATTCGTTGAGGACTGGTGGGGAACTGGAACACCCACCCCTGCCAAGCAGTCACAAGTCCAAGTGAGGAGTCTGGGCTGCCACCTTAGTGCCCTCCTTCCCTGCCACAAAAGTGTCAGAAAGGCAGCTCAGACAGAAGGCTTAACTAAGACCCAGAGTCTCATAACATAGTACCCAAAATGTCCAGGTTTCAATCGCAAATCAGTCTTCCTACCAAGAACCAGGAAGATGTCAAACAGAAGGGAAACAGACAAATACTAGATGCCAACATTGAGCTGACAGAGGTGTTAGAATTATCTGAAAAAGAAACCAACATAAAAATGCTTCGATGGGCGATTATAAGCATGCTTGGAAAAAAAATTTTAAAATAGTCTCAGCAAAGAAAGAGAAGATAGAAGAACCAAATGGAAATTGGAAAACGAATAACCAAAATTTAAAATTCAATGGCTGGGTTCAACAACAGAATGGAGGGGACAGAGGAAAGAAGCAGTGACTTTGAAGACAGATGACAGGAATTGCTGCGTTTGTTTCTTGTTGCTCCCTTAACAAATTACCACCAATTTAGTGTCTTAAAAAAATACAAATTTTTTATCTTGCAATTTTGTAGGGTCAGAAATGCTAAAATCAAGGTGTTGGCAGGGCTGTGTTCTTTTCTGGAGACTTCAGGGAAGAATTCCTTTCCTTGCCCCTTCCAGTTTTTGAGGCTGCCCATATTCCTTGGCTCATGGTCCCTTTCCACCATCTCCAAAGCCAGCAGTAGTGGGTCAAGTCCTTCTCATATCACATTACTCCAGGCTCCTCATAGTCACATCTCCCTCTAATATTCTTCCATTTTTAAGGACGCTTGTGATTACATTGGGCCCGTGATAATCCAAAATAATCTCCCCATCGCAAGGTTCTTAATTTAATCAAGTCAACAGTCCCTTTGCCGATACCTTGCACTTGTATCGCCCCCGGGGTGGGGAGGCAACGCTAACCACCTTGCTGATTTCTGCTAAGGTTTCTAGATCTAGCAGGAGGCCCTGCACAAATCCCAGCTGCCAGAGGTTTTGCACAAACCCAGCTGCCAGAGTATGAATCCAGTGAGACAGAACACTGGCACGAGTCATGCAAAGCCAACTTATCGCTCACAGATAGGCAGCAAGAACATACAGAAGCCTAGGATTCGTGGTGAGATGGTCCCTTTAGGCTCAAGAAAGCTGCCCGGGGCAGATGGAGTCTTTTCTGTGCATGCCCCACTTTGCACTGCAGCTGGGGCACCCCAAAAGCATTCTGGCCTGGGTTTTATACCGCAGAGACGCTTGGCTCTCTGAGCTAATTGCAGGGCATCCTGTTCTAGGAGGGATGAGGACAAAGCCAGGGCTATTCCGGAGAGTTCCTCATTGTCTTAGGGCACTGCATTCTCAGCACAGTTATCCTGAAGACTACAAGTGGGAGGGGGAAGAGCCAGTCAGCTAAGGACACCAACATCCTTTGTCAGATGCTGTGCTACTTGCTTCACACCTATTCTTGAAGCCCCCAGGAGCTTTAGCCCCATTTTATAGATAAATAAACTGAGACTCAGAGAAGTAAATTGTCCAAGATAAACCATTAATATATAACAGGACTGGGGCTGCAAATCCAGGAGTATCTGACCCGAATGCCCATAATCGTAACCACTATTCCATTCCGCACCCCTCTGCTCACGATCCCCACCTGGATGGAAAAGTGTTGTGTGATGTGGGGACTATCTGTCCCCTCAAACCCTCAGATGACACGTGACTGATCGGAAGGAATGTGCCTGGAAGGAGGCACTCCAGGAAGAGAAGTGTGGGGGCCAGAGAGTGCCCATGGGGAAGGCCCCCTTTCTCTTCTCCACCCCGTCTCACAGCCCCGGCAGAAGGTCTCAGACTCCGTCACCCATGCTGCCTCCATCCCTCTTCCTTCCCGCCCTTGTCCTGCAGGCCCGCTTCTCCCACGGCATGTTCACCGTATACCCCGGGTTTGGCTTCGTCTCTTCTGGCGGACAGCAGGTCATCACCGTTGACTGTGTGGCTGACCCCGTGGGAAGGTGTGAGGAGCTCATAGCCATTGATATCTCCGACCGGGACCCGAGAGACCAGCCTTCTGGCATTCCCTACACTCTGTTGGCTGAGGCCTGTGTCCCAGGTACTGGCCACTCACTTTGAACAGTGCCACTCACCAGACTTTCATTTGTAACACCCCTACCCCTTCAGACAAGTTTCTCCAAAGATGTCTAGTAGATGTGGCTGGGCTGCTTCCTTGGGACCCTAGAACTTCCGCTAGTGTCTTCAGCCATGTTTTTCCAAGGCATGCATACCTAGGAGAGGATGTGCAGCCTCCAACTCCTGGCCTTCTCGAGTCTGGGCCTGGATTCTCAGATGAATAGCGTTATCTGAGAACCATGGTGACATGGCTGTGGCACAGAACACAAAGTGGGCCAGATGCTTCCTTCCCTCCAAAGCCCACCCTAGATTTCAGATCTTATCATTGGGAGCAAAAGGCCGATTGGGATATGGCAACCAGCAAGAACAGTACAAAAGAGGAAGACACGATAGAATTTGTCCCATCACTCACACTTCCTTGTGTGAATTCCCTTACCTCTCTGCCATTCTCCCTTGTGAAAATCCAAAGCTCCAAATTAGGAATTACAGAGTCAGGACTCTGCTATGGGGCAGCGTCTCACGGTCTTCCCTTCACTCCCCAGCCTTTGTGACTGACGACAATGCCTCGATATTTGAGGAGCACCAGATGTGTACCAGCCCCAACCTACACCACATCCTGCAGACCGTAGAGAGTGGGGGGCTGTTCGTGGAGGATGAGAATAAGTTCATCTTCTGCAATGTCCTGGTGGGCCATCAGGCCAAGGCTCGATTCAAGATCAGCAATGCGGGCAAGATCGCCTGTGATGTCAACATTGTGGTTAAGCCTGTCTCCACCAAGGTAAGGAGCCCCAAGTGGCCCCGCCCAGCACGGCTGGCATAAAGCCAGGGCGAGCGCTCCAGGAAGCCACTGCTCTGAGGCCTCGAGACGTGAGTGGGAACGATCTGGCTCTTGGGCCCTGCTAGAAGTTATGTGCGGTAACTGGGCAGTGTCCCCCAGGCCAAGGGCCATACATCTGTCCCAGTGGGTGTCTCCTCCGGGTGCCCCTGAGATACACTGGTCGGTGCCAGTGAACAACTCGCTTACCCGTTAAACGCCCCTGTGTGCCCAGACAGAGCCTGGGGGAGAGCCGGAGATGGGCACCAGCTTACACCTCCAGCTGTATGTTCTCCTGCTAAGGGAGACAAGGGCACGGTGGGATGGGGAACATTTGTTGAGCCCCCCTGTGTGACAGGCACTGTGCTAAGTGACTGATTGATAGGATACATTTATTGTCTCATGTCATTTCACCCTCATGACAACTCCTCAGACTTTGTATTATCATCCCCATTTTACAGTTAGGGAAACCGAGGCTCCAGAAGGCTAAATTCTTCCCCTAGGTCCCAGAGCCAAGCTTCATCCACGTACAAGGTAAATAGTAAGTGCCCCTCTCAGGGTCTGCCAGACTCGAAACTGCCTTCTCCCTCTGAGTCAGATCATACTGGGACTCTTTTTCCTCACAGTGGAACAGAAAATTCAGAATATCAAGAGGGGTATTTTTTTTTTTTTTTTTTTTTTTTTTTTGAGACAGAGTCTCACTCTGTTGCCTGGGCTAGAGTGCCGTGGCGTCAGCCCAGCTCACAGCAACCTCAAACTCCTGGGCTCAAGCAACCCTGCCTCAGCCTCCCGTGTCATTAGGACTGCAGGCATGCACCGCCATGCCCGGCTAATTTTTTCTATATATTTTTCGTTGTCCAGCTAATTTCTTTCTATTTTTTAAGTAGAGATGGGGTCTTGGTCTTGCTCAGGCTGGTCTCAAACTCGTGAGCTCAAACGATCCTCCCGCCTCGGCCTCCCAGAGTGCTAGGATTACAGGCGTCAGCCACTGCGCCCAGCCAAGAGGGGGCTTAATCAATGTGTTTCTGTCACCCTAATTTTCCAGTCGAATGTGCAGCAAATACTATGCAGTCTTATATCAGCTGCTTCAGTTCTCTGCTCAAAGGTGCAATCTGGACTCAGGAAGTCCTTGTGACCTGGGGTTGGTGGTGGGGAGGTCACAAGGGGGTTGGTGTCAGCCTAGGGCTACACAGAGTGTGTGCATTCCCAGGGGACTATGTCATCCCTTTTGTGACTTGCCTCAGGCCCTGGTGACATCCAGTCATTATTCTCTGACCTTATTTGGGACACCAAGGAGCAGCTCTCTCCCTATTCTGTACTAAAAACACAGACAGTGAGCAAGCCCGATGTCTAAAGACAGACTTCAGAACAGGGGATTGCAGACACGGTCTCCTCCCCAGTTTGCAGACCTGAAGGGGATCCATCAGAGAGCAAAGAAACCTCAGTGCCCTCAGCTTAAGAACGAGAGGGAATCCCACCTGCTTCCCCTAGGAATGAAACACCCTTTCGAGGCCTTGCCAGGGACCGTCCCTACAGTCCCAAAACACCACCACAAGATGGGAACAAATAAAATGCAGGGGAGGGGACTGTTCTGGCCAAGGCTCTTGGAGTTACAAGGAGCAGAAACCTGCTCAGGTTAGCCCGACCAAAGTCAGGTTTATGGCAATGACCTGAGACACATCACATAGCCAGGACATTTTAGGACTGAAACTGTTGCCTGAAATCCGGCCTTCAGGAGACCGGCAGATGCTCTGTCCGTGTGCAGGGGCCACGTGTCTTTGTCTCCGAGGGTGTTTGCGTTGCTCCATTCTCTAATCCGTCTTCCCGACCTCGCATGCGGCTCAGCCAGCTCCCAGCTCAGCTCACTGGGCATCTTCATTCAGTTGCAGGGGTTGTGCTTGGGTGGCCGGGAGAATAGCTGACTGACGGCCTTTGTTCAGCTATGTGAGTCAAAAGTCGCTGGTCTAGAAAAAACTCCAGTGAGATACTGCACAGGGGCGGGCCCCAGGGTCTCCAGGCTGCTCCTTCCCGGCCCGTGACTCTGCAGGCAACAGAGCACGTCCGCCACAGAGCTTGGAGGAGGGCGAGCCCCCGGCAGACGGCAGCGCGGAACGGCAGCCGGGTGTAAATGCAAAGGAGCTCACGCACTCTGGCCTCTGCTCTCCCTCCACAGCCCTTCGCCCGCATCGTCGACATATTTGAAGTGGAACCCAACAAGATGTGCATCGCCAGCCGCTCACACGCCTTTGCCACAGTGTCCTTCATGCCGCAGACCATGCAGACCTACCAGTGTATCTTTGAGGCTACCTTGGACGGCCTGCCCAGGTACCTGTTCCCCGTCCCCTGCCGTGCAGCAGGGCCCCGGGCCACACTCTCTCTGGAATGTCATTCCTGCCATGCCAGGCTGACAGGCCTCAATCTTCCCGTTCCCTGCAGCAACGTGGCCAAGAACAGAGGACTCGTGTTTGATATCACCGGTGACGGGAACCTCCCGCGGGTGACCATCGTGCGGCCCGTTCTCCACAACCAGCACGGAAACCCCTTGCTCCTCTTTAAGAGGCTCCTGCTGGACCACTCAGAGAAGCTGCCCCTCATTCTGAAGAACAACGGCACCATCCCTGCCCAGGTACCGCCTGAGCGTGAAGCCTAGGGCAGAGAGGGGGAAGAATCCTCCAGAAGTTAGACTTCTGACGCTGGATTCTCTGCCATCCTAATGGGGACTTCTTTGAGCATCCCCATACATTAACCTGTGTGTCAGGGACACGCAGAGGGGCATGTGGCATGGTCTCTGTCCTCAGGGAATGCAGGAATCCAGGTTACACGACACACTAATAACCACTGTGCAAGGCACGTGCAGTGAGTGGGCAGGATTACGTGTATTCTTAGTACCTTCTTTAATTTTTTTCTATAATGCTGCATTTTTTAAAATTTTTTATTTGTAAAAATGTATAGGGTGCATGCAAAATTTTGTTAGAGGTATATAATGCATAGTAATTAAGTCAGGATATTTAGGGTGTCCGTCTCCCAAGTAGAATACATTTTTGTTTAGTCACCCTCCTCTGCCATCAAACACTGAATTTATTCCTTGTGTCTTAGTGTATGTTTGTACCCTTTAACCCACTTCTCTTCATCCTCCCTCCCACCCCCACTCCCCCTTCCCAGTCTCTGTTTTCTGTCTTTCCACTCTCTACCTCGCTGGGATCAGATTGTTTAGCTCCCACATATAAGTGAGAACATGTGATCTTTGTCTTTCTGTGCCTAGTTTACTTCACTTAAGATGATGACCTCCAGTTGCATCCATGTTGTTGCAAGTGACATGATATCTTTCTTTTTAATGGCCTAATAATATTCCATTGTGTATCACAATGCATTTGTAATGAGGAAAATACAATAAAAAAACCTCCATTAGGGGTGATAAATAAAACATCTTAAAGGGACTTTTGATTCAATGATTAAATTATGGTTTTAATTTTACAAAAGAAAAGTGGTAAATTATGGAAGTGTTATACAAAGGACTGTAGGACTCTTGAAAATGATCTGGTTTCATCTAGGGCATAAAGGACAAATTCACTGCAAATGCCATTTGAGCAGGGCACTGGGTTTCAGCAAGTGGGGATGAAGTTCATGCATCCTAGGAACAGAGAGAAAACTGCAAAGGCCCAGAAGCAAAACGAGTGTGCAGTCCTGGCAGGAACCAGTAAGCACCGAGCTTCTGGAGAGCATGAGGTGCAGGGAGACAGACAAAAGCACAGAGTCATGGGGCGACTGTGGAGGGCTTTGGATTCTATATATATATTATTACTATTGTTATTGCTGTTATTGCTCTTATTTTTTACACATTAAGGCTCATTTAGATTTATCCATATGTTTATCATTTTTGTTGCTCTTCATTCCTGCATATCCAGTTTCCCATCTGAAATCCTTTTCCTACCAACTGAAGAACACTCTGTAGTATTTCCTTAATGTGGGGCTGTTGATGGTGAATTCTCTCCATGTTTGTTTGAAAATCTCTATTTAGCCTTCATTTTTAATGCAATTTTTACTGGCTGTAGAATTCTGGTTTGGCAGTTGTTGTCTTTCAGCAAATGAGAGATATTATTCCAGTGTGTTGTGGGTTCCATTGTTACCACTGAGATCTCAGCTTTAAGTCCACGATGTTCTTTTAAAGCATTCTTTTCCTTGATGACTGTCATTAACATTTTCACTTTGTATTTGTTCTTTGCAGTTTTACTATTTATATGTCTAGATATGGATTTCTCTAAATTTATCCTTCTTAGAATTCACCAGACTTCTTGATTCTGTGGATTGATGTCAAATCAATTTTGGAAAATTCCTAGACATATCTTCAAATATTGCATCTATTCCATTCTCTTTCATCTCTCCTTCTGGGATGCCAATTAAATGCGTGGAAGACCTTCTCACTATATCTTCTGTGTCTCTCAACATCACTGTATTTTCCATTCATTTTTCTCTGGACTTCATTCTGCATAATTTCTTCTGACCTGTCTTCAATTTATTAACTCTCCCTTTAGCCATATTGAATCTGATGTTAAACCTTTCCATTGAGTCCTTAGGTTGTTATTTTTTTCAGTTCTAAAATTACTATTAGGTTATTTTTCAGATTTGAATAATTTATTTTTATCGTCTCTAGATTCATGTTGAAATTGTCAGACATGGCTTTTATTTCTTGAACACGGTAATCGTAGCCATTTTTACCATCTATACCTGATAATTCCAAAATCCAAAGTCCCTGATATCTGCTGTTTCTGCTCATTCCTCCCCATGTTATCCTGTCTCCTCATGGGCCTGGATATCTTTTGATCGTGTGTTGAGTATTATATTTGAAAAGTTATTTAGAAAATATTTTGTCTTCAGAGACAATTTTCATTTGCTTCTGCCTAACATTTTGGGACACTAGAAATTCAGGATCACCTTAAGCCAGATTTAGGGTTTGATATTTTCTGGCTTACCAAGATGATTCAGAGCAGGAATGCTATACTTTGGAAGGCTGGTTTATATCCAGTTCCCCTTTCATATTTTGGTGCATACTTTGGAGTCCCAGCCCGGAGCAAAGAAAGCACTCTTGCCTTCACAGCCTTGGACTTCTGCCCTCTTAGCACCAAAAGACCATCAAAAGCACAGACAAGCCTCCCATCTACCTCTTACCGATTGGCAAGTGCTTGAGGACAAAAACATCCTAAAAAGTCAGACTGGCCTTTCTGGATTTCTAGGCTCTCACAGACCTTGGTCTAGTTATTCTTCATCATCTTTTTGGCTCTGTGATGCTTTTAAATTGTTTTTGTATGTTTAGTCTAGTATTTTTTGTTGTCTTGAATTCAGTTTACCTAGTTTACCCTTACTCTGCATTGTTTCCATTAGCGTGGCTTTATAAAATGTTGTAGCATCTAGTTCAGTAAATTCCTACCCATCCACTCCCTGTTTTTGTCATTTCTCTGAATAGTTTTGCCTCTTAGTCTCTCAGATCAACTTTAGAATATTTTATAATGTTCCTGAAAAAAATCCCATTGAGAAGCCTATGAACTATTTGGGGAGAATTTCTACTTTTAGAGTATTCAGACTCTCTACCGAGAGGAACATTTAGAATTTCCACCCATATATTTAGATCTTCTATTATGTCAATATTTCCTACATATAATTCCTCCGTATAGTTTCTTATTAAAATTATTTCTAAATATATATATTTTTTGCTTCCCATGTGATGTCACTATTTTTTCCTTCTTCATGCCTCATACTTTATATTATTTAACTTTGTTCATGATGGTGCCAGAATTCCTGTCTTCTGAGAAGGTCTGCTTATTTTTCAGACCTAAAATCGGATGTGTCACTTTAGTCTTATTTTCCTTCCATTGAGCCGGGAACCACCCCTTTCTCCAAGCAGGTCAAATGCCTGCCTTGTTTTTTCTCTTATCTTAGGAGGATGCTCAACATGACACTATCAGGCTACTAATGCACAGTACCCAGGAGATACTGGTTTTTTAGGAATTCACATTCATGCAAGCCCTCGTGGAATTACGAGTATTCATGTCCATTTTATTGATTTAGCATATGTCTTACAACTTTGTCTGTTAATAAAAGGGGCATTGTAAACCCCATTTTGACACTACCTGGCTGCGTGATCAGGAAAAATTACCTACACTCCTTGAACCTCCAGTTCCTCACTTAAATAACAAGGGCTGATCAGACAGAATTTTCTTTTGTCCCCTTCAGGTCTAATATTTATTATTTCCCTCCCTTAATAAAAAACTCAAAAGAGTGAATACTAGGCACAGTGACTTTTGGGGATCCTGCCCCAAAGGCAGCACAGTGTCTCAGCCCAGACTCAAAGCCCACGAGCAGCCTTGTAAGCCCAGTGCTCAGTCCCGCTTTCCTTCTGCCAGCTGCACGTGGACCTGCGCGACCCGCTGGGAGTCTTCTCACTGAAAGGGAGGCCCACGACCTCCTACATCTACATCACAGAGGACAACAAACCAAATGAAAAAGGTGAGTGGGGGGAGGGTGCTTCTAGAGGGCAGCGGTTCTTGGTGGCTGATTGGTTAGGGGACCATTCAGGGCCCAGTCTCATCACCACTGGCCTCTAGCTGGGGTTCATGCTCGTGCTAGGGCTGCTTTCCCTTCTACCAGGGTCTTTATGGGTACAAATTTCTTTAAAGTGGTTGTAAATCATATCTTCTCTTTTCTCTTTGCAGCAAAGAAAGCTCACACAGCCTGCCTGGTTATTTCTCCTGGAAATACAGCAGAAATTGACGTGTTTTTCCACCCCAAGAAGGTTGGGAGGGTGCAAGGCACCATCCGTCTGTCAGTGGTCAACAACCAGTACGAGGAGACCATCATCTACACGGTGGGAGAGGGCTATGAGGATGACATCACCTTGGACAACATCCACGGGCTGGTGACTCCCACCAGCCAGGAGGCCACAAGTGTCTCTGAGCTTGTAGAGATGGCAGAGGACAACACTGTGGTCGACGTGGTGGCAGGTGGGAGAAACAGCAGTGAGCTGTTGACAAGTATTGGCTCTCGGGTCACTTTAAATGAGAGTGAAATGTAAATAACAGGTTGGCTAGCTTCCTGGGAATTTCAGAGTGAATCTCCTCTTCATGCCTGTGTGCTCTGTCCTGCCTGCCTCAGTCACTGCTTCCATCCTGCCATTAATTCTCATGCTCACTCAGCGAATGTGTGTGAGCACCCGTGTGCGTGTGCCAGGTACCATGCTCAGCCCCAGAGTTGCAAAGATTAATAAGAAAGTCTCTGCTCTTAGGGAGCAGTTTTCCCTGTCTGTATCCTTTAGCTGGCTTGGATTGGCATTGCCTGTCTTGTTTAATTAGAGAGGGTGTGGGTTTGGTCCACCTCTAGAACTTCATTCTCCACGGCGTCACTACTCAATGATCCGTCTGAAGCTACAGCACCAGCATCACCTGGGAGCTTGTTAGAAATGGGAACCTACTGGATCCAAATCCACATTTTAACGAGATCTCTAGGTGATTAGCATATGTATTAAAGCTTAAAGTGCTGTTCTACAGTCTATCAAGCACTCATTTACTTGATCATATTCTTTGGGGTAGGAAACATATACTTCATTGTTATCATCAAATAGCAATTGTTAAGCAGCCTAATTATGTGGCTCATTGCTGTACAGCGAGTCATAAACACAGTCCCACAGTTTTTCTAGGAGCTTAATTACAGTGCTGGAGTGTACCAGTTAGGTGGTCTATACAGCATGTGTTGCAATCAACACTCCTCACATATCTGGGGTTTCACCCCTGTTTGCGGCTACGGGGTGAACTCTCTCTTGTCAGGGCTCAAGCAGGAGCCAGCAGTGAACCTAAGTTCAGAAATCAGATTTCATACCTATAATTGCAGATTTAGCAAATCAGAATACGAGAGTCTTCAGTAAATTTGAACTTCAGATAAACGATGAATAAGGGTGAAGCACAGTGTCTGTCAAGTACTGCGGGAGGAGGCCCTCCAGGGAGGCTGGGGAGGACTCACCAGCCTTTTGCTTCTAACCCCCAGCTTCTCTGGTGGACCACATCCAGTTTGGGGACTGCCGCATCGGAAACAGCTATAATGTGAGCTTCACAATCACTAATCACAGCCACGTGAACGTGATACGGTTTGAATGGCCCGTTTTAGCTACAGTGACTTTCTCCCCACAGGTAAGTGAAAACCATTCACTGTCTTCTGGACTCCCTTAGGCCTAAGCCAACCCCCCATCTGATTATCAGCCCTTTGCCATAGATGCAGGCAATGGGATGCAGGCACCTCAGGCTGGGAGGCAGCCCAGGGACCATCCTCACTCACACCTGGTGCTGAGCGCACTATTCATGTCCCCCCTGAGTAAGAGGGGAAGATGGAGAATGAAGTCTACCAAGACTGTTGCTAGGCTAATGTTGAGGAATTCCATGAAGGCCTGTGTAGATGAACACGGGTCCCAGTCTTCCTGTCCCACAGTGTGGACCTGCGTCTCTAGGTATGTGTTCTTTCAAGCATTACTCCTTCCAAAGTGCTTCACCAAAAGCTAAAATGGGGGTGGTAGGTTCTGTGGACAACTGAGTTTTAGAAAATGGTGCAAGTTACATCTTTCCCTTAAAGATTTCCAGTGTGCTTCAGTAGATTAAAACCTAGTCGGCCGGGCGCAGTGGCTCACACCTGTAATCCTAGCCCTCTGGGAGGCCAAGGCGGGAGGATCGCTCAAGGTCAGGAGTTCGAGACCAGCCTGAGCAAGACCCCATCTCTACTAAAAATAGAAAGAAATTATCTGGACAACTAAAAATATATAGAAAAAAATTAGCCGGGAATGGTGGCACATGCCTATAGTCCCAGCTACTAGGGAGGCTGAGGCAGGAGGATCGCTTGAGCCCAGGAGTTTGAGGTTGCTGTGAGCTAGGCTGACGCCACGGCACTCCAGCCTGGGCAACAGAGTGAGACTCTGTCTCAAAAAAAAACCTGGTTAACTTTGTTTGACATGGAATTTTCTAACCTCTTATTTTAGTATCTCACAGAGCACATTTTAGGAATTGCTGACCAAAGCTTGCCATTGAACAAGGCCTACAACTTCGTAGCAGATCACTGCCTCTGACCGGCGGTTGGTTTTTGTAGACAGCTCACACCTGAGTTCCCAAGACACTGGGACACCCACAGGCCTTCACTGCCCCCTGCTATGTTTACACACAGCCACTGAGGCTGCTTAAGCTTGGCACTCTAGGGGGATGGTGCAAGGAGGCTGGGGACTCTGCTTTATCACTTTGAAATCTTTGAGTGCTATTAGGAGTAAGTTTTGCTTCCTGGAGGGATGTAACGTTCATTTGAATCCTCCTGACAGATTCCAACCCCAACGTGGCCCAAATCCTACCCTAAATATTGGCTAGTGTAAACTGAGTGCTTACTATATGCTAGACACAGTTCTAAGACTTGGTTAATTCGTTTAATCCTTACAACAACCCTATGAGGTAAATACTAGTATTATCTGCATTTTACCTGCCAGGAAACAAATACGGTATAATCTAATAGGGTAATCTGATTTTGAGCATTGTTTTTGAAGGCAGAGATAAGCTTCTTATAGTCCATTTACATACACAAACACATATATGTACACACACATGTATGCCTTGGGAAGTACTAAGCTCTCTTCTCCCCTCATTTTCCAGAGGAAGGAGAGTGTTTTATCTGTCAGAAACATGATAGGACTATCATATATATGGTAGATAAGTAGGCATATGTGTGTATGTGTTTTTACTAAATCATAAATGATTTTATTCTACAGACCAAATTGGATGTCTCATATATCTGGTTATACTTCAGCAATTCCCAAGCTTTTTGGTCTCAGGACTCCTTTATACTCTTAAACATTATTGAGAACCCCAAAGAGCTTTTGTTTGTATGTATTATATATATCAATATTTACCAGATTAGAATTTGAGAATATCTAAAAGCATGTACATATTCGTTTTAAAATATAATAGTAAACCCATTACATGTTAATATAAATACCACATTTTCATGAAAATGGCTATATTTTCAAAAAATTGAGCAAGAAGAGTTGCATTATTTTACATTTTTATAAATTTCTTTAATATCTGGCTTAATAGAAGACAGCTGGATTCTCATATCTGCTTTTTCATTCAGTATGATGCAAAATCATATGGCATGTAACCTCTAGAAAGCTCCATTGTATGCTCCTGAGAAAATGAGACTGAAAGAGTCAAATAATATCTTTGTATTATGATGAAAATAGTTTTGACCTCATGGACCCCTGAAAAGGTCTTGGGGATCCCAAGGGTCCCCAGTATTTGATGAAGAAGTGGAAGGTGGTGGAGTGTGGCATTTGGAGCCAGACTGCCTGGGTGTGAATCCAGCTTTTCTGATATTAATGGCCTTGAGCAAGTAACAAGTTTCACGTCCATAAAGCAGGAGTAAGAACTCTACCTCTCAGAGGGTTGTTGTGGGGATTAGTGGAATCGTGTAAAGGTTTAGAATGGTGCCTGGAGCAAGTTAACAGTTTGGTAAATATTAGTTGCTCCTATTGTTATGATTACATTTCTATATAAGGACCTCTTATACATGTTTAAGTCAATCTACATAGACAGGCTTGACGGATGCATTTTTTGCCAAGACTTTTGGCTCCATCCCTTCTCTAGAGTGTCACCAGCAGGTATCAAGAGTCCTCAAGATTGAATTCTCACAAATACTAATACCAGGCTTTTCCCCAGGTGGGCCACCTCCACCCTGGGTGTGCCAAGGATGTAGTGGTGACCGTGAAGTCCGATGTGCCCATCAGCCTGAAGAAGATGCGGGTCAAGTGCAGGCTCTCCAGGATCACGTTTCAGCTCCCCACAGACCAGGTCCCTGACTGGGATGACCGAATGCGCACAGTCAAGTGGGTGGACATGCCCAAAAACACTTCTGGGACTTTTACTACAAAACAAAAAGTAAGTGGGGACATCAAGTGCGAAGCTGACCAGGCTTGGATGTCTCCTGCTCTCAAGTTTGGTGTCTCATCCTTTCCTTCTTTCACGGAAAAAACAAAAGGTTCCCATTCTACTTGACCTTGATTTCAAAAGTGACAAACCAAAATTCCATGCATGCTGCCTGCCATTCATACTACACGTCCCACACATCGTAACTGGTGACCGTTTGGCTTAAGTCTTGATGACCAGTTGAGGGAGTCCTCCCACCTTCTTCTTCAAAAAATGTCACGGCTAGTCTTTGTTTCCTTTTCCTCTCAGGGGTCCGGAATTAGATTGACTATAGTCTTTGGTTTATGACAGGATCTCATCTTGAGCTCGTGCATGCCCCTCTTTTATTCATTCCTTAGCTTCCTTTTAATAATATAATAAGCAGAGACTAACCCATACCCAACATGGGGCATAAAACATTGACTACCTATGTGGTTCTCAGTCACTCCATCCCTCTGCCTCCCTCCTAGAGGTAATCGCTGTCTTGACTCTTGTCTTGTTTGTTCCCTTGGTTTTTTCTTTCTTTTTTAACCTATGCATTCTAAATGGTATATTGTTTAGTTGTAGTTTTTAACTTTATTTTTTAAAAAGATTATTGCATGTGATCGTCCATATTGTTGCATGTGGCTCTAGTATATCCATTTCATTGCCATATGAAATTCCAATATTATTTATCCCTCGTTCTTCTTCGGAAAATTATTTGTGGTTTTGCTATTATGGACAGTATTTCTATGAGTGTTACTGTTCACATGGTGTTCAGTTGCAAGAGTTTATATTCCTAGAAGTGGAATTGATGAGTCATTGGATACGTGACCATTCAACTTTCCAAGATAATCCCCAAGTGTTTCCCAGAGTGTCTGTGCCAATGTATGCTCCTGCAGCAAAGAGATCTGATGGATCCACACCCTCACGTGGCATTGTCAGACTTCTTGATTCATTTGAATGAGTGGGAAATGGTCTCACAATGGGCCTAATTTGCATGTTCCTGGTCGCTAATAAGGTTGAATTTTTCTTCATATGATTATTGGCCATGCAAGTTAACACTGATATGCATGCCTTTGCATGCTTTTTGCCCATTTTTCAATTATAATATTTGTTCTTTGTTATTTTATTTTTGATAAACTCCTCTGTTCGTATTATTTGTCTACAATTATCCTTACCAAATGCATAGGTTGTCTTTCACTTTCTTTAATTTTTTGATTAAATAAAAATGTTCTTAATTTTAATATAGCCAAATTTATTAATCTCTTCTTTTATATTTATTACTTTTTGTGTTTATTTTTAAAACACTTCCCTTCCAGAAAGATATTCACCTCTATTTTTCTTAAGTTTAAGAGCTTTGCTTTTGATATTTAAGCCCTTGGCCCACCTGGATTTTATGTTATTATGTGAGGCAAGGATCCAATTTCATATTTTTCATCTAGATATCTAATCTTTCTAAATCTCTTTTTGGTTTATCCTCTGTTCCTAGTGATCTGCCAGGACTCTGTTGTCATATCCTTTACCTGAATTTTATATATACCTAGGATGTCTCTGGTCTCTCTATTCCATTCTGTTGTCAATGCACCTGTCCCTGTGCTCTGCATTGCTGAAGACACTGCTGCCTTTGTTCCAGGTGATAGAGACAGATCCTGAGCCCGCCCACTCAGTGCTAGAAGAATGCTACCGAGAACTGCAGCTTCAAATCAGTGCCGTCGTGGACTTCGCTTCCTACCAGTGCCAAAGGGGCGATGTGCACTTTAAGGAAACCCTGGTTTACCAGACCCGAGTGTTTGAGTGAGTCGTCAAAAGCTGCATGACACTAGTCAGAGAAGCTTTTTCATTCCATCATTCCCTTGCTCATTCATCAAACATTCATTTAGTGTCTATGACAGTGTATACCGGGTATCATATCTGTGTAGCATGCACCAGAGTGTCATCTTAGGTCCAATGAAACCTTCAGACCCACCAAGCTATTGAAGTTCACACTAGAAATCAAGATACAGGCCCGGAAACACAGTCTACCAGGAGGGTGGCATCGGGCCACCCTGTTCCACTTTTGTGGGAATAGTCCTTGCAGCAGCCTACACAGCCACCTAGGATCTGTTCTTATTGCCCGCCACCCAGGTGACAGCCCAGACAATATCCGCACTAGCGGGTACGGGGTCCATGGCTTAGAAGCCCACGCCGAACAGAAGCCAGCGTTTCTCATAACCACTCTAGATACAGCTTCCCGGTTCCCTGCAGAGAATATGCCCAGTTAGAAAAGTCACTATAGTCAGAGAACCACAAAGCTATGGCTTCCCTCCTAGTGATCATGGTTCCTTCCAGTTCACGTATGTTTTACTAATTAGGGGTCATTTTCACTATAAACAATGTCGCCTAATAATACAGCTGAGTTTTCTCCTTTAACAAATTTCCAGGGGAACAGAGCTAAAAAGTTAATTCAGAGTCAAATTTGTCTTTGAGAAGGAGAAAAGGTTATGTTAAACCTTCACCCACACTCAGACTCAGGGATCCAATGATGCCCTGGGCCCTGCCTTCCAGGAGCTCATTGTCTGGGGGTGGCCACGGGGGAATGGATAAAAATAGGAGAATTACCATTTACAGCGTAGTGTCTTGTGCATGGAGCGAAAGAGAACCTAAAGCAGATCCAAATATGGGGAGAGACAGTGTCAAGGAAGGCTTCCCAGACAAGGTGGTGGATTTTGGAGGACACATAGGAGGTAGCCAGGTGAGGAAGTGAGAATGAAGGGCCTTGTTGGCAGAGAGAGCAACATACACAGACAAACATGTCAATCACTGACATTTCTACTTTATAAAAATTAGTAATTAACTTGTTCACCTCATTTTGCATTTTTTGAACTTTAAATGTCCTCTTTTTTTTTTTTTTTTTCAGCTCTTCATGGGGCTACAAAAGCTCAGGTTATATACATTGTCCATGTCCCGCCCATCCCCCTGAGTCAGAGCCTCAAGCGTGTCCATTCTCCAGACAGTGGGCCTGGCACTCACCATGTAGTCATACCTCCATCCCCTCCCCCCACCCCAAGATATAAGAATGGCTAACAAACATATGAAAAAATGCTCAACATCCCTAATCACCAGGGAAATGCAAATCAAAACTACAATGAGATTCCACTTAACTCCAGTGAGAATGGCCTTTATCAAAAAATCCCAAAACAACACATGTTGGCGTGGATGCGGAGAGACAGGAACACTCATACGCTGCTGGTGGGACTGCAAACTAGTGCAACACCTGTGGAAAGCAATATGGAGATACCTTAAACAGATTCAAGTAGACCTACCATTCGATCCAGCAATCCCATTATTGGGCATCTACCCAGAAGAACAAAAGTCATTCTATAAATGTCCTCTTAAATTGCTATAGAACCAGAAGAGCTGCGAGGAAGTAGGATCTCCTGCTGATAGCCGTTTCACTCAAAGCAAGGGTCAGCACGTTATGGTCCACAGCCTGTTTTTGTAAATAAAGCTTTGCTGGCACATAACCACGCCCCTTCATTTACGTATTGCCTGTGGCTGCTCTTGCACTCCAAGAACAGAGTCATGTAGTTACACAGACCATAGGGTACACAAAACCCCAAAATAACTTACTGTCTGACCCTTTGCAAAACAGTTTGCCCTGACCTAAACCAAGTACTGTTTTTATGAAAAGTACTCTGTGCCACTGAGATTTCTCCACTTTATAAAAATTATCTTTAGGATAAATACCAGTGTTCATAAATTCACACAATAAACACAAGCCCCTGTGGTCAAGGCAGTTGATGTCAGGCACACGTGCACAGTCTGCTGGACTGGATCGTGGAAATCTAATCTCTACACCCCACTCCAGACCTACCCCCTCCCAAACTCCTGACTCTGACTACTCCCCTAAAACTGGAAAGGCATTTGTATTCAGCTCTCTGACAGTGTCATTTTCTAGTATCAGGCTTCATCTTCCTGCTGTTACTGTGATCAAGTTCGAAAGGGATTTCAGAAAAAGCTTCTGTCTCCCTGCCCTTGTCTTAAAACAGGAAAACTTGAGGCAGGAAAAGCCTCTGCTGATTGAGAGTTTGAGTTCAAAGCAACTAAAATCCAAGTCTGTGTCTCAGCCAGGGTAGATGTTGCAGGCAGGGGTCAAATGGCTTTTGATCACAGCGACATTGTTGCTGGTGGCAGGTGATGCAAAAACAGAAGGCCTAAAGAATTTCCTGAGGGAGGTGCTATCATGTAAAATACATTTTGTTTCCTCTCTCCTGGGAATTTTTCAGGATCACTGTGATGCATGCTGAGAGCTCATTGCATAGGGTGTTGGTAGTACACAAAATGCTAAACTTTTGGATATTTTTACTTTTAATCACTATGTATATATTTTATGTGTTTTAGAAGGAAATATAAGTGGTACATCAAATGCATGATTTTAGATGCAATTGTTTAAAACTTACTCTTTAAAAATGATTTAAGAAACGAAATGACTTGACAAAGAAAAGAGTTACCAGATGCAGTGGCTCCTGCTTTCAATCCCTGGTATGTGGGAGGCTGAGGTGGGAGGATCACTTGAGGACAAGAGTTCAAGATCAGCCTGGGTGACATAGCGAGACCCTCGTCTCTAAAAAATTAATAAAAATAAAATGAGAAATAATATTTTGAAAAAAGAAAACAATTCAGTAACAGTATAGGTAACATGCAGGCAGGACAAAAATCACCTGCAGTGCATTTCTCAAGTCTGTTCCCTGATTGATTTGCAGGTTTGACCTGATTAATTCAGGACGTGTGCACCTGGAATTCAGCTGGATCTCAGAAGATAACTCAAGGGCAGTCAGCTTTGCAATGCCAGAAAAACAAGGTAAATGCAATGACAGGTAAAACCCAGGACCTGACCCGAGTCACCAGTTGGAGCAGAGCCTTGTTCATGGAGAGGCTAGTACTGCTGAGATGGCCTCCTAAGTAGCTAAGGAAAAGCAGAGCAGAGGCCTCGTGCAGTCTGCAGAGCTAAATGGGCCTAAGCGACTCCAGAGCTGACCTCTTCCCTGCAGGAGCCCAGCCCCTAGGCACCCCACTAGGCCAATGCCCCATCTCACCGATGTCTAGGAATCTAGTATATAAGATTTTAACCTTCTGGGAGATTACAGACCCCTTGGAGAAACTGATGAAAACTGTGAACCACTTTCCCGGGAAAACACATGCCCATGCCCAAGTTTGCATTTTATACATGTGAAGCACCGGAAAAAGGCCCAACACTTGGTGGGCAAATAATCTTTATTATTATTTCAGTTTTAGAGATTCACAGACCTTTCAAATGGGCCCATGGATAGGGGGCCAGATTGTAAACCCCTACTTCAGAACAGTGATTTTTCCAAAAATTATGTTCACAGCCCATTATTCTAGGGCAGAAGATCCACAGACACCTTCTCAATCCACCCCCTTGAGCCAAAAGGAAACAGGTTTGAAAGCTATGGAATTAATAGAAATATTTTTCATGTCTTGTGAGATACGTGAGCCAATTCCTTACCTCTAGTGCCCAAGATTAAGTTCACCTGCTACGAAAGAGAGCTCACAGACCCCACAGAGAGTCCCTAAGGACCTGCGAGTGGGCTGCCTTCCCCGTGCCTCTCACTGCAAATTCAGACTGTCACCAGGTTCTGTCTGCCCCCAGGTTTAGCTCAGAGAGATCAGCTTAGTCAGGGCACGCTGCACACAGGCAGCACCCTGGACAGCACCATGGACCACTGCGCCGAGGGCTCCCCACCAACCTTCTCCGTGGAGCCCTCCTCAGGCATCGTACCTGTGGGGAAGACGCAGAAGTTCAAAGTGAAGTTCTCCCCGTTGGATGTTGGAGACTTTGAGAGCAACCTTTTCTGCCAGTAAGGAAACCTGCTCTCTGAAACCCCATCTTTGCAGGCACAAAACTGCAGCTCCGATCCTCATTCTGTCCAACCACTGCCCCTATTCTGTCCAACCCTAGACCCCCCCCCCCCACAGATTGTCACTCTTCCCTTTGGAAAGGTGGACAGGGACCAGGCTTTGAAGAACAAGGAGAATTCGTTCTTTGTCCTGTTCATCAATCCTTTCCAGATGCTTCCCCCTGCCTACTTCCCCCTTAGCCACAGACAGGAGGCCACTTACCAACAGAGGGTGACAGCCAGATGGGTTCCAATCCTTGGGCAAGCATGAACTTGGGAAATCTTTCTTGTACCTTCACTGAGACTCCGTTTCCTCATATGTAAAATGCAAATAACAATACCCACCTTGCAGAATTGTTGGGAAGATTAAATGAGTTCATTCACATAAAGAGCTTAGGACAGTGCCTGGCACACAGTTAATACCAGGTGGTGGTGGAGGTGGTGGATCTGGCATGTAGCAGTGAGAGAAAAACTAATCCAATAACATCTGACAGTGAAAGTCCCAGTGTGGCACCCACACCCAGGAAAGCTCGAAGGAGAACACATGCCTCACAGAGGAATCCTGTGAACCATGGCCTAGAGTGGCAAAGACCTATGTGAGCTGTCAGAGCCTCCTTGAACCCCGCAGTCACACCACAGAGACCCCTCCCACACCTAGGCCACCTCAGCTTGGCCCTGGGGCTAAGATTCTGTGCATATCCAGTTCACCTTCCCAAGGAGCTCACTCAGGATACTTTTCTTAGGATTTCCAGGCCACTTTTCATATCCCACTAAATGCCTATGGGCCCAGAGGGTAAGACTGAGCTTATGTCACAGCAGGGAGATTTTCTCACCACTGAGGGAAGAAGTAACTTGCGACCATCCTAAGGATGTTAGGTACACAGAAGGAGCCAAATTCAGGCTCCTTGTGCTCAGCCCATCCATGCAGTCAAGGCACTGAGGTAATGTCATTGACCAAGACAGACCCAGCCTCTGCTCCCATGGAGCTCACGTGCTGGTGGATGTAATATTCATTTCCAACCAAGAGAACAACAACTGATTACAAAATAAAATAGAAATAAAAGTAACCTTATCCTTTCAGGATTCCAAACCTGCCACCTGGAGAGCAAGGTCCGGTCCTAGTAGCAAAAGGACGAAGCTCCTTGCCCATCTGCCATTTTGACCTGAAGGACTTCGACTACATCAGCGGTCTTCGGCACAACCCCGAGCTCCGAGGGTCTGGTAGTGGCGCTTTGGATCCAAACACCCGGGTGATCGAGTTCACCACTGTGGGCGTAGGAGGGAAGAATCTCCAGTGAGTTCCTTACATTTGCATTGGTTCGATCCGTATCAGTTAATCCTTCTAAAGAACTCAGAAGACTTTAGAGAAATGAGCTAAACTGACTCCTAAAAGCAGGCTTGATATCCTGGGGTTTGACCTGAGTTTTAGAGATTTGACTTTAGAGAGCTGTTAGAGTAAGGAAGCTGAATTCTGTCTCCTTAGTTTTGACACTGGGGAAAATTTGAAAGACCTCCACCTTGACTGCAGAGGATCCTTAGGACAGATGTGGCCTCAACGGCACTGTTACTCCAAAGTCCAGAACCCTCCCCATGCTTCGGATCCCTGGATGAGATGAAGTTTTCATTTCTATAGTAACAAAGTGCTCAGAACAGTTCTGGTTCCCAGATGGGGGGGCTGCATTAGACCCAGGTTCTAAGAAAGTTCTCTTAATCCTCAGTCTCTGCTCTCACTCTCTGCTGTCAATTCTTCCCCCTTGGCCAGGACCTTTACAATCCTGAACCCGACCAATAGCACCTACTCCTTCTCCTGGATCTCTGAAGAAACCGAAAGTCTCCAGAACCCTCCAGCCTTCACGTGCCTTACAGAGAAGGGCTTCATCCACCCTGACAAGAAAGCTGAGGTGTGTGCAAATGAGGACCACGCAACCCAAGGCTTAGGTCATTCTCACCATCTCTGCACAGCAAGTGTGCCATAGACAGTAGGTGGAATTAGAAAGAACACTCTGCCTAAGGGTGTGTCAATCAACAAGTATTTATTGAGTGGTTACCATATGCGTTGGGCAATCCTGATAAACAAGTCAGACCTGAGCTCTCCTGGCTGAGCGTAGAGAAGCAGACAGCTCTAGTATTTACAGTTTTTAAAATTGAGGTTATCCAAGCAGCAAAGGTTAATGAGACATCAATGCCTGGGTACTCTAGGACTTACACAGTAGCATGACATAAAGGGTTATCTTTGTCCAAGGGGCCGATGATAGTGAACGGACACTGATATGTTTTCACTTGGGCAGGCCAAGGAGCAAAACAGAAAAGTGGAGTCGTGGCCCATGGCTTAGTCCTAAATGTTTACACAGTGGTATGCAGCAGGGGGTCAGACTTAAAGAAACAGGAACTTGCTACCCAAAACAGATTGGTGGGCTCCACGTCTAGTAAGTTCCACAGAGAATCTTGAAGGTGGAAATAAATCCATGAAATAAAAATTATGACCTCAAATGCCTTCAGGAAGGTCACACAAATGAATAAAGCAGGCCAAGGGGACAATGACAGGGAATGCCGGGCACCAGGGCCCACCAGCCACAGCACTTCTCTGGCAAATGACCACCGTACAGACAAGGGGCCCAGGGAGGCCAACTCTCCCAAACTTTTCAGGAGAAGCCAAAATTCCAAATTTCTATGTGAATCGCCCTATTTGACATATTGGTAGCTAGTTCAATATTTTTTTAGCACTTCCCAAACCAAACTAAACATATCTGTAGACCCCACCTGATTTTGACCTCTGTGTGTTATCAGTGCCCGGCCATCTAGTTAAACGTGGCTGGATCCAGGAGCTGGGTCCACCACAGGCAGAGTCCCGCTTGGATGTGGCCCCATTACAGCCCAGAAATGTGTCAAAGATGAGCCCAATTTCTAGAGAGGCAAGTTTCAGAATCCATCATCCAGAATCATGCTGGTCTTTGGGTGACAGTAGTGTCATTGAGGTGACATATCTCCAGAACACCTCCCCTGTACCAACCTGGCATTGGCATGGACCATTCATGTTAACCCGTCTAGTTCTCTTCTGGCCAAATGCCACTGTTCTTCCACTGAGTCCTAACTAATTGAATGCAGAGACTCACTCAGGTTAGCTAAAAAGAAAAAGAAAAGAAAGGACCAGGGGCACCTTTTGAGATTGGACCTTCCTTCCAGGACTCTGCTTGTTTCTACCCATTCTCTCTTCACCATTTATTTATTTATTTTCCAGTTGCTTGTAACTTCCCTGAGCAAATGGGTACCGGCCTGCCATGGCCAACGCACCCTCGTGGTTTCCCTCACCGTCGGCTCCACTGCCACCTGGCCCAGCCACTCACTTTCTTTTTTTTTTTTTTTTTTTTGAGACAGAGTCTCACTTTGTTGCCCGGGCTAGAGTGAGTGCCGTGGCATCAGCCTAGCTCACAGCAACCTCAGACTCCTGGGCTTAAGCGATCCTACTGCCTCAGCCTCCCGAGTAGCTGGGACTACAGGCATGAGCCACCATGCCCGGCTAATTTTTTTTGTATATATATTTTTAGTTGGCCAGATAATTTCTTTCTATTTTTAGTAGAGACGGGGTCTCACTCTTGCTCAGGCTGGTCTCGAACTCCTGACCTCGAGCGATCCACCCGCCTCGGCCTCCCAGAGCTAGGATTACAGGCGTGAGCCACCGCGCCCGGCCCCAGCCACTCACTTTCTAATTCCAAACCTGCGGGAGAGAAACCTGGTTGGCCCTGCTAGTCATGTTGTGTTGGACTGTGTACCAGGCTGTGGACAAGCAAGTGGATTGTCTTTCTTTGGGACAGGTGCCGATTCTTTGGTCTAATCAGCTATGGTACAACCATGCCATCCAAAGACATGGCACAAAATATGACAACTTAACCAGCAGAGGCTGTGGGTAGGGTAGGCTCCTACTAAGGACGTGTGGCCAGGGCAGATAGACATTGATGCTGCTGGTACAGCTGCACCTACCTGCTCTTACAGGGACTGTAGAAAGGTGGCAATAACCTGGTAATGTCAACTGCCATGACCCTGGTGCTGACAAGTCTCCAAGGGCACATGGAGTAAGCAAACACAAGCACCCGTCACCAGTCTGTTCCACATTGTCTTCTTAGATTGTGTTCCAGTTCACGCCTTCCCACCTGGACATCACGGAAGCATTATGGACTTTCCTAGTCCCTGAACACAACATCATGGTCCCTTTCCTGCTGATAGGTAAAGCCACCGACCCGCTCATCTCCCTGGACAAGTCACACCTCAACTTCAGTTCCCTGCTCATTGGTAAGGCTGCCCTGTCCGTTTATATTTAGACTTGGCAGGATCTGGGCCAGTCATTAGAAGCAGCCTGGGGTGGGGCACTTCCCTGGTGCCTTCCAGGAGCAGCATGTCAGAGGGCCTCGATCACTTTTCAGAAAGCCACAAAGCATTTACCTCTCAATCTCATTTTGATCAAGTGGAGTGCATCTTTTAAACCTGCACACTAATAGCTCAAGGAAACGTGGGAGCCTTGTTAAAGATCCTCCTTGGCAGATGCCCTTAGGGCCTGGACTGACTCTTCATTTCCAGAGTCTTCCCCATCCTGCCTGCATGGGCCCCAGATTATGGGCTGTGTTTGTCTGCTTCCTGGTCTGTGCCGCAGTGGCCAGATTGCTCTCGCATCTGTTCACACATTGGTTTGGTTCAACTGTCCTTTATAACCCTGAGAACCTCTCCCATGGCTGTGATATCTGTGTGTGTGTGTAGAATACAACTAAAGCCAGATGATTCTTTTAATAATTCATTAGATTTTTATTTATAAAATAATATTCTTCGTAGTATTTTAAGTCAATCAATGTGGTACCGTATAAGAAAAAATTAAATCTCTCCCCATCCATCCTAACTCAGCCTTCCCTTTCCATCAAAGGAAACCAATGTTAACAGCTTGGTGTGTATTTTACTGATACTCATAAGTAGGTGGGAGGGGAGATTATGGCATTTACTAAGGGTTTGAACAAATAAATGAGCAATATAGCATAAGAATAATAACAGCAAGAGAAAGTTTAATCCAGGCATGCAAGGGTGGCACACTTCAATATAACCATTGTGTCAGTAGATTAAAGAAGAAAAACCATGTAATCATATTAATATATACTGAAAAGGCATTCCCCATAAAAATCCTAATAGCAAAATAGACATTGATGGAAAAACTGAAAGAAGAGTAACCAAAATCAAGAGGCAAATATTATCCTATAATAAACCACTAAAACTGCTTCAATTAAAATGAGGACTTAGGCGAGCATATTCCTCATCACCCTCGGTACCTGCTGGGCCACTGCAGTGAGCAGGCGGTGGGTCACTGAGGGCTGCTGCTTCCTCCTCAGGCAGAGAGGCCAGGGAGCGCGTGCAGCTCGTCAACAAGGAGGAGCAGGGGTTCAGTTTTGCCTTCCAGGACAACTCCCGATACTCGGAAGGTTTCGGCAACAGCCTGGTTGTATGTCCCATGGAAGGCTGGATCCCGCCACTGTCCAGGTAAAGAGAAATGAAGGCCTCACCCTCCCAATAGGTCCCTGGCCTGCCAGCCAGGGGAACCCCTTTCCCTTAGAGTGCCCCATTTCTAAAGTCTCTTTCAACTCTAAGATTTGCATATTAACAATTCCATCTCTTTCCTACTTACTCTCCAGCGTTTATTTTCCTGGGAAATTATGGAGCATTGAGAATTCTACACCCACGTTCTCAGTATTTTCTCTTGTATTTGTATTCTTTCCTCGCTGTCTGCTGTGTGTGTGAATCCACAGAGCATTGCTCAGCTTTGCCTGGCGAATCTTAAAAACTCATCATAATTTGGAGTTATGGTTCCTTTTCCTCGTAGAGAACCCACTAATCCAGTGAGCTCGTATTTTCTAGCAGGGTTTAATAAAACCTAGTCAGCTAATCTGCTGTCTTGTTCCCCAACCAGGTTCCCAATTGATATTTTCTTCACACCAAAGCACGAAGGAGATGTGAACTTTAATTTGATCTGCAATGTGAAAAAGAAAGTCCAGCCTCTGACGTTAAACGTCAAGGCAGAGGGCTACAGTATGAACACAGAGATCAAGTGCAAGGACAGGACAGGCTCCATCACTCTCTTGACTCCCGACCAGACCAACATCATCAACTTCTATGAGGTGAAGTTGTGAGAGGGCCTTGCACACACTCTCTCCCTCCCTCCCTCTCTCTCTCTCTCTCTCTCTCTCTCTCTCTCTCTCTCTCTCTCTCTCTCTCTCTCTCTCTCCACATTGACTGGGGAAGGTGGTACCAGTGAATATGAGCTTAGTCTTTCTGTTTCAAATGCCAGAGAGACCAGGAGAACAAAAACATGCCAGGAGGAGCTCCATCCTCAGAATGTACATAGTTATGATGTGGATGCTTTTCTTATTTCATTTTTCATGGGGTAGAGAGATGGTGGGGAGGGGCAAGAATGCCTGTATTAAACATACAGGAAGGATATTTGACTACCAAGGGAGGTCTAGGAATTAAATTGCCATCCTGCTGTTGAGATATTAGGGGACCCCAATACTTGGTAGCTCTTGCTGGAATGTCTGACTACATTAAGCTAATTATACTCAATTCACCAACATCATCTGCCATCTTTATTTCCCAAAGGACATTTTTTATCAACATGTTACATATCCCAACCCCAGAGAAGGGAACTATGGTTTGCATTCACTACTCTGGTCTCTGTCTTCCAGGTGGGGTTAAATGAATGCGTCCAGTGTGAATTCAACTTTATTAACACTGGAAAGTTCAACTTCAGCTTCCAGGCAGAGCTATCTGGCTCCAAAACCCTGCTGCAGTATTTGGAATTTTCACCCACTGACAGTACTGTGGATGTGGGGCAGAGTGTCCAAGCTACCTTATCTTTTCAGCCACTTAAGAGGTGTGTCTTGAAGGACCTGGAACTCAGAATCAAGGTGAGACCATTTAACATTGTCCAAATACTGAAAGCACTCACAGCGTGCTACCTTGACAGGCTAATCCTCCTGTGTATTCCTTGTCTTCTCTACCATCCTGAAGCTCCTGGAAGGTGGCTGTATTGGAGACAGCCCCACAATCTCAAGTCCAAAGGCCTCATCCATGGTTGGGGTGCCTGGTGAGTAAGTGTTGATTGAAAAGCATTTGATCATCTGCGCATTGGGAGACCATTCAGACATTAAAACAAATAAGGGAGATAGATGGGCACTGAGAGAATATGTACAACATTTCCCAAGATAAGTTATCAAATGAAAGACCAAGGAATGGTAGCGTCAGCAGGAATGGCAAAGGACATCCAAAAAGCTGCTCTTCAATAGCAATGAGAACACTGGCAAAAACTGTCATAATAAACTTTTTCAGAACTCTGGAAATTAATCACAAGCTTGCAACAATCCTAGGAGTATTTATTCAAGAAAAATGGCAGAATATCCATAAGGACAGTGAGCTTTGTAGTGTTTTAACTTGCTCTATTCCTACCCTCCTTCCCCAGCTCTGCAGCAGCCTTGAAAACCAACAATTCTGCAATTAAAGTGATTTTAACCAGCAATTGATCAGCCACTAGAGGGGGCAGAACAGGTTTGGAACTCCCCAAAAGCCCCAACTAAGAGAATTGTCATTATTTGCCATGTCTAAAATTTCAGTGGAAACCCCCACTCACAGGCTTGCTTTTATTTGACCTGACTCAGAGCTTGGTCAATGTAAACAGCCTTTTCCCATTGGGCATTTGTCAAAAAACAATCAGTGGCAATTGTTCAACACTGCAGCAGTGTGAGGTAGCAATGACCATTGAGGCAAACAAGCTGACCCAAAAACTTAAAAGGAAAAGCTAGGGAAGGAGATGTCCATAGGAGTCTTTGAAAATCTCCAGCATATTCCCTGGAATCTAGACAGCCATGCATGTATAGGATATGTATATCTCAGGGCTGTGCTCAGTAAAGACCGCTTGGGAGAAGGCCCTAAGTTCTCACTTCTGGCTAAACTTTTGGGAAAGCAAAAAGTGAACAATAAAGCAGAGTTGGCAACTGCCTGCCTAAGTGTCAGAGGCGTGCCCCGTCACACATACAGAGTTCCTCGGCAAAAGCTGGAAGACTCATTGGTGCCAGGCATTTAAAGAAATCTCTGTCCACACATTAGCTGACCACTAAACTAATTAAGCAGAGACTTCATTAGCTATGCATAAATAAGAATATAGACTTTATGGAAAAAGTCACTACACTAATAAAACAACTACATAAAGCAAATACGCAGGAGGCTGAGGCAGGAGGATTGCTTGAGCCCAGGAGTTTGAGGTTGCTGTGAGCTATGATGACACTACTGCACTCTAGCACAGGCAACAGAGCAAGACAGACGCCATCCCCGCCCCCCAAAAAAGGGGAAGAGTAACAACAGCAACAAACCCAGCATGGATGGATCTGGTTTTCAGAGTTGCTACATCATATTATTTTAAATCTCTAGTTTCCAACAAAAAAATTATGAGACATGAAAAGAATCAAGAAAGTATGACCCATACATAGGGAAAAAAAGCATCCAATCTAAACTGTTCCCAAGGAAGCCCAGATGTTGGACTCACTAGACAAATACTTGAAATCAGCTATTTAAAATATATTCATAGAACTATAGGAATCCATGTCTAAATAACTAAAGGAAAGTATGAGAAAAATGTTTGAAAAAATATAAAATGTCAATACAGAGATAGAAATTATAAAATATAGATTCTGGAGTTGCAAACTATAATAGCTCAAATGAAAAATTCAAAACGGGGGCTTGGTAGCAGATTTGATAGTCAAAAGAAAAAAAATCAGCAAACTTGAAGATGAGGCAACTGAGATTATCCAGTCTGAAAAACAGAAATAAAAACTAATGTAGAAAAATGAACAAAGCCTCAGAGACCCATAGGATACTGTCAAAGATACCAATATACACATAATGGAAGTCCCAGGAGGAAAGAAGAAAGAAAATGATAGAAAAAAAATTTCAAGCAATAGTGCCCCAAAACTTCCCAAATTTGATGAAAAAAATTAAATATCCAGAAATCTCAATGAATTTCAAGTAGGATAAACTCAAGGAAATCCACACCTATACACCTCATAATCAAACTATTGAAAGACAAAGGGAACCTGGAAAGCAGCAGGATTAACAGCTGGTTTCTCATGAGAAACCTTGGAGCCCCAAAGACAGTGGAATGACATCTTCAAAGTGCTGGAAAAACAACCATCAACAAAGAATGTTGTATCTAGCAAAACTCTCCTTTAAAAATGAAGGAAGAACCAGGACATTCTCAAATAAAAACTGAAAGAATTCATCACTAGCAGACTAGCCTACGAGAAATAACAAAGAGAATCCTTCAGGCTGAAATGAAAGGACACTAGAAAGTAACTCAGATCCACAAGAAGAAATAAAGAGCACCAGAAAAGGTAACTGCGTAGGTTACATAAAGTCAGTATAAATGTATTTTTATTTGTAACTTTTTTCTATCCTATTTTAAAAACAACTGCATAAAGCAATAACTGTAAATCTGTATTGATGGGCATTATATAAAGATTCAATTTGTATGATAATAATAGCACAAAGGGAAGGGGAAGAAACAAAGAAAGGTATATAAGACCAAATTTTTGTATACTATTGAAATTAAGTTATTATTAATTCAAACTAGGTTGCTATAAATTTAGATATTAATTGTAATCTCCAGGGTAACTACTAATAAAGCAACTCAAAAGAATGTAATTAAAAAATGACAAGGGAATTAAAATGGTACACTAGAAAATATCTATTATATTTAACACAAAAGAAGGCAGTAATGGAAGAATTGAGGAATATAAAAAGGCATAATTGACTAGCCTTTTTTAAAAAGACATAGGAAATATAGAAAGCAAATAGCAAAATAGGCATAAATCCTACTGTATCTGTAGTTACATTAAATGTAAATGAATTAAACACTCCAGTAAAAAGAAATTGGCAGAATGATGGGGAAAAAATGTGATCCACCTATGTGCTGTCTACAAGAGACACACTTTGGATTCAAAGACACAAACAGGCTGAAAGTAAAAGGATGGAAAAAGACATACCATTTAAACAGTAATCAAAAGAAGGAGGAGTGCCAATACTAGTATCAGACAAAATAGACTTTCAGACAAAAATTATTGCTAGAGATAAAGACATTTTGTAATAATAAAAGGGTCACTCCATCAAGAAGACATAACAATTATAAACATATGTGCTTGTAACAGCAGAGTCTCAAAATACATGAAACAAAACTGACAATTGAAGGGAAAAAGAGACAATTCAGCAATTGTACTTGGAGATTTTGGTCCCTAGCTTTTAATAATGGATAGAATAAATAGACAGAAAGTCAACAAGGAAATAAGAAGACTTGAACAACACTATAAAAGCACTATGCCTAACAGACATACATAGAACATTTCACCCAACAACAGCAGAATGCACATTCTTCTCAGGTGCACATGGAACGTTGTCCAGGATAGATTATATGTTCAGCTATAAAACAAACCTCAACAAATTTAAAAAGATTGAAAATCATACAAAGTACATTCTTCACCCGCAATGGAATAAAATTGGAAGTCAATAACAAAAGGAGATTTACGATGCCCGGCCTAAGGACATTATCTTTATCAAATCCTCAAGAAGGTGATTGACAGGAAGATGGGGGTAAAACAGCTGGAAAATATGTTAGTCTGTGTTGTGTTGCTATAACAGGATACCTGAGACTGAGTAATTTATAATGAACAGAAATTTATTGGTTCAGAGTTCTAGAGGCCGGAAAGTCCGATATCAAGGTGCCAGCATCTGGTGAGGGCCTTCTTGCTGCATCATAACATGGTAGATCATATCACATGGTGAAAGGGGAATGAGGGATGGAGGGAGGGACAGAAAGGGAGACAAAGAGCACATGCATGCAAAAGGGGGCGAACATAATCCCGTGATAATGATAACAAACTCACTTTCACAATAATGGCATCAGTCCATTCATGATGCCTAGCCCTCACGACCTAGACACCTCTCAAAAGTCCCACCTCCCAATACCATCACAGTGGCAATTAAATTTCAACGTGAGTTTTGGAGGGGACAAACATTCAAGCCATAGTAGAACCCAAGGTGAGTCACTGGACATGGGAGTTCAGGACTCTCCTGTTTTCCTGGCCTGGAACTCGGTGGCAAAGTTGCCACCATCCTCCCTGAGAAATGCGAGGCTTGCAGTTCAGAAGGGGCCCCTCCCCCTTGAGAACTGTCTCTTTCAGAACTTGCATTTCTTACAGCAGAAAGAAACCTAACATGTCATGAGATCTTCCTACTCTAATTAGCAAAAGAGTTAAAGGTGGTAAATTTAAATCCTTTTCAAAGAATCAGCCATAAAATGCATAAAAGTCTTAAGTAAGAAAATGGTTTTAAATGTACAAAGTTGTTTATGAAAACTTGTACCAAGGACTTGATTTATTCTAATGATGTTTAAAATGAATGCTCATGTTTATGTTTATTCTAATAATGTATATTCTAATATTTAGAATAAATATTAGATATTTTATTCAAATCAGTTTGTGAAATTTCATATTATGAAGAGTTTATAAAGAACAAATTAAGTTCATGTCCCAGTGGGTCAAGTATTACCTTGTGGTTAAGAGTCCAGATGGTGACCGTTCTATCTTTCCACTTTTTCATCCTTGGCATATTGGCCTTGTCCTCATTCTTGTCATCTCCTGGTCGTAAGGTGACCACCCTACCTGAAGCTCTATGTCTGCATTCCACAGTGAAAAGAAAGAGGAAGATCCTGAAGGCAAAGAACTGGCCCAAAGACAAGACTGTGCCTCTTTATTCAAGACAAAACACACCCTTGTCCCGTTCTGTTTACATCCAATGATCAGAACTATGTCTGACGGCCACCCCGAGCTGCAAGGCAGGGTGGGAAATCAAGTGTTTTCACCTAAGCACATTGGCGACCAGTCAGAGTCCTGCTAGTAAGGGAACCGTGGGGAGCAGAGGTTGGGTGGTAACTCGCGGTGTCTGGCATACCTTTGAGTCTTCAAGCCGAATCATTGCTGCAAGAACAAAGCAAGAGCCCATGTAGGGTCTGATTACATATTAGTTTTTCTTCGGTAAACAACCTTCTAACCTACTGAATCAGAATCTCTGGAGATGGAGCCCTGAGACCTATATTTGTTAAAACACAGTGCTTTTCTCCTTCACCTGAGCACTTACGTGTCCCCTCCTCCCACTTCTAATCACATCCACCTGCCATTCCCTTCCCATAGATCAACCAAGGCCCAACCTATATGTGCAGCATCTCAGGTTGTGCCATGAGCCCGGCCATCCATTTCTCCTTCACCAGCTACAACTTTGGGACCTGCTTCATCTACCAAGCTGGGATGCCCCCATACAAACAAACCCTGGTCATCACCAACAAGGAAGAAACGTCTATGAGGTAAGCAGGCCTCCAAAGGATTCTGCAGCTTTCTGGGGATCCTATAGGTGAAGTCCTGCCAAGACGAAAAAAAAAGAAAGAAGGAAAGAGTCAAACACAGTGGGCATGAATCCTGGGTCCCTGTCCCCACCACTAATACTGATGCTTGGATAGCTATAAGCTACTCTGAGAAACGTCCACTTGTTAAAGTGCAGAGGGCAGTGCCTAATGGCCTGATGAGAGCTTTTGTGGCTTCCATTTATTTTCCTCATGAACTCTATATGGACATTGAGGTTTGGAAAGTTACAAAGTGAATTTTTCAGGCCTATGACCTTGCAGGAAATAGATCTGTACTGAGCCTAAGCCTTCTGGTTCCAGTCCGGCCTCTCTGCTCTACTCCTGCGTGGGATGTTCTAGTGCAGGTTTCTGGACCCCGTTCTATACCTAGGAGACAGAATCTCCAGAGACTGGCCCAAAGACTATGTCCACTCAGAGCTCGCCACATCAGTACTGTGAGCGCTTTCTGCAGTGATGAAGTTGTTTATCTGCACTGTCCAATATGGGGGCCACAGCCGGGTGCAGCTCTGGAGCACCTGACATATGGCTAATGCAGCTAAGGAACTATTGTATATAATTTTAATTAATTTTAATTTAAGTAGACACATGAGTCTAGTGGCTACCATATTAGATAGCACAGATTTAAGTTCCAATTTCAACTCTTCCCTAGCAGTGTGACCCTGCACATGCTTTTTAAGCTCTCTGTGCCTCTGTCTCCTTGCCCAAAATGAGCAATCACAGTAATGCCTTCTACATAGGAACTATTAGGAAGATTAAATTAGTTCATCTAGAAACAGTACTCACAACACTTCCTGGAACATAGGAAATGCTCAATTATTGTTAGCGGCTGCTGTTGTTGTTATTACTGATTATCCTGAATATTAAATTACATGAGTGTCATGTACACTCATTAGAAAGCTTAACTTCCTATACTCTTTCTTACTAGATTTAATGTAATCTCAGTCTTACTTTGCTTAAGGCATCGAGCTCTTCACGTTGGCCTAGCTGGACTCCTTCTCTGCACACCTGTAACGCAGATAAGCGAAGTTGGAATAGAGAGGTCCAAGTGCTTTCCTGCCCGCGATGCAGGGTGGACGTGATAATTTAAGGTCCGCTCTAGTGGAGCAATTAGTAATAATTCTATAAAGTTCACCTTTATAGAATATTTCCTCCGACCTGTTTAGTGACTGCTTAAGTTGCTTTATCTCATTTAATCCTCGCAACAACCCTATGAAATCGCTATCATTAGCCCCATTTTATAGATAAGGAAACAGAGACCCAGATGGGCTAAGTAATTTTTCCAAGATCATGTAGCTAGTTAGTGATGGAGCCTGGCTCCAGCTCCTCCTGTCTGTGTGGCTCCCGCACACATACTCCTCTCCACTGTGCTTTAGCACCCTGTCACTTCTGGAAGCACTTCTTTGTTATGAGAGGGTACAAAACCATAAGATGCATCATCAGGAAGTTGAGGACGAGAGTAAAGAGCACTGGGAAAAGTGTCATGAGCCTTTGAACTGGAGGCCCAGTTCTGCCAGGATCTCAGGATGGGATTTGGGGTATATAACTTGGCTGTGCCTAGGAGAGCGTGGGCTGGGACACTGCCAAGGTCCCTTCCAGCTCTAAAATAACTTCTATGACTCCAGGACAGCAGGGCGGGAAGTCCATCATGCCCAGCCCAGAGAGGCAAGGGGACAGCCTCCAGCCCTCTGGGTCAACCTTCTCAGACTCAGAGCTTACACAGCCTGTCTGGATTTTCTCCAGCATAGATTGCCTGTACACCAGCACCACTCACCTCGAGGTTAACTTCCGTCTTGAGGTGATAAAGCCAGGAAAGACACTGGAGATTCCAATCATCTTTTATCCTCGAGAAAGCATCAACTATCGAGAACTCATCCCCTTTGAGATCAATGGGCTCTCACAACAAACAGTCGAAATCAAAGGGAAGGGCACGGAAATGAAGGTAAGAGACAGGGAGACCCTCGGGCTTGGCACCCTCCTTCCCACCCTTCCCACCCTTCCCAGCCTCCTGTGCCCACCTGGGCCCCACACCCTTCCTCTCCCTCCACATCTCTGCCCCAAGCTGCTCTGTCCGAGGGCAGATGATGCACCTAATAACACAAAGGGGTGCATTGTCACATCAGACCCATTGATTCCTAGGTCCTATTCCATACCAAACTTTACCATATGGAATGATACAGGCAATCACAGGCACTGGAGAAACATTCTTTTCCTTGGAGAAATTGAGCATGTCAGACGCAGCACCCCAAGTGCGTCCTTTCCGTTGGGACTTGTTTTTAGGTTTAATAGACGACACTTTCAAGCAATGTACACAGACATGCATTTCAGTTATGGAACATCCTCCCTTGACACCCCACTGATTAACCTTCTCCAGCCAGCCCCAGACCCCAGGATTATATTTGGTTAAGGGCACTCCTTCTACCCAGGCGCTCCGGATAGAAAGGGAATGGTCATGCCCTGCTCCTCATCCCTTTCTTCCCAGTGTCTGACAAACATTTAAGGGCTTGTTGGGAGTTTTTCTATTTTAATAGACAGAGACTCTCAAAATGCATGGGGTATTTCAGCAACCCAGGGAAAATGGATGGCTGTATTCGTGGCAGCCCTCTCCTCAAGCCATGGGAGCAACAGGACATTGCCAGCTGGGGTGTCTACACCCAAACCAGAGACGGTCTCTTCTGATCCCATGTATTCGTTCATTTGCTTATTTGTTCACTGAGCACCCCTTGTGTGCTGGGCACTTTGGGTAGATCCAGAGGTGACTTAAACATGTTCTCAGACCTCCAGGACCTCATGGTTGTAAGGGAGACACTCTCTTGCCTTTTTAGACAAAATGGAAGCATGTGGGCTGGATTTAAAGCTAGTTGTAGGGAGGGGTGCAGCTTAGTGACTGATCGAACAACAGTGACCAGTGGGTGTTGCTCACTGTGGCTCAGCCCGGCCTTGGCTGACGCAGACCCCCATTTTCGTCAGTGCCTTAGCTGAGGCTTCAGAGTGTCTCTACTTCTCTCCACCACTACGGCTGCCATTCTAGCCTAGACCATCATCGCCTCGCCCTCCTCGTGCTTGCTCTCTCGCCCTTTCAGTCCGTTCTCCGTGAAGGAGCGAGCCAGCGCACTCTCACAAGCACACGTGTGACCAGTTCACCCCATGCTTCACTGACTTTCCATTTCTCCCAGAGTAAAGCCCAGTCTCCTCCTTCCCACCCAGCAGTGGCCTACAAGGCCTTACAAGACCTGCCCACCTCCAAACGCATCTTCTCGGGTCCCAGCTCCCAGCCATAGGCCTTGCCAGGGCCACTCCCTCCAGCTCAGGGCCTTGCTGCTGGCTGTCTCCTCTCCTTAGAGTGTCCCCAACCCCACGGCCAGCCGGACTCAAGCTGCCTGGATCCTGCCTTTCCTGAGCTCTCGGTGTGAACACGCCATCCTCAGACAGGCCTCCCCGAGCCCGCGTCTAGTTTCAGCCCCTATGCTGTGCTCTGCAGGTGCCCTGAGCTTTTCCTTCCTATCTTTTAACCCAGTTGTAATTATGTAACTGTGGGTGAGTAGCTTAGTGGGCATTTGATTCACGTAGTGTTTGTCAAGTAGGTGAATGCCCATCCAGTATGAAGAAGTTAGGTCACTAAAGGAAAGGGAACCACTCTTGCCTCCCCGGGGAAGGTGATTCATAACACTTATTTTTCTCAGTAACTCATGAACCCTTCCTCCTCCTTTCCTCCTCGTCCCACAGATTTCAGTCCTAGATCCAGCCAACAGGGTTGTGAAGTTGGGAGCCATCCTGCCAGGACAAGTTGTGAAAAAAACGGTCTCCATCATAAACAACAGCCTCGCCCAGCTCACATTCAACCATTCAGTTATGTTCTCGATTCCAGAGCTCCAGGAACCCAAGGTTGGTGCCCAGGGGGACCTAGGGGCCTCTTCATGCCTCCTGATGCTAAGGATGGCCACGCTGGCAGCACGAGCAGCTCACATTTCCTGCCCACCTATGACGTGCCAGACCATCCTGTGAGCTTTCCACGTGCTCTGTCTCTCTTCATTTTCACAAAAACAGTGTTGTTTTCATTTTATGTTCTCATTTCATTTTCCATGTCATTCAATATCACCTGGTCATTTACACCTCCATTATGTACATGGACCAGTCCTCTGTTTCTGCTCATTTGAGGTGTTTCTAACTTTGCTGTTACAAGCAACACTGTTTCATCCAGGTAACTCAGCCTTTGCGCGCATCCATGAGTCCGTATGATGTACACGCCTAGTTAGAAGTGGGCATCTTGGGTCAAAAGGGGCGGTGTGTTTCGATACGCATTGCCAGTCTGCCCCCGGAAGGTCGCGCCACTTTGTGCTCCCGTCGGCAGTGGGAGAAAAGCCTGCTGGTTGCTGAGGCCACTCCTGCAGGTTCCCTGCACACGGTCCTGGCTGCCACTGCCCAGCTTATGGCCAGCAGTATCTGCGGGGCCCTTTGCAAGTGGACCAGTGTGTTTGATTCCGAGAGTGGACTGTAGCCATTCCTTCGTGCGGTTCCTTCTTACGTTTACTCAGTAAATACTGCGAGGTGCCGGGAATAAGAAGGTGACTATGACACAGACCTTGGTCTGGTGGAGTTCCCAGTCTCGGGGGGTCCCAGGACGGCAGAGGAACTGCCGCGGCAGGGTGTGCACTGGGAGCAGGTCTGCTCCGAGGAGGCCCCAGGGGCTGGGGAAGACCTGAGGGCGGAGGGAGGCCTGTGCTGCGTCTTACAGGGTGAAGAGCTGTCTCCCCGCGGGCAGGTTGGGAAGGGGCGTTCCTGGTGAGCAAAGGTGTATGTGCTCAAAGGGGTCAGTGCTTTTGGAAAACTAGATGGGATTCAGTGTGGAAGGAGCAGTGGGGACCATCTGGAGATGGCAGGGTACAGAGAAATCGGCTGTGAGAGGCCAGCCAAGGCCAGACACCCAGTGAGCATCTCGTCCCAGGACCCCACACTGCCCACGTCACCATCCAGACGAGGAGGGAAGACTTGTTGCTTCCCTTCCCTCGTTAATCCACATTAAAGCCCTCAGCTCCCCTAAAGGTTTGGCCGTACCAAATCTGCCTCCCTAGGCGGTCGGACTAAAGCTGCCACAGGGACCCGTGCTGGCACCAGCACCCTGAGGCATCCCTAAGATCACTTCCCTGTTGTAGCTCCTCGCCCATCATCCCACTCCCTGCGGCCACAGCCCGCTTGCTGGTGACTGCTCAGGGCTGCAAGGGGAGTTGGCTTCCCCAGCGCTGATGCAGATTGATTCCGGCCAGGACTAAGGGAAAGAGGAAGCCAAATAAATCTGTGCAGTGATGCTCAAACTTCGGAACACATGAGTCACCTGTGGAACTTTTGAACATGCAGGTTCCAGTTTCTCCCCAGGAGATTCTGGTTCAGTGGGCCCGAGGCAGGGCCCAGGAATCTGCACCTTAATGATCACACAGGGAAATCCGATGCAGGGCGTGTTCCTTGACAAACACTGGCGCTCTGAGTGTTTCCTGTTTCTAGGTACTGTTTCCTCTGCAGGGAGGAACCAGGAAGGATGCAATGCCCAAAAGGAGTTAGGAAAGGGGCAGGAGAGGGAGTTGCCATTTACTGAATGCCTGTTATGTGCCCTATATCTTATACAGACGATCTTAATCTTCACCATAGAGTAAGTCAGAAAGTTTAAATAACTCACCAAAGCTCACACAGCTGGGACGAGAGCAGAAGCGAGATCTGGCCCCTCTTCCAGCCCCAGCAGCAAGACCCCAGGGAATAGAGGCCTTACCCCCACTCCCCACCCTCAGCTGCTGTGTCTGGGTGTCGTTCCCTCCAGGTCATCACCTTGGTGCCCTTCCACAACATCACCCTGAAGCCCAAAGAAGTTTGTAAAGTGGAAGTCATATTTGCCCCGAAGAAGCGCGTGCCGCTCTTCTCTGAGGAAGTGTTCATGGAATGCATGGGGCTCCTGCGCCCCCTCTTCCTTCTCAGCGGCTGCTGCCAAGCCCTGGAGATCTCCCTGGACCAGGACCATCTTCCCTTTGGACCAGTCGTGTATCAGACGCAGGCGACACGTCGCATCCTCATGCTGAACACAGGCGACATAGGTGCAAGGTAGAGGGGCGGTGCCTCCTTCCCCAAGGCCGTAGCTGAGATGTCTGTCCCTGGGTCTGCCGTGGACTAGACACTTGTTTTGCAAGTACAGCCACTTTTTATTTCTGTCCTCTCCCTTCTATATCCCCCCAACCCCTACTTCCCTCAAGATGTGACAGCAGTGGCCTCACCAGGGTGGTTACTAAAATTAATATGATGGGGAACATTTGCTCAGTGCCTGTTGTGTGCCCTTTACGTAGCTCACCTCATTTAATCCCAACAACTCTCTGCGACCCATACTACTACTACCAATGTATCTTACAGACCAGCAGACTAAGGTACAAAGAGATTAAGTAACTTTTCCAAAATCATGCATGTAGAAAGAACTTTCTATGTGCAGGTGCCATGCTGAGCATTCTGGCATATAATGTCCCACTTAATAATCTCAGGACTCGCTAAGGTAGCTACTGTATCGTGCCTATGATACAGATGGAGTTGAGGCCCAAAGAGGGTAGATGACTTGCCCAAGATCACATAACCAGAAAGTGACAAAGATGGGACTGGAACCCAGGTATTTCTGTGGCAGCCTTGGGCATGCTGACACGGCGGTGCAGGCTGCTCACTGCACACTCCCAGGGGGCACCCTTCACATAGACCCCAGTGTAAGTAGCACCCCAAGGCATGCATCCAGCCTCTGTCTCCTGCCTGAACCAAGTGCCCAGCCACAGAGGGATGACCGCACAGGGCTATCGGATCCCAGCTGCCACCAGGAACCCAGCACAACTCTCACATGAAGGGATGGTTGCTACCCTCCTGGCTCTGAACTGAGGAGCAGTACAGGAAATGGTTAAACCACAGTTTCAGAAGGGTTCCAGTCCTCACCCAGCCACTTCCTAACTGTGCGACCCTGGGTACACGTGTGTATACATGTTCGTGCACGTTCCTTCTGCCGCGGGTAATCACTCTGGGGTAATCGGGTGCAGCCACTTCCCAGCCCACCAGTGGGCGGTCTTGGCCACATCCACCAGCGCTCCTGCTGTCTGGCACACCTTTGTCCTCTGGGTCCTCGGGAGGACGCAGGTGAACCATGCAGCTAAAGCTCTGGCAAAGTCTCTTGTTCTCAGTAGCATCAAGGACATCCTTAGAATATCAGTAAACTCTCTTTCTTGCTTTTTTGTTTTTTCTTGGAAAAGGTTTAAATGGGATGTCAAAAAATTTGAGCCTCATTTCTCCATCAGCCCAGAGGAAGGCTACATCACTGCGGGCATGGAGGTTTCTTTCAAAGTGACCTACCGTCCCACCGAGGTGGGAAAGGAGAGTTTCTATAAAAACATGCAGTGCTTCATCCAGGGGGGCAGTCCTCTGACCCTGACCCTGTCTGGAGTCTGCGTGGGACTACCTGTGGCAAAAGATGTGAGTAGGTACTGCCCAGGGTGGGCCAGCGGCAGGGGTTAGCCCAGCAGGTGAGCTCAGCTGGGCCTCGTTGGAACAAGTGGCTCTGTCCAAACAGTCTTCAGCACCCGGATCAGACATTCAGACCTGCTCCCTCCCTCCATGAGGCCTGTAAATATACTATTCTCACTGTTGGAATATTCTTCATTTCGTTCATTTCTGCTCACTCTTTAGCTCTCACCTCAAGCATTACATTCCCAAGGAAGCCCGTTGTTATCCCTGCCTAGATCAAACTCTAAGATCTGTGAGTAAAAGGTCAACACCTTTCTCCTTCTCTATGGTTTAAGAAATAAAAACAGCCTGGGGTTAACCCTCTGCTAGCCCCGTTACTAGACACCTAACTCTACTGTCGGCTGTGTTAACTGGCTACATTGTTCATGGTAGAATTGGTGGCCAGTCTGTCTCTATATAATTATGTTATTTCAGGAATGTTATTTGAATGGAGTCACACAGTATGCTGTGAACTTTTATGTACAAGTCTCAGCCAGAACATATGCTTTCATTTCTCTTGGGTCAATACTTAGTTGTGGAATGACTGGGTCATGTGGTAGGTATATGTTTACCTTTTTAAGAACTGTCAAACTATTTTCCAAAGCGATTGTGTCCCTTTACACAATTGTCCCTTTACACACTCACTTTGTCTGACATCTCCACTTGCTCCACATCCTTGTCAACTCTTAATATGGTCAGTTTTTTAAATTTTAGCCATTCTAATAGGTATGTAGAGGTTTCTCACTGAGGTTTTTAACTTGTATTTCCCTAATGACTAATAACATTGAGCACCTTTTTAGGTACTATTTGCCAAACAACCAGCTATGTATCTTTTTTGTTGAAGAGTCTGCTCAAATCTTCTATTTTTAATTTTATTAAAGTTTTGAGACCTCTCTATGTATGCTGGACACAAGTTTTACATTTATGTCTTCAATCTATTTGGAGTTAATTTTTGTATATAGTGCAAAATATGGATCAAAATTCATGTTGTTAAGCCCAATGGCCATTTCTCAGCCTTCACCTTACTTGACCATGAACCAGCCATCCTCCTTCAAACACTTCCTTCACCAGGCTCCAGGACACCACCCTCTCCCAGTTTCCTCCTATCTCACTGGTGGCTCCTTCTCGTCTTCTCTTCTGAGTCTTCTTAAGATTGGAGTGTGCCAGTCAGGACTTAGTACTTAGATTCCTTCTTTTTTATAAATACACTCACTTCTTGTTGACCTCATCCAGTTTCTTGCTCTTACAAAAAACATTGCTATACTGACAGCTCCCAGATCTCTACCTCCCAGACCTTTCTCTTGAACTCCTGGTTTGTAAATTCCATTTCCTGCTTGACTAATAAGCATCTCAAGCTTAACATGTACAAAACTGAGTTCCCGATCTCTCCCCCAAACCTGCTCCTCCCGCAGTCAGCCCCACCTCAGGAAGTGGCATCTCCTTCTTTCTAGTTGCTCAGGCTAAAACCTTGGGTGTCATTATTTAATCTTCTTCCACTTACACCCGAGATTCCATACAGCAGTAAATCGCATTTGCTCTTCAAAGCACAACTGGAATATTTCCTTTTCCCACCATCCCCAGTGCTACCAGTGCCAGCCAAGCCCCTGTCATCTCCCACCTGGTCTATTGCAAGTGTCTTCTAATTGGTCTCTCTTCCTCTGTCTCCTCTAAGCATCTGGAGCAACTCTGTTAGGTCACTCCTCTCCTCAGAACTCTTCTAAGTCCTCCTGTTTCATTAGAAGGAAGAGAAAAGTCCCTACCATGACTCCAAGGCCCTACATGCCATTTCCTGTTCCCTGTCACTTTATCTCCCTTCGTTCACTTCACATTTGCCACACTGACCTCATTTGCCATTTGTCAAAATCCAGGAACTTGGCAACCGATGTTTCCTCTGCTTGGGAGGCCCTTGTTCAGGTCTTCCTTGACATCATCCTTCTTGGTCTTTAATCAAATACACATGCTCAGTGAGGCCTGTCCTGATCACCCTATTTAATATTTCAAACCCACTCCCCAGCCTGTCGTGCCTGCACCCCTGCTCTGCTCTGTGTTTCCCCTGAGCACATATTCATGTCCTACTTTGTTATTTTGTTCATCGCTGCATCTCCACCACCAAGAACAGTACCTGGCACATAGAAAGTAACCAATAAATATATGTTGAATGAGTGAGGGAAAAAGAAAATGATCCGTTGAAACTCATGACGGGAAGCACTGTTAAAGTTAGTCTTCCCTGGCACATTCTGCATCCCTGGCCCCTGAAGACAGGCCAGGGGGAGATGCCATGGAAAACAAGGCACCTACTTTCTACCAGGTGGTGAATTTCACCTGCCAGGTGCGTTCCAAGCACACACAGACCATCATGCTGTCAAACCGCACCAACCAGACCTGGAACCTGCACCCCATCTTTGAGGGCGAGCACTGGGAGGGACCTGAGTTCATCACGCTGGAGGCCCATCAGCAAAACAAGCCCTACGAGATCACCTACAGGCCCCGCACCATGAATGTGGAGAACCGCAAGCACCAGGTAGGCTGAGGCCTCCCCGCTGGCTTCCTAGAATACCTGAAGGGAAGAGCTGTGTGGCTAGAGATGGTTTTGGGGCTCAGAGCTCAGAATGTTAGAACAAGGGGGGAATACAGAGATCATGTTGGAACAATGGGGAATTGTGCAGATTACCAAGCCCCGGCTTCCTTTTTCGTTTGTATGTTTCACGTACAGGGGATTCTAGAGCTGGGGGCTCAGTTCTGCAATGAACTACTAGACCAAGCATCGAGCAATTAATATTTAGCTTAACTGCATAAATAACATCATGGTGACTGCAATAATAAAAATAAAAAAAAAAGTGGCCATAATCTCCCACCCTATAAAAAAAATGAACTTTTTTCTTCTATCTTCACTACCAATTCTTATTGAGATACACCCATAACTGTCAGCATAGCATACCCAATTTTGCATTCTATTTGTTTTCACTTTGCATTATATCACTAGCATTTTTCTATTATATTTAACTATTTAGTCTTTGTGATAACCATTTTTAATGGCTGCCTAATATTTCATTGAATGAGAGTCCCATAATTTGTTTAACAATTCCCTTGTTGAATGTTTATCTCCAAATTTTCATCAATATTATAAGTGGTTCTAATACATATATGTAACTTTTTCCTCTGGAGGAATTTTTCTTCAGCAAGTTCCCTGCAGGGATAGTCCTGATTCAAATAGATATGAACATTTTTATGACTCTTGAAACATACTACCAAGCTGATTTCCATAAATGTTACATTTATTTGCAGAGCATTCATTAATCCTATGTCTTCACCGTGCCTGGTATTTACCTAATAAAGGGCCGTCTGTGTCATTCTGATCACAGTTCTTCCCATAGGGCACCCTCTTCTTCCCCCTCCCGGATGGGACTGGCTGGCTATATGTTCTGCATGGGACTTCCGAGCTCCCCAAAGCTGTAGCCAACATCTACCGTGAAGTGCCATGTAAGACACCCTACACTGAGCTCCTGCCAATCACCAACTGGCTGAACAAGCCCCAAAGGTGAGGGAGTGGGGTAAGGGGCCTGGGTGGGGAGGTGGAAGGAGGACGTCCACCATCTGGCTTTGTCCTTCCTCTGCCCAGGGCCTCTGGAGGCTGTTAAGGGTTTCAGAGAGTCAGAGAGAAAGTTCTCTGATATGGCCGGGCATTTCCTAAACCCTAGGCCTCTGGAGAGATTTTCCTGTTTGGTGCTGTTAGTTGTAAATCTCCTAGAATGATACCTGGCACAAAATAAGTGTTCAATAAATGTTAGCTGTTACTATTGTCATAATGGTAGCCATCATTGTTATTATTGAATATCGTCTGTCTTAGCACCTAAGCCACCAGCCAGAGAAGGAAGTCCCTTGGGTCTTGTACTCACAATAGGAGTAGAGTGGAATGCAAGTATGCAAAGAGCTCAAGGCCAACCAGCCGGGTCCCCTTCTTTTATAGAGAAGGAACCAAAGACTGGGAGACAAAGCACGACATACTTGAAGGCCACATGCTTACCATAGCAGATAAAGACCCAGACCTAAGTTTGAATCCTGGTTCTGGCAATAACTAGTCATGTTACCTGGGCATGTTATCTTCCTTCTCTTGGCTTCTATTTCTATTTGGTGAAATGAAGAAAATAGTGACGTGTACCTCCTGCAGATATTTCAAGGATTAAATGCCTGTACCATATGTAGTGCACTCATTCAATACCTGGCACATAACAGGTGGTCAATAAGTGGCAGTTACTGTTTAGCGACGGAGTGAAGACTAGAACCCTGGACGCATGTGCTTTCCATCAAATCAAGAGTATACAGAGCACTTTCCCTTCTTCTGTCCTTTGGGTAAATGGTCTCATTTTCTCTCTCCTCTCTTCATGTGCTCCTGTGCTCCCCCAGATTCCGAGTCATTGTGGAAATGCTGAAACCAGAGCGGCCAGACCTAAGCATCACTATGAAGGGCCTTGATTACATTGATGTACTGTCTGGCTCCAAGAAAGACTACAAGCTGAATTTCTTCGCCTACAAGGAGGGAGTGTACACCGCAAAGGTAGCTACATGTCAAAGGCGTTGCCCTGGAACTCTGGAGGTTTGACCCTGAGGTTGAATCTGGTGTTAGGAGTAAAGATGACTGTCATTGCTCCAATACACTACAGGGTCTTTCCCACATAAGCTATTTTGCCTAATTCATTCATTGGTTCAACAAGTATCTATTGAGCATATATGCCATGTACTATACTAAGTGCTGATAACCGTAATGGCCAAAAATAGACACAGTCCTGTTCTCATGGAACACACAGTCTAGTGGAGAGAGGTGGACATTACTTAAATAATTGCACTGTGAATGTATAATTACAAAATGAGATGAGTCATTTGAAGAAAAGGTGTATGTATAGATCTGTAGTTCATGGGAGAGGTCAGGGCTGAAGATATTATCTGGAAGTTATTCATTTGGAGATGTAATTTGAAGCTATGATGGGGGATGGAATCACCAACAGAAAGGTTTTAAAGTGAAAAAAAAAGTATCTTATAACACACACAAACACACACACACACACACACACACACACCAAACAGATACTGGAAGACTCCCCCGGCAGCATGTGATCTCTTCCCCTGCAGTAACTGAGATAGGCTGCTCTAATCAGATCTACTCAGATCAGCACTCACAGACAGATAAGAATCTCTTAGAATCGAGGAATCCCAAAACAATCTAGGGGTAAAAGTCACCATAAAATAGAAACACCAGCCCAATGAATGAGAACACCTGAGAGGAAAGTTATTAAAGCCAGCAGAAGATGACTTTAATTGAATACTATTAATATCCTCAAAGGAATAAAATCATGCCCATGAGATAAGAATAAGCTCATTGTGGAAAAGAATCAGAAATGAAAAATAGAGTATCTGGAATAGAAAACCATCTAAGGAAGGCTGAGGAGTGTAACGGACTTTGAGGAAGAGATTACTAGTTAAATCAGAAGACAGAACTGAGTAATATCACAAGACCTTAGCACGTGAGGACAAAGAAATGGAAAGAATGAAAAGAAATGATAAGTGTTGGCGAGAATGTGGAGAAATTGGAACCGTCATACACTGCTGGTGGGGATATAAAATGGTGCAGCTGCTCTGGAAAGCAGTCTGGCAGTTCCTCAAATGGTTACACATACAATTACTGTATAATTGTCAGGATTCATTCCTAGGTATATACCCTAGAGAAATGAAAACATACATCCACACAAAATCCCGTGCACACATATGCATAGCCACAGTATTCATTAGAGCCAAAAAATGGAGACAACCTCATTTCCATTGATTGGTAAATGGATAAATACAATGGAATATTATTTGGCAATAAATAGAAATAGAAACTAAGTGTTGATATATGCTACAAAACATTGTGCCAAGTGAAGGAAGCCATTCACATATTTTACAATTCCATGTATATGAAATTTCAGAAGTAAGCAAATCTATAGGGGTAGGAAATAGGTTAGTGGTATGGGCTGGAGGGGATGGGGTGGGGAAAATGGGGAGTGGCTATTAGTGGGTTCAGGGTTTTGGGAGTGATGAAAATGTTCTAAAATTTATTGTGCTGATGGTTGCTCTGTTTTGTGAATAGACAAAAAAAACACTAAATTTTATACTTTACATGGTGGATTTGTGGTATGTGAATTAAATCTCAATAAAGCTGTTTGAAAAAAGAATGAAAGGAAATATGAGACAAAATATAAACCAAGAGGTTCTAATATCCACCTAATAGAAGGTCCTGAAACACAAACAAGACAATAGAAGGAAAAAAATACTTTGAAAAAAATAATCAAAGAAATATTTCCAGGACTATTGAAAAAGATTGAGTCTTCTAACTGAAGGGACCCACCCAGTTGTCAAACAGGATGAGTGAAAAAAAAGACCCCCACCTAAATGCATTAGAACAAAGTTTCATAAAACTGGGATGAAAGAGAAAGTCCTAAATGAGTCTAGAGAAAATAAAAAGAAACTATAATCACAGTAATTGCATTACAGAAGTCTGTCTGAAAGAAAAAATATATACATAATCACAGTAACATCAGACTTGTGGTGGAAACACTAAATACAGGAAAATAATGGAGTAAGCCATTCGCATTTCTCGGTGAGAATGATTTTCAATCTAGAACTCTTTTTCCAGGCAAAACTTACACATGCAAGAACTCAGAGCAACCCACCCATATACATAAACCCTGCCTAAAAAAATGCTACAAAATTGAAAATTTTTAAATCAATAAAACTTACAAAATAAGTGTATATAAGAGGAAACTATAAGGATAAAATGAACAAAGAATCAAAATTAAATTAGTAGACAATTGACAATAATTGTTGAAAAACAATCTACCATGAATATTTTATGTAATCTCAACATGGGAAAGAGCAAGGGGAGGAATAAATGAGGCAGTGAGAAACATTTCCTCATACAGGAAGAAGCGCATGGGGGAAATAAGAGACGTTTTCTCATTCAGAGAGAAGGCTAGGGAGAGAATAGAGATATTCATAAACTATAGAGGTGAACAAAAATATACATGAAGATGTGTATTAAAATGTAAGTGTATGACTTTGTCTACTTTGTCAAAGATTAGATGGCTATATGAGGAAGGTTTTAGATATCTGGAGTTCTCCTCAGCCACAAAAAACAATGGTGATCTAGCACCTCTTGTATTATCCTGGATAGAGCTGAAACCCATTCTACTAAGTGAAGTATCCCAAGAATGGAAAAACAAGCACCACATGTACTCACCATCAAATTGGTTTTAACTGATCAACACTTAAGTGCATGTCTAGTAATAACATTCATCGGGTGTCGGGCAGGTGGGAGGGGGGAAGAGGGGATAGGTATATACACACCTAATGGGTGTGGTGTGCACCGTCTGGGGGATGGACACGCTTGAAGCTCTGACTCGGGTGGGGCAAAGGCAATATATATAACCTAAACATTTGTGCCCCCATAATATGCTGAAATAAAAAAAATTTAAAAATAAATAAATAAAATGTAAGTGTAAAGACTTGGGTAAAAACAGAGTGAGCCCAGATCATGAATGTCCTTGCAGTAATGCATATTGAAATTAACAATAACAACAAACATTTTTTAAAGAATCAAAAGCGCTTCTGCTTCTGGTTATAATAAAGTAACTAGTCCTGCCACCATAAACCACTAACTATAAAACTGAACAGAATATCCGAGGCAACTCCAGCACCGGACAACAGGCAGTAGCACAATACTGTAATCCACCAAAGGGAAGGAAAACGCATGAGATGAGTCTTCATGATCATCCCGGCTCTCTGGGACAATTTCCTGACTACAGTGCGGTGAGCTACAGTCCAAGCAAAGCACAGCAGCCCCAAAGAGCTGAGGAGGCAGAACTGAGTCTGGGGCAGTCGAAACAGCTGGTTTCTACAATGTCGGACACCAGAGAGGAGGGAGCAGAGCATGGGCGAGGGGAAAGAGTCTGTGTCCCCTTACAGTTCTTGCCCAAGGTTGCCCTACACATGCACAGGGCAAGACAACGTGAGATTTACCAGAGTGATAAATTAAGGATTCACATTGTTAGCTCGAGAGCAGCCACTAAAAATTATTTTTAAATATAGCTAAGAAGCCAGTGGAGGAAAGAAAATATATTTCAAAAGATTATATATTAATCCAAAAGAAGGCAGGAAAATAGCAACAGAAAAATGAAAAATAAAATGGACAAATGCAAAATAACTAGCAAGAAGGCAGACTTCAACCCAAACATTGAAATGATTACTTTAAAAAAAACTAAACACTACAGTTAAAAGGCAGAGAGTGTCAGAAGCACTTTAAATTTAATAACACAAAGAGGTTGAAATTATAATAAAAAGCCAGACTATAGAAAGAACTAATACCACCCAATAGTAATAAGATAAACAACCCAATGTACTCAAAAGGGCATAGACTGTTTCACAAAAGTAGCCGTGTGAATGACCAATAAGCACACAAGACAGTGCTCACCATCATCAGTTACCAGGGAAAAGGACTTAAACAGTGAGCTGCGCATCTGCAAGTCAGTTGCAGGGGTGAGTGGCAGTGTAGCGTGGTAAGTGCGAACTCTGGAGTCAATCCTACCTGGATTCAAATCCTAGTTCTGCCGTTTCTGTGCATGGGACCTTGGGCAAGATACTGGACTTTGCTAAGCCTCATCTCTTAAAAAAAAAAAAAAAAAAAAGGTGAGGTGGCATAATAACAGTGCCTACAAATTATGTGGATTCAATAAGTACTTCTTCTAATGCCTGGCACACAGTAATCGTTCATGAAGTGCTAGATGCTATCGTCGCCGTCGTCATTGTTAACTAACTATTCCAGCAACGACAGTAATAGGAGTAAAGACCACTACAACTGGAACCTCTAGAGGCCTTGCTTGTCCTCCAGGGCCACCCACTGTCCGCATAGCAGACAACGCCGCTCTAGTCTCCTCTGCAGCAAGCCGAGCCTGTTTCCTACTCTCTCGCCTAGGAGGAACCAGACTGGATACCTAAGGAGAAGGGCCGGCTGACAGGGATCCAGATAGGCTGGGAGGGCTAAGCCAGCCCGGCACCTGTGCTTCAGGTCCCCAGGCAGCGCTAACAAAGAGAAGGAGCTCCTGGAAATGTGCAGAGGACCCTCGGCTAACCCCTGCTCTGCCCTCCTTCCTCCCTCTCTCGCTGTGAATGCAGGTGATCTTCCGAAATGAGGTGACCAATGAGTTCTTGTACTACACGGTGAGTTTCAGGGTCATCCCTTCAGGCATCATCAAAACCATCGAGATGGTGACCCCAGTCCGGCAGAGTGCATCGGCTTCCATCAAGGTGGAGAACCCCCTGCCCTACTCGGTGACCTTCTCCGTGGAGTGCAGGCTGCCGGACATGAGCCTGCCCTCCCAGTTTGCGGTGCCTGCCAACTCCGAGGTACGGCCCTGGGTTCCCCTGACAGCCGTGATAGAGGCTTCTGCCCATGCGGCCTCTGACGCGCGTTCCCAGGGTGGGCCAGCCCTGGCAGGAGGTGGTCAGGAAGGCAGGTGACAATCACCCTCGTGTTCCTTTCCTCATTGCTGAAGTCCTCACATGAACTAGGGGCATGTAGCTTTGGTTTGGACAGGTAAAATGGGCTTCTTTATTATGAACCTAGTCTCTACCATTTGTTTGTGTGCTTTCTTCAAACTAAAGATATTTGTCTTTTTCTTTGCTAATTATAAAAGTAGCATAGAATATAATATGTGTGGTGAAAAGGAAAGCCTAGTATATAATAGCATATCAAGTGTACCTCCTCTCTCTCTCTCTCTCTCTCTCTCTCTCTCTCTCTCTCTCTCTCTCTCCCCCTCTCCCCGCCCCCCTCAGCAGCAGAGGCTGTGATCCCTCCTTACTGTGGTCCCCAAGGATCAGCAGAAGCCTGGATCCTCCTCTAATCCTCCATGGGGAGGGCTGTGTGGCCCCAGTTCTCGTGGGTCCCCTGGCCCCAACCTCCACCCCAACTCTTGAGGTGGCCCTGGGCACCCAGTGCCACTCTGCTCTCCCTTCAAACCCCAGGGGGGGACCAAGGGCAGCTGCCCCCTGCTCCCCTGGAGTTGGGGTCAACAGTGCCACCTCAAACCCAAGGGGCACCCAATGTGCCCCAAGGGGACGCCCTGCTCTTGGCTCCCTGCGGTTTGGGGGTATAGCCAGCAACTTTTACATCTCCGCTAACGGTCACACAGACCACCCTTGGTACGATGTGGGCGAGGACTGCAGGAGGCTGTGAATACCCGGAAGTGGGGAATATTGGGCTGTCTTGAGCCTGTGCATCATAGGGAGAATTCAAATCTTCACAATATTGAGATTTCCAATCTGTGAGCAAACCTTTACTAATTTAAGTCTTATTAAATTTCTCTCAATAACGTTTTGTGGTTTTCTATGCAGAAACTTTCGTCATATTTTGTTAGATTTATTTCTAGGTTTTACGTATTTTGATGCTAATGTCAGTGGTATCTTTTTAAAATTTCATTTTCTGTTTGTTGCAAGCATCTAAAAATATAGCTGACTTTTGTATATTGACTTTATATGCAACTGTCTTCTAAAATTTACTTATTAAGAAGTTTAACTACAGATTCTTGAATTTTCTACATTTGCAGTCATATCATGGGTAAATCATCACAATTTTGTTTCTTCCTTTTTAAACATTTTCCTTTAATTTCCTTTCATGCCTTATAGCACTATCTAGCACCTCAAGAACAATGTCAAATATAATAGAACAGTGCTAGAGAGTATCTTTCTCTCATTCTTGATCTTGAAAGAAAAGCATTGAGAGTTTCACCGTTTGTTATGTTATTTGTTTTAAAGTTCTTATAGATACACTTTATCAGTTAAGGATGTCTGTTTCCTTCTATTCCTAGTTTGCTAAGAGCTTTTTTAAAAATACCGTAAATAGATGAGTTTTATCAAATACTTCTTCCACATCTATTGAGATGCTAATATGATTATTCTCCTTTCAGTCTGCCTCAGTGTAGCAATTGGTTGCTTTTTCTCTAATGTTAAACCAACTTCACAATCATGGAATAAACTCAACTTAGTCATGTAATATTCTCTTGTTTATATATTGCTGGATTCAGGTGGATAATGTTTTTATTAGATATTTTGTACCTGTGTTCAGGAGGGAGACTGCATCCAATTTTTCTTTCCTCTATTATTCTTGTTGGATTTTGTTATCAAATCTATGCTGGCTAGGGTAGGTTCCCTCTTTTCCTTTCCTCTGGAAGCATTTGTGGAATACTAGGATTCTTTCATCCTTGATTGCCTGATATAACCCACAAGTAAAGTTTATGATTCTGGAATTTCTTTAAGGGAAATTTTCTGACTATCGCTTAAATTTGTTTAATGTCTATAGGACTATGTAGGTTTGCTATATCTTCTTGGGTCTGTTTTTATAAGTTATATTTGTTTAAATATTTGTCCATTTCATCTAAGTTTTTTAATGGTGGTAAAATCATCCAAATTTTTATACTATATTCTTTTCTGTTAAACATCTATAACTTCAGTGACATCCTCTTTTTATTCTGATATTCCTCAATAAGAAGAACTAGTTATTTTGTAAAAACCTACTCATATTAAAACAAAATTTTAACTATATAAAAGTATATGAAACAGAAAATCAAAGTCCCCACAAATCCCATTTTCCCCACGCTAACATAACTGCTGATAACAATTTGGTATATATTCTTACAATCTCTTTTCTATACATGCATAGACTAACTCTTCTCCACAAAAATGAGCTCATACTTTAATATACATTTCTGGAACCTTCTTTCTTCTACTTACAGTATCATCAACACCTTTCATTTCAATGCTTATTGCCTCATCCTTTTAATGTCTACATAATATTCCACTGAAGTGAGAAAATTATAATTTATTTGACCAATCTTCCACTGTTAATGCACTTGAACTATTTCCCTTGCTTTGCTATTGTAAGCGATGCTGTTTCCTGCTTTGTTTTGCTATGGGTAGCAACAGAAGGAGGAGAAAGCCTCCCCCAAGAGATGGCAGAACCCGGGAAGCTATGGTGAGATGGGCTGTGAGCAAAGAAGGGGCCACTTGACCTTCAGTCCTCCTGCTGACACCACCACCTCATCTCCAGAAGCGTGCTTCTCAGGAGAGGACCCAGGAGCTATTTTTAGACTCACAGAGATCCCAGATATAGAAATATCTAGACTAGAGAAAGCTAGAAGAGATACAGGGGAAGGAAAGTGGGCTGGTTTGGACAGAGGATGCCCAGGCTTGAGATCAGTGTGGGCATTTGCTTGTGAAGCAGGTGATGGGCCGGACCTTCAGCATGACAGTGGCCTCTGTCTCCTCTTTCAGGGCACATTTGCATTTGAATTCCAGCCCCTGAAAGCTGGAGAAACCTTTGGGAAACTAACTTTGCACAACAGTGATCTGGGTTACTACCAATATGAGCTCAGCTTGAAGGCCCTGCCGGCACCTCCTGAAAAGCCTGTCTACTTCCAGACTGTTCTGGGCAGCAACCAAAGCGTCTATGCAAAGTTCACCAATTATACGCGGCAGAAGACAGAATACTTCTGCAGGGTGAGTACCCTGCTCCTCCCTCTGCCCATCCCTCGCCAGAAGTCTGGGTTCAAAAATAACAGGAGGAGGACACAGAAGGTGCAGAAATGCGCGACTCAGAGAGAGTCAGTGCGTCATTGTCATGGTGACCCCTGCCTAGAAGGCCTGAATCCAGCCTGGAAACTCCCAGCTAGAAACAAATAGTAGCAGGCCTGGGTTCCTCCTTTACAGACTTTCTATCTTAACAAGCTGGGGGCGGGGCAGGGGGAGCTTTGCTTCCAGCAGCACACTCAGTGGTCCACAGAGTGAGACGGCATAGGTTAGTGGCCGTGAGGACAGGCTGTGGAATCACACACACACGGGGGTCTGAACCCTGGCTTCCCCACGTACTCTTGTATGAATCGTTTATTCAAGTTCTCTAAGCTTATCTATAAGTGAAGATAATACCTCCGACCTTACAGCATTGCTGTAAGAATTTTTAAATATGAATACAAAGCCATTTTCTTAGAGCCTGGCTCCCAATACATTAGCTACCCTATCGGTTGGAATGGAGGTTTAACTACTAAAACAGAAACCCAAAATCATAGCAAAATAGTTTATTCATCTGACACATGCCAGCCTGGGCATAGGCAGCGTGAGCTGGAATGGCGGCTCCACAACATCCGGCACCCAGACGCCTTCCATCCCGATGCTCTGCTCTCTGCAGGGAGTCGCTGTGGTCCACATGGGCCACGATGGCAAACGGTGACATCCACACCCCAGCCAGCTGCACAGGGCATTGTATACACCACTCCCACTAATATTCCACTGAACAAAACTTCACAGGGCCACACCTATCAACAAGGGGAGCTGGGGCATGTAGCCTTTATACTGGGTGGCCACGTGCCCCGCTACAATCGGGGTCTCAGGATATGGTCAAGAGGCAGAAGCTGTCAATCAATCGTATCAGTCAGGAGAGGCTAAAGTTATGCTGTAGGAACTTCCTGATACCCCAGTGGCTTAAAACAAACAAAGGCTCATTTCTCATCTGTGCCATAAGAATAGCGAGGGTCCACAGGGCACTCTGCTCATCTTGGTCCCTCGGGGTCCAGGCTCAAGAGCAAGCACCACCTCAAACGTCCCCAGTCCCAGAAGCAGAGAGGAGAAACTACGTACTCTAGTGTGGAAGTGACACCTTTCACTTCCGCTCAGCCCAGTTGTCCAGCACCAGCCCCGCCCATCCACAGGGAGCCAGAACATGCAGCCTTCCATGTGCACGGAGGGAGAGAAGAACCAGAGCGGGGGAGCGGCCGGAGTGGCTGCCTTATCAACGCAATCCAGCTGTGTCTTTGGGCACGTTATTAACATCTTTGCCTCCATTTCTTTGCAGTAAAATAGGGATAATAATTAGTAACACCTTCCCTGCAAGGGAGCTATGACCTGCCCGGCTCACTCAGACATGGTGGCTTGACGTCCAGGATGGGGGCCGGTGGGGACTGGAGCTCTGGGATCCTGCGTGAGCCGAGTTCATTTGTTCCCCTTTCAGACCGACTGTGCGGACTTCCACACGGAGAGGGTCATTAGCGCAGCCCCGGGAGCCCAGGGGGGCACCGAGGTCAGCATGGAAGTCTTCTTTGAGCCCAGCCACCTGGGCGAGACCAAGGGCACCCTGAGCCTGTCGTCGATTATAGGCGGGGAGTATGTCATCCCCCTCTTCGGAGTGGCTCTGCCCCCCAAGCCCCAGGGTCCCTTCCTGATCCGAGCCGGGTACAACATAATCATCCCCTTCAAGAACGTCTTCCACCAAGTGGTGACCTTCTCCGTCATCGTGGAGAACCCGGCCTTCACCGTCCGCTCCACAGACACCGTGCGCGCCAAGAAGATCAACAACATCACCGTCTACTTTGACGGGAACCCTTCCGGCAACAAAACCCCCATCACCACCAGGCTGACCGTGAGCTGCCGCCCTGGGGAGGGCAGTGAGGCCACAATCAAATGGGTTTATTACCTGAAGGGGATCACCCCTTGGCGGTAACAGGGTCACCTGCGTCAGCCAAAAGCCATCTCCTCAGCCCTAAGACCTATGCATCGTCTTAGCCCGACAAAGAACAGAAAAAAATAATAAGAAGAAGAAGAATTCTAAAGGAACTGTTTTATCCTCCTCATTCAATTATTTCCATGTCGTGTGGTTTCCAAATATAGCTATGAAATATAAATCCCATATTAGCCATTACAGCTACACACTACAGATCTATATTTTAGAGAACTGAATCCTTGTGAGTCCCTAAATTTAATTTCTTGACATATCTGCAAAGCTCGAGTGGTTTTTAATAATCTGCATTTGTACCAAGCAGACCTAGATATCACCCCATGACCTTCCACCAGACAGCTCTTGGCCGTGCGCGGCGCTGGGCACTGCAGCTGCTTTTTAAAGTCCATAATGGTTTAACAAGCCCTTAGACGTGGCCCTATTTTGATGTGGCATTTTATCTGGCTTTCACTCAAAAGCCAAGTAAGTACCTATTTTCAAAGCAATGAACAGATAACATTAATGCCACCCAGGGACGACGCTCCCATCACTTTTTCTCTCAGCTTTTATTCCATCAGTCCCCGAATCCTTGGAGAAAGGCTAACAGAGACCACAGCTGCCCCTGCCCTCCCCAGCCCTGGGCACAGCAGGCAGAGGGGGGGACAGTGATTCTCGACCTATCTGCCCAGAACCCACCCCCTCCCCAAATTCTGATTTAATTGGTCTGGAGAGGGGCATGGTCATCTTTATATATATAACTTGTACAGCGGGGCTGAGAGCAAGTGCTAGAGATGAAAAACCACCCAGCTACTCGTGCTGCAACTGAGTCAGGAATCCCTTTTAGGAGAAGGACCACGTCCCAGTTTGATATCTTGAAACTGCACCTGTTCTGTGTGTCCCTAAAGCCTATCTAAGCCAGTGCCTTTCTCAAGCTTCCCCTCCAGGGGGCAGTGGGGCACCTCCGCAGAAGCCTCTTCCCCAGCCTTGCAGTGTGTTTTCATAGGACCGCTTCCCTGTCAGTGCCTCCTGTTGAAATAAAGATGGTTAAAGACTGGCCCTGGAGTGAATTTCTTTCTGTAGATGTACAGCTATGGCTGAGGGTCCCTGCCTCCACCCCCGATCCCCTACGGCCCACCTGCAAGAGAGGGAGGAGGCATGAAAGCAGATGGCCATTGGGGAAGGAATGCTGTAAGGAAGTGGGCCTCAAAAATGGTCCCTGGACCGGCAGCACCTGGTGATTTATTAAAATCCAAATTCTCAGTCCCCGCCCCAGACCTACTGAGTCAGAAACTCTGTGGGTGTGGCCCCGCAGTGTGTCTGTTAGTAAGCCCTTAAACCTGTTAGAGGTGTTTTTATGGATGGAGACTCTTTCTATATTGTTTGTACCTCTCACAGCCCTCAGCCCAGTACACCTGACACACAGCAAGTGCCAAATGGAGCTTTTTCTAGAATGTTTGTAAACTCAGACCTATACAGTAATCCACTGTCATCCTCAGGGGTTGTGTTCCAGGACCCCCAGTAGTAGATCCCTGACACCACAGATAGGATCGAGCCCTATATGTACTATGTTTTTCCCTATACATACATACCCTATCATAAAGTTTAATTTATAACAGAAAGAGGTTAACAATAATAATTTATAATAAAATAGAACAATTATATGCCAGCATCACTACTCTTGTGCTTTAGGACCATTATTAAGTAAAATAAGGTTCCTTGAACACATGCATGCGGTCCCATGACAGTTGTTTGGTGACCAAGATGGCTACTCAGTGATCTCCAGGCGGGTAATGTATACAGCAGGGGTATACTGGACAATGGGTGATTCGTGTCCTGGACAGGATGGAGTGGGATGGTGTGAGATTTCTTGACGTTACTAAGAACGGTGTGCAATTTAACTTATGACTTATTTCTGGAATTTTTCATTTAATATGTTCATTCCATAGTCGAACAAGGGTAGCTGAAGCCATGGATACAAGGGAACTATTGTACTTAATAGGCAATTCATTTTTGAACCCTAAACTAAAGACAACAGTAATAGGTATAAAAACAAAGAACTAGGTGATAGATTTTCCCAGTGGCTGAGTGAGCAAAGACTGCTCTAACCAACAATCTGCGAGGATGCTAAGATTAAAGAGCAAGTGGAATGACTAGCAAACACACAGTCTGTATGAGTCAGCGGTTCGCACATTTTAGTATATAGCAGGGTCCCCTGGAGGGCTCGCTGAAACACTGATTGCTGCCCCACCCTCAGAGAGTCTGATTTAGAAGGTTTGGGTGGGGCTCAAGAATTTGCATTTCTAACCCGTTCCTGGCCATGCTATTGCTGCTGTTTGTAGGGTCATGCTGTGAGAACCACAGTGCTAAAGCTGCACCCGCAGCACGGCAGGACCTCAGGCCGCACCCCAGACCTGTTGAATCAGAGTCTGCATTTTAGCAGCCCTCCAGGTGGTGGAGTGCACCTTGCAATGGTTGGGCTACTTTGGGGTCACTGACAGAACTTTGCCTTTGCCAAATCCGCAGCCCTAACTCTCTCCATTAGAGCCCAAGAAAGGAGTCTTAAGGACTGTGCTGATGACCTAGTTGGTGAAATTAGCCCTTCCCAAAATGTCCCTCCTACCACCCGCTCACAGGGGCATAGCTGGGGTGGAGGGCAGCAATTGGCCCATCACCGCATTCTTCAAACGGGACACCTTTTCCACGGTTGCAAACCTGATGTGCTAAAATGGTTGCTGAGAATGAAGAAAGGGAAGGAAGCTGTGCAAAAGCTTGGCCGACACGCCAGCACCCAGAGCACAGTGAGACTCCAAGATTCCTCTGAAGCCTGCCTGTTGATACGCTCCTTCGAGGCTGGAGGGCACCCAACCGCCACCCCAAACAGTGGCTGCTGCAGAAACTAGCCATTTCCTGGTGTCACTGCTGGGAAAACGGCGCCATTTGTAGCCTGCCTTCGGGTGGCTAGGGGCCAGAGGCCAGAGTCCAAAGCCTCCTAGCCCCTGAGAGAGGAGGAAGTCTCTTCTCCCTGGGACCAAAGCCCAGCTCAGATCCTGTCCCAGCGTGAACCCCCTTCCAGGCTGACTTGAGATCGGGTGCATTTCTTCCCTTTTGGTAGTTCCCATGCTTCCTTGGCCTCAAAAAAAAAATAACAAAATAGTTTCATATTGGCAAATTTGGAATGGCAAAGTAGCTCACCAGGAGGCTGGGTAGAAGCTTGGTGAGAACAGGCCTTCCAACACACGCTTGTGGGAGTTACATCTGAAAGAGTCCATTCTCAGCAAAGCAGACCAGGAGACCTCTACTTGGGCATGTTCAGGGAGGCTGCATGGCAGAACTCCAGGGAGCACTGTGCACAGAATACCATGAGAATGGGCTCCCTGGCCTTGGTGAACGTGCCATGCCAAGTCTAACCCCCTCTTTGGGGGCCTCAAGTCAGAGAGAGTGAGGGCCTGCCAAATCTCAAGAAAATCCCAACTGTTGGACTCCCCAAGCCTCTTATACCTTCAACCATGTTGCCATGAAACTCCAGCTAAAATTACATTGCTGTTGGAGACACTTTATTTGCACAGTTCAAGATTTGGGTACCATTTCTTACAATGTCACCAGCATCCCCTTGCTATGAGTTATACAATAACTTTTACACAACTTGTAATAGCTATTATTAATAGTTGTTACAGAGCTATTCCAAGTTCTAGAATAACAACCAGGCACCACCCAGATGCAGATGAATTATAACATAACTGTGACATGTGTGCAGCCAGGCATGTCAGCTATCCCCTAGTCTAGAAGAGTCTGTGCAGGGCTGGCCACTAGGGTCAGAGAAGGGGTGGCTTTCGGGCTTTATTCTCAGCGCCACTGCCAGTTCAATCATGCATAAATAACCTTCATTAGTTGGCATTTTCCAAGATACTGAAGAAAAAGAAACCACTTTTTCCATAAACTGTTATCAGCCAGGTCCAGGTCGGTTCTGCCCTTGTACAGTAAATCAATCACTGGTTTTGTGAAAGAGAAAATATTTAACCACAAGGCCATCGGGCAAGGAGGCAGGAGAACAGCTCTCAAATTCAACTCCTCAAAGATAAGGCTTAGGCATCTTTATGGGTTAGGGAAGTGGAGTGGGCTAAAGTATAGGGAAAGGTGATTGGCAGGGGGCAAAAATGAAGTAACAGGTTTGTTCTACAGAATCTTAGGGTTCATGGCATTCCACAGGACACTTGTGCAGAAAATAGTGGCATTATTGTGATCCGAGGATAGAGTTTTTGGCTCTCTGATGTCAAAAGGCCATTTTTGGGCATTTACACGGGCCCAGCTGAAAGGTCAGTGGTCTCAACTGATTTGAACTGGACAGGAGCTGGTCCAAGTTTCTGAAAAACAACTGCAATGACCATGGTAACTATGAAAGTTAAGTTTCAGCATTTAGCAGTGCAGCCTTCAGCTATATGGAAAAAGGGAGGAAAAAAAAAAAAGCAAGCAAGCAAGAGTACGCAGGACAGGCAAACCTGATCAAATTAACCCCTGGCTTTCAGAACTTCTGACCTAAAGGTAGGACAAAGCATTGATTTGGGACTTGAATAAGAAACTGGTTTCCTAGCAACCTGATCCAGAATGTAATTTCAGGAGGAAAAAACTCCTTCTGGTAAAAAAAAAAAAAAAAAAAAAAAATCTTCTTACTGTTTCAACTATTAAAAACCATATCACATTATGACCCTTGGGAAATTCAGTTCACTTCTAAGAAAAAGCCAAATCAAAAAGCAAAAGAAACAGATGAAATACTATATTAGATATGGGTCCAGTGGAAATGAACACACATTGGAGAAATAGACCCAAATCATTTCCATTGATTTAAATTCTTTCATTGTTTTGCATCAACCATCATCAAAATCCCAAAGACAAACTTGGAAAGACATTTGAAAATGTCCTTGGCAGTACTGCTTGGTATCAAGGTAAGAGCCATGCATTTTCTCTGAAGATGGATCTATATTTGGGACAGTTTTCAGATTGTTGATGCACATACCTTCATCCATTGAATTGTGTTGGAAAAGGTTTTAACAACTGTGAAAACCCCACCAGGAAAGGAAAAAGAAAACATGGATTTTTCTAGACACAGTATCTCTGTGACTTACTGAGTTTTGGATTAGCCCATGTGTTAGTTTTCTATCGCTGTATGACAAATTACCACAAACCTAGGAACTTAAGACAACATAAATTTATTATCTCACAGTTTCCATGGGTTAGGAGTTGAGAATGGACTGAACCTTGAGTTCTCAGCTCAGGGTCCTACAAGGCTGACATCAGAGTGCCAGCCAGCTGCAACCTCATCGGGAGGCTCAGCTAGGGAAATGTCTGCTTCCAAGCCCCTCAGTGTGTTGGCAACATGCATTTCCTCATTTCCTTGAGACCACATAACTAAATTCCCCATTTTCTTGGCAACTGACAACAGGGGACTTCTCTCAGCAACCAGAGACCACTCTCAGGTCCTTACCATGTGGCCCATCATAGTTAGTTCACATGACTGTTTACTCTTAAAAGCCAGCAGGAGAATCTCTCTCCCACTTCAAAATTTTTTTTTTCTTTTAAGGAGTCACCTGGTTAGGTCAGGCCCACCCAAGATAATCTCCCTTTTTGTTAACTGAATGTTCACTGATTGGGGACCTTAATTACATCTGCAAAATCCCTTCTGCTGTATTACACAATATAATCACGTTAGTGATAGCCCATCATATTTACAAGTCTTGCTCACACTCAAGGGGAGGGGATTATACAGGGCAGGTGCCCAAATGGGTGGGAATCTTAGGGCCCATCCTGGAATTCTGCCTACCATTGTCCCTCATTGTGTCCCTGTTTGTGATCTATGAATTAAGGATAATACTCCATTCTTAAGATTGTCATAAGCTCTATATGTGTACTTTTCACTCAAAGTACCACCATGCATTCTAAAACTGTTCATATTTAATATGCATTGAGCTCCACTGAAATCTAGCCTAAGTCCCTGTTCATTCTGAAAGCTTAGAATAAGGAACCCTGAAGCCTCTCCCCATTGCTGCATCTTTAACCACATTCTGGCCACAAATTGCTTTTTAAAATTTTACCACAGAGCTGCAATTTCAGTTCCACCATTTAGTGTGACTTCAAAGCATCCGAAGGGGTTGTTTTCCAGTGGATTCACCTGGTGACCCACAGTCAGCAGATTTGGGGGTCCTCTGCCTGTAACCCAGCCCTCCCAGAGCAGGGTAAATACACGCCGTCTTCCACACGGTGGGGTGACAGCCACTTTAGGTAACTGAGATTTTAGGCGGTAGACAGGTAGGTAGCACTGTGTTTAATTGAGAATTTACTTTAATGTCTTAGAAAAAATATATAACTACCTGTTGAAATCCATGATTTTAGTGGATAAGGAAAGCTAAAAGTAGGAATTTAAGATTTTTTAAAGTGATAATTTGAGAAAAACATTAAACAAATACTAGGACAAGTGGCCAGGATATGGCGAAAATGATGATGGTGTTACCCCACTTTGGGAAACATCGTCATACACGACATTGACTGGTAAGTGACTTAAGTAGTGAATGAACTGGTGAATTCGGTGAGTACTGAATAAATTATGCTAAGTGAATCTGACTCCAAGAAGCCCTTCTGTGTCACAGCGTTACAGAAGCCCATGACATGCCGGCAGCTGAGTGTGTGACTCGACCCCGTAAAGCACGTCTCAACCCACACTCGGACCAGGGGGCGCAGGAGACAGTGAGGGTCGGGGGTGGAGCCTGGAGGGGGCGTGGCCAACCCACCTGCGGCCGGCGTGCGGGGGCGTGGCCGTAGGGGGGCGGGTCCTCGCGGCGGAAGGCGGAAGCTGCTGAGGAGTCATGTGTCCCGAGTAACATGGCCGCTGCCCCGTGAGTGCCGCCGGCATCTGGCGGGAGAGGGTCGCTTGAGCTGTTAGGTGGCCAGGGTCAGGAGTGCAGGCGCGGGGTCTGGGCCTGGGTTCCAAGGCGCGGCGACAGAGCGAGGCAGGGGGGCCTGGGGCGGCGTGGCCCATGAGCCGGCGCCGGGGGCAGCGCGGAGCCGTAGACTCCCCTGGCACCGGCGCGGCCCCGGCAGCCGCGGGCTAAGGAGTCGCGAGGCTTCTCGAGCTACCACCATGAACCCCGAGAAGGACTTCTCGCCCCTCACGCCAAACATCGTTCGCGCCCTCAATGACAAGCTGTACGAAAAGCGGAAGGTGGCCGCGCTGGAGATCGAGAAGTAAGAGCGGCCGGGACACCTCCCTGGTTGTGCAGCCCCTGGCTGCTCTGCTCCCCGGGGGGACGCTTCACACCTTCCCAGCCAGTGTTAACTTTCCCAGGGTTCAGGCCCTTAGCGCAGTGTTTAAGAGCAGGAGATTTGGAGTCATATCTGGGAATCCCTGCTTTGCCCCCGACTGGCTGTATGGTTTGGTCCAAGTTTTTTAATGTCCTGGTGCCTTAAAGGGCTGCAGTTAGAATGAAGTGACATAATGTATGTGTGGTGCTTTGCACAGTGCCTGGCACATGGTGGGTCTTCAGTGTGGTGGCGCCACCAAAACCAGCAAATGAGAGAGTTGGCCTCTGTGATGGGAGAGAAGTCAGAGTGGGAGAATTTGCTAGTGATGTTGACCCGCCTGGTTTCTTACCCAGCTTCTGAGAGTCGGAAGGTCCTGTTAGATGACCAAGTGGAGAAATCGGATCCGAAACCTCATGATCTCAAGGTTCAGAGGGGGGTTTTATCTGTTATTACACCCAGATCAGTTGACCTTTCTTGCTTGTGCTATCTTAACTAATACATTGTATGTGTAACAGTGATCTCATCTTTTACTTTCTCTCCCAATGTACAAAACAGGGAATGTTTAACTGGGAATGTTATATTATGATTTTCTTTTTAGCTATAGTATTATTTTACTTTTGTGTATTTTTTCCCAGTCAAATCTTAGTGATAAAATCAGGTGGGTGGGTGATTTCAGAAGAGTGAAAGGAAGCAGGCTGTGAAACTGGAAGAATGCCAATGCGAGAGTCAGAAAAGGTGGACTGTAGTTCTGCCCTGTCCAGTAAGGTAGCCGCTGGCCATGCGTGACTATCTAAATTTATTTTACTAAAGATTAAATACAATTTTAAAGTTTAATTTTTCAGTCTCATTACCCATACTTCAAGTGTTCAATAGCCACATGTGGCTATTGGCTACCATATTGGGCAGCACAGATTATAGAACCTTTCTGTCATTGCAGAAATGTTGGCCTGCTCTGATCTATTCCATGGTATAACATACATTCTTTGACCTGCATTCCTTAACTCGGGGTTTCTTAACTTCAGCCTATTGACATTTTGAGACAGATAATTCTTGGTTGTAGTGGCCTGTCCTGTGCCTTGCAGGGTTTTTAGCAGTATGTCTGGCCTTTACCCACTAGATGACAGTAGCAGTCTATCAGTTGTAACAACCGAAAATGTCTCTAGACATTGCCACATGACCCCTGAGGGTACAAAATTGTCCTTGTTGAGACCCACTGCCATAATGGCTTTGGCTTTGGATTTAAGTGTCCTTCTAAACTGAAGGGTTTGAACTTTGATAAGAGGACCATCCCATGCAGTATGTCCACAACCATGTTGCTGCGTCTCTGATCAGGTACCACTTTCTTGACTGCTCGCTAATGCTAGCAAGTCTTAATGAGTATTGCCATACTGACTAGGGGGAACCTAGTGGTTTCATGTCCAGGGATTTTGTTGGCTTCGAAGTTGCCTTGACACCCAGTTTTGTTCCTCACCCACTCAGCTTCTCAGAAATATCTGGTTTTATCATAGCTTGAGTCATCTGTTGAGTCCTTGAGCATAAGTATTCATCTCAACATTATTGTGGCTTCCAGCACAACCTATATAAGTGCTGTCATTCTGCCGACAGTTCTGTATGGGTTTTTGTCTTTAATGGGGTTCATTTTTTATTGAACATTGCCCTTGATTTGTGGGATTCGGAGAAATTCAGTAGGGCCTTGACTGTGAACTCCTCGAGAGCAGAAACCCTGTGTTATTTCTTCTCAGCACTTAGCACAGTGCCTGGCGACATTTGACAAGTGGTGTCTGAATAGATGAAGGACCCTACGTGTTCTGTGGGGGAAGTAACATTGCAGTCTGAGGACCTTGCTGCCCCGAAGTGTGGCGTACACACAGCAGCATCGATATCACCTGGGAGCTTGTTAGAAAGAGACTTTCGAGCTTCACTCCAGACCTGTGAAGTCAGAATCTGTGTTTTAACAAGATCCCTGGGTGATTTGTGCACACATTAAAGTTTGAGAAGCACTGGTCTCAAAGAGCCTCTGGTGCATTTCCAGCCTTTTGCAGTCATGTTTGGAATTAGCAATGGCCGGCCAGTTTGATATGTTCCTTAGAACGTGTGTTTCACTTGTTGCTCAGAGACAGATAGGGATTTATTTATCAATACCTCACCAGCATTTTGCACATCTGAGCACTTTCTATGTGTCAGGTACGTATGGAATATTGTATATTTGAATACATTCTTCATTGGGCTTGGTCAAAGTGACCCTCAACCAAACACTATTAATTAAGCTCTCATATAGGCTGCAGGCGCCTGGTAAAAGAAGGGTCACAGTACTAGCAGTTACCTGTGTGGTGTAGGTGAGTCAGCTCACGTACCTCAGAAATGAAAGTGCTCAGTCCTGTTCTTAGGTAAGTGATCCCTCTAAGACACCCTATTTCTTGAGAGGCTGCATGGCATAGTGGTTAAGAGTAGGCTCTGGGGCCAGACAGCTGGGGTTCAAGCTCCAGTTTACTAGCTGGGTGACCATGGGCAAGCTAATTATCCCCTCTGCCTCTGTTTCCTCATCTGTAAAATGAGAACAATAATTGCATTCATAGGCGTGTTTGAGCTAATGTTGTAAAGTGCTTAGTGCAGTACTTGGCATGTTATAATTGTTATATAATATGCTATATATATAGAATTATTTCATAACTGTTCTGATTATTTATAACATATATATTACATAATTGTTATCTATCGGTAACGCTCTTATCACTATTTGATAGGCAGAATAATGATCTCCCAAAGACGTCCTACTCCCTAGAGCCTGCGAATACGTTACATTACATGGTAAGGGGGAATTACGGTTGCTCATCAGCTGACCTTCAAAGGGGAAGATTGTCCTGGATTATCCTGCTGGGCCCATTGTAACCGCAAGAGTCCTTAAATGGGAAGAGGGGAGCAAAAAGAGTCAGTGTCGGGTGATGTGATGTGAGAAAACCTAACCTGTCATTGCTGGCATCGCCGGGAGAGAGCCACCATCCCAGGACCACAGACAGCCTCTAGAAGCTGGCAAGGAAGTGGATTCTCCCCTAGGGCCTCCAGAAAGTAACTCAGCCCTGACAGCACTTGATTTCAGCTCAGTGAGACCCAGAATAATAAATTTGTGTTGTTCTAAGCCACTAAGTTTGTGGTAATGTATTACAGTAGCACATAGAAAATGGGTACAACTCTGCTGTCGCTGTTTCTAAATCTGCTACCCCTCCTAGACTGTGAGCCCCCTGAAGGCAGGGTCCACACCTTCGTGTTGCCTTCATACTTTAGTCCTTGGCAGCACGTGGCATGTGTTAGCAGAAGGCTGCAGCACTAACTGCCCATCAGGTTTGCCCCAGGCTCTCCCAGACCAGGTAGCCTACTGCCCACAGCTGCTCTGCCAGCCTGAGCCCCACAGGCACGGGAAGGTTTGATTAGGGATCCCTTTAAAGAAAAGCTCCAGCAATGGGATTTATTCATCTGCCTGAACTTACGTAACAAAGTACCACGGATTGCATGGCGTAAACAACAGAAATTTCTAATCAGAGTTCTGGAGACTGGGAAGTCCAAGATCAAAGTGCCAGTAGGGTAGATTTTTGTCCTTTTTATGGAAACAGAAAGAAAAAGAAAAAAAAAAGGTAGGTTTCCTTCCGAAAACTCTTCTCTTGGCTTCTAGGTGGCTGCCACCTCCCATGTGTGCTTGCATGACCTCGTGTTTCGGATGGGAGTTGGCACTTCTGGTGGCTCTTCTTATAAGGACACTAATCCTGTGGGATCGGGGCCCCACCCTTATGACCTCTTTTAGCCTTAATTACTTCCTTACAGGCCCTTTCTCACGTTGGAGGTCAGAGCTTCAACATGTGAGTTTGGTGGGGAGGGGACAGTTCAGTGCATAACAGTGGTCATAGTGAAACCTGGGAGTGCACGTGTAATAAAATGTTGTCTGCCCCATTTGGGGCCAGGCTCGGGGAATAGAGAAGCTTCCCTTTGGCCATTGTACATCCCTCGTCTCATTTATTTTACATGGCTGCCCTATGAGCTGGGTGGTGTTACCCCATTTCACAGATGAGGAAGCAGAGGCCCCTTGAGGTTAAGTTATCTTCCCATTGTTTCACAGCTAGAACCTGGCCAGAAAACCCGGGTTCATCAGCATCTCAAAAGGCTTCCCCACTACGTGAATGTTTTCTCTCTACGAAAAATGGGGCATTCATGTGATAAAAGAAATTTTCAAACTTGGACATCTCCATGGTGGTTTTAGCTGCCACTCTCAGTTCTCCAGAGCCTGTCTGCTTAGGTGACAGAGCCAGTACTGCATATGGCGTTCCAATGAGGGCTTAAAACCACTAATAAGAGGGGGTTTTATCACAACGACAGGCATCTCAGACAGTAAAAATGCAGAGAGATGGATGCTGGCTTCAACTGAGGGACCCCCGGATCCCGACTGTCAAGACCTCTAGCATGGTGTTAAGTGACCAGCATCTGTTGGCTAAATGTTGTGAGCCTGTTGTGCACAAGGCCTGGAGAGCTTTTCCCCCCACAACCTCATTCCAACACAACCACACAATTTCCTAAAGGATAAGACACTCAGGTTAAGATTTTTAGAATGACTGTTTCGGATTTTGTGGGTTCTCGATTTTAGGGGACATAGTCATTGATCAGTCCTAATGAAAAGGTTGGTAGACCCCAGGCTGTGCTCTAGGAAAGGCTAACGTGGAGGAGAAATGCTGGCAGGCGTCTGATAAACGTGCTGGGTGCTCGCTGTGCCAGGCATTGCGAGGGCAGGGCCCGTGCGTCTCACTGCTGGCTGGGAGAGACGGCGCCCTTGGTGGTCAAGTCTCTAGCGTTCCCGAACTTGGAGTTCAAAAGCCCTGCAGGAAGGCCCAGAGAGGGCTGGTGGAAGCCCATCCTCAATCAGGCCTTGCGGCCTGCTGGGGGTGGGGACAAGGGGTCCCCGGAGCTCTGTGATCAGGTAAAGGTTGAACTGTACAGTGTGACCTGGATCGTTTTTTAGCCAACCGCCTCTGTGGGGAAGACACAATAGTCATGCGTCACTTAAGGGGGATATATTCTGAGAAATGTGTCATCAGGCGATTTTGTCCTTGTGCAAACATTACAGAGTGCGCTTACACAAACCTAGAGGGTACGGCCTGCTGCACACCTAGGCTATATGGTGTCGCCTGTATGGCGTGTTACTGTACTAAGTGCTGGAAGCAACTGTAACACAATGGTAAGGATTTGTGTTATCTCAACATATGTAAATATAGAAAAGATTCAGTACAAATACCACACTACAATCTTATGCAACCACTGCAGTATGTGCAGTCTGTTGTTGACCAAATCGGCCTATTGGCACAAGACTATATTTATTCCCAAGTGACTTGAGGCAGTTTAGGGAATGCCAGTCAGAATGCCACCCACCCCGGCTGCTTATCAGAGTGGGACCCTTGGCAGATTGCTTCATCCAGGCATCACAGGGGCTGTGTCCTGCCCACAGACCTGTTTGGTTTGGCCTGGGTCACAGAGTATTTTAGATTGAGAAATTTCACAGTGAAATTCGGATCTCTGCCTTCCCTGAAAGAGTTGGGAGATGCGGCTCTGTGGGGCCCACGTTCCCACGTAGCCGATCAGCGGGACCTTTGCTACCTGCGTTGGCGAGTTCCCCAGCGCCCGTCTCACCTCCCTGGGCCGCCTCCTTGGTATCTCCTGCCTGGCCGCTGTGAGCACCTGACTTAGTGGCCTCTGGTTTAACCTCCCTGTGCCTCGGTTTCCTTATCTTAAAAAAATGCACCTTGAAACATGCTAAGTAAAGAAGGCAGTCACAAAAGGCCACATACTGTATGATGCCATTTATGTGAAATGTCCAGAATAGGCACATCTGTAGACACAAAAAAGTAGGTTAGTGCTTGCCAGGGGCTCCGGAGGTTGGGGGGAAATGGGGAGTGACCGCTGTTGGGCACAAGGTTTCTTTTGGAGATGGTAAAAGTGTTCTAACCTTGATTATGGTGATAGTTGTACAACTTTGTGAATACACTAAAAGCCACTGACTTTTAAAAGAGTGAATTTATGGTATGTGAATTGTTTCTCAATTTTTAAAATAATGTCAGTGGTATTTTGCTGCTGTGTGAGGGAAGCGTTCGTTAAGTGGTCACAATTATTGTCACCTGAGATCAAAACAGGCCTCCTGCTCTGCCTCTGACGCTTGTTTCTCCTTTGTTGTTTTCCTACGGGTTGTATCCGGTGGATGCCCAGTGTATGTTCCATCAGTTCATTCCGAGGCCTTTTCAGAAGGTCTTTGTCCCTTGCTCAGCAGCAGATGTGCTGGTTTTCCCATCCCGTTATTGGAGACTGGTGAGCAAATGGAAACCAAATTACGTAAATACTCAGCAGAGCAGATGGAGATGTTTACCCGGATTCTCTGAGGGACGCTGCTGCCCGGGTGTGCCGTCGGAATGTGGTATGTCGCACGGGGAACTGGAAGGGATAGTTGGACTTGCCAGGGGGAGAGAAGGCAGGAGCCCCAAGTCCATGCTGAAAGTTTCACGTTGCAGGAATAACTGTTAGCTCTGGGTTTATCTTTCTATCTGTCTTGGAGCCAGCAGCAGAGCAGGTGCTCGGCCAACATGTATTGAATGAACACGATCTCGCACGGTGGATGTAAGATCCAGCCTCCCTGCATCTGACTTTGCACTAGGACTGTCGCTGAGCATGTGCAGTGCAGAGCACATTATGTGCCTTATCTAGTTTAATACTCTAAAAACAGTATAAAGTCGTTGTAATTATTAACCCACCGTGCAGCTGAGGTGTCTCCACTGAACATATGAGAACCCAAGTGCAGTAGCTAAAACCTCTGCCACCTGGGACAGAGGTTGGGACATTTGGACATCTCCAAATGAAATGGGATTGAAGTTAAATGAAATAATAAATGTAAAGTGCCTGGCACTCAGTGGGCAGCCAATAGGTAGTAGCTGTGATATTTGGGGAGGGGGATGGTGTAACATAATGGTAACAGTTCAAGCGTTGGGATCAGAAAAGGCTAGGTTTGCTTTTTAGACTAGTCATCCACAAGTTGCATGACTTTGTGTATGTTTCTTAACTTCTCTCAGCCTCAGTTTCCCTTAGCTGTAAAATGGGTATAATAGTACCTAACTCAATGACTTGTTTTAAGGTTTAAATTAGATCATGCATGTAAAGTATCCAGCACGTGGCCCGCCACATAGTAAATGCTCAATAAATGGTTACTTAGCTCCTGCCTTCACAGTAGAAGACCAGCTCTAGAGCTTCATTTCAAAAGATCTCAAATGCACACCTCATTTGTACTCCCTGTGTGTGGGGAGGAGGCTTTGGGGATATCTGAACACTGAACAGTGTGGGAAAATGTATGGAGAACACTACATGCTACTTAGGGTCCTCTGTTCCACACAAGGGAGTTGCCATCTGTGATGGGGTGTGTTCTGATTGCAGCTGAAGTGGCTTAAGAAGACAGGAGAGAGGAACTGAGAGACAGTTGAAAGGGACTTGATTTCTCTGAGGCCGTTTCACATCTGGAAGATGGGGTAATGATAGCTACGGGAAGAGGTTGTCCTGGGGAATAACTGAGCCCTGAAATGCTCAGCATAGAGTGAGTGCTTAGGAAGTGGTCGATTCACCAGTCCCCACGCGGCCTGTGACTGTCACCGCACTGTGTTATAGATGCCAAGAGGTCCAGTGTGTTGCTGAGGCTGTGGCCCCAGGTTCTCCCTTGGCCAATAAGGGCCCAAATGCGTCCTACCCTGTCTGTGGCTTCTCCTCCCCTCGGGGAGGGGTAGTCAGTGTGACTCGTCTTCACCACGTGGAGGGGGTGTCAAGAGCTTGGCATTGGCTCACTTTGGCATTTGTCTCTTCTGGGCAGTGGGTGTCTCTGCCATCCGGTGACACCGCTGACCAGTTGAGAATGGAGGCTCTGAGCAACCTCTAGGGGACACCTCTCCAGCAGGGATTTTCAGTTCTTTTTGGAGGAAACCAGGCAGAAGCGGATTCCCTTCTCCAGTAATGCCTGTGACCTTTGCATCAGTCAAGGTCTCCAGGGGGTTGTGATCATGAGAGTTTCTGGGCCAAATGTTAACTTCAAAATGAGTTCAGTGTCAGATACCCCGGCTCCCAGGCTGTGCATGAAAGGAGAGGCAGTGTGGTCTTTTGAAGAGAGACCAGGGATGCCCAGATTTTAAACTTCACTTGCTCTGCTTCCCCTTGTAGCTGCTTTTTTTCCCTCTCTGCACTTGCCCTGTGATGTAGAGAGACCACATCACAGGCTGGCTGACGGGGGCGATTCTGGAGTTCCTAGTGCGGAGTTAGAGCACTGCGGCCAGCCCCGGTACTCTCCAGGTGATGCTTTTGGTGAGAACATGTTCTCACAGCTTTCCCTCCAGCCTGGAGATGAAGAATATTCTACCATTAAGTGCAAACGTACAGAGAGTAGAAACTAGGGGTTCCCGGAGCTGCAGGACTTGAAGAGTGGGCCATCGTCTCTGTAGTGGCCTGGGTACCCGGAATTGAGTCCTAGTAGGATTCGGTGGGAGAAGCCTTCCAGCTGGTGTCGAGCAAGGAGAAAGGCACTGCTGCGCTTGCACGAGGGGGTGCGGAGCACACGTGTCCCCCTTTCCCATCTTCTCCCTTCAGGAGGCCCCGTGACTCTTGCAGGCTGTCACCTGACTTTAGAGCCGCATTCCCTATACCTTTCGCTGTTGTTCAGGCTCCCTCTGAGCCAGCACATCCACACCGCCCAGCGCTGCAGACGGCCCTTCCTAAAGCTCACTCACTCGCCCGTTCACAGCCTCCCCGCCCCTCGCAGCCTCCAGGACTAAATGCCAGTTCCTGTCCCGAGCATTCAGGGTCCCGAGCCGCATGGCAGGGCGCAGCTTCTCCAGCCTGTCGTCCACTTCTCCTCCTGTGGCCTTGGCTTCTGCCAGACCAGATGCCTGCCTGCTCTTCCTTCCTCTGAGCCGCTGTCCAGCCTCATCCTGAGCAGCTCCAGAACACTGTTCTAGAAGCCTTCAGAGCCCCTCTCAGTGCCGCCCCTCAGGGAGCCGCGCCACATGGCCTCCCACCAGACACGGGCGTTCTCTTTCTTACCTGTCCCTGGTCACCCACTCTTCTTACCAGGTTTATTCTGTTTGCACCATAGTCCTTGAGTTCTCTCTTATTTCCTCCCACCCGGGTGAGGGCGCGGAATGCACCCCACACGCTGGGAGGGGCCCTTTCTGGTTGCTCAGTGAACGTTTGGGACCTGAAACAAGGAGACAGGAGAGGTGGTCCCAGGGCTGTCTGTGTTGCCGCACACATATTGCGTCTTTGGATCCCTTGCTGACACGTCAGAGATGTCCACATGCAGCTCCTGGTGCCAGTCTGACTTATAGCACGCAGAGACGTGTCCTGGCTTCCCGGCAGGCTGTCTGCAGGCGTGGGGAGGCACAGCTGTCTTCGGTGGGCTTCGGTGCATCCCAATAGCCTGGACTCTTCAAGAGCAAGGAGACCAGGTTCTGGATCTTCATGGAATTCAGGAAACTTGAATGGTTTTTGAAGAAGGCATTTAAAATCCAAGCTAGAAACAAGTCATTCTTAATTTTCAGGGTGTATTCACAAATTCTTTAGGCAGTTTGAAGTCTCCAATTTAATCTTTTAGGTTTAAAAAAGTTTACTGCTGCATTGGCCGGGAATCGAACCCGGGCCTCCCGCGTGGCAGGCGAGAATTCTACCACTGAACCACCAATGCTCCAGCTGTTAGCAGCTGTGTGGACACCTCCCTTTAACCCTGTTGCTGGGCCTCTGTGTGTGTATATGCTAGCTCACAGAACATAAAGCCAGTCCCTGATGCTGCCGCATCAGCACAGCTGCAAGGACAGAAAGCTTAGGCTGCAGAGCAAGAGGGTGAGCGTGTGCAGTTGATTTGCCTTCAGACCTCGGGACAGAAACAAGAGCTTAAAGTCTTTGTCAGAAAGAAAAGCGTGTTGGGACTTTGGGAGACTGTCTCCTCTCTGATGTTTGAATCCTCCCTTTCCATCTGCTTGGGCTTGTGTTGGGCTGTTTCACTGTTCTCAGGTTTCACTCCAGCTTCCTGCTGGAGACTAGCCAAGGCCAAGGGCAGCACAGCAGGAGTCCCCTAGGGTGAAAGCATCAAGGCCATGGTTCCAGTGCCAGTAGTGAGTGCTGCTCTGGAGAACCCAGCCATTCCTCCCGTGCTCACTCAGCAGGAAGTGTGGTGTCAGATTCGTGGGCACCTGGGCTGTGCAGGCCTGCTGTGCTTGAGGAAATGGGCTCCTCCAGTGGAATCTCTGGGAGGAAACTGGCCAGGAAAAGGCAATAAAAGCAACATTGCATTGCATTGGCCGGGAATCGAACCCGGGCCTCCCGCGTGGCAGGCGAGAATTCTACCACTGAACCACCAATGCTCCAGCTGTTCTCTGTGGCACCTGCAGGGCTTTTCCCAAGGGGCTGTCTCTGTCTATAAATACTCAGAGACAGGCTCTCTGGCAGGTCACCGGGCCTCACCTGGCTGGTTTGCCCAGTTTGGGAGACCAGACAGGTTTATGTAGAACCATCCCTGCCAGGCCTTGTTACTCTCCTTTGGGAGTTGGAGCCTATGAACTGGCATTCGTCTTCCATCCATAGCCCTCAGCCCCATAAAGATCAGAGCAAGAGGCACCTGATAGGCCCTTTGTACAGCCCCTTCCTGAAATACCCATCTCTGCTCCAACTTCCACCAGCCAGGAGCCAGGCCTGTTTTGTCACCTCTGTGTGAACAGTGCCTGGCACACGGTAGGTGCTCCATATGATTTGCTGTGTTAAGTCTTTATCAAACCATTGCCCACCCCTCTTTGAACAGCCTTTTTGTAGGTGTGGTCAGTGTCTCATAGGACAGCACATGTGGTTTTGAACAGCTCTAATTACTAGAAGTTCCTCACACTGAGCTGGAACCACACAGACTAATTAATACCTTTTGAACATGACCATTCTTAAAATTCTTCAGGCCAACTTGAGATCCCATTTATGCAACAGGCGAGCAATGTACCCACCATGATTGGACGCAAGGCGAGGTGAGAGTGAGTCTCCGTAGTTGCTTCTGAAAGTCCGCGGTCTCTAGACCTCCTACTTCCCACCTTCAGTGGCTGCACCCCACACATGGCTCCAGGCTCCTCAAGACACGCTCTCACGTGCTCAGAATAACCATGAAAGGCTCCTGTTGCATGATATGAATATTCTCCTAGCTGGAGATGCCCCAGTTACCAGAGCCTGCCCGTCCTCGAGGTTTCCCACTGCTGTTCTGGCCCCTGGGGTCCTGGGCAAGGTTGGCCAGTTCCCCCTCCTTGCCTTTGCTCACACAGTTCCTTTTGCTTGGAAGGTCTGTTGCCTTCTCTCTCCCGCCTCCTGCAGGACCCGGCTCCCATCCCCCGCCTAGGAAGCCTTCCCTGACTGCCCCAGCCGCAGCTCCCCCCGCAGTGATCTGGGCCACTCATGCTGCCATCGTCCCACGTGGGGCCTCTCACCGCAGGGATGCTGTGAGCTTCTGGAGGGCAAAGGCTTGGCCTCCGTGCCTATGGGGCTCTGACAACAGACTGGTCTGTACAGACCCAGGCCTCCCTCCGCTCTTCTCTGCTCAGGGCAGGGCCTGTCTGGGGAAGCGTCCCCCCGCACCCCTGGGGTGAGCCCAGGCACTCCCTCCCACAAAGACAGCCTCCCCCTGACCTGCCCCTCTCTGTGTTAGCGTCACTGCCCAGGGAGACACTTTGGAGGCGCCATCTGCCCACCTACCCCTGTGTTAACATGGCTACTGATGCTTTTCTATTGCATCCTAGAAACAATCCCTCCTGCTCTTTCCGGCCACCTCAGCCACATTTCAGGTCCTCCTTACCCAGTAGCTGCAGGGTTCTGCTGGAAGGTTTGTCCTTGGCGTCAGTTCTTTCTGTCAGACCCACCCCCGCCCCTGCCCCAGCTCTGCTTCTCCAAGTGGCCACCAGAGGTATCTGGTAAAGCTGGGGTCTGGGCGTGTCGTCACCCCTTGCTGGAGAACTTGCACTGGTTCATCTTTTCCTTAACTGTCTCTAGCTGTTCCTTCCACACACTCGACACCTGGTCCTGCCCTCAGCATGCCACGTCTTCTCGGCACTCTTTGCCTGTGACCAGGCTCTTCCCTGTGCCCAAGACACCCTGCCTTCCTTTCCTTACCTAGAAAATGCCTCAAATGTTCTTAAGATCTGACTCAACTGGCATCTCTCTGCCACCTCTACTGGACGGCCCTGGAGACCTGGCCTGTTGTGTTTTCTTGCTTCTGTGATAACACGTGTGCCACTTTGCTGCAGTTTGCTGTTTGTGTGTGGATCTAGCCCATTGGACTGGGGCCTGGTCCAGCTGTGTGTCCCCAGCACCATCCCTGGAAATAATGGCCCAGATGCGGAGAACTTCTCGGATGCATGAATGGAAAGTTGAGCGAGTGTTGCATAAAGATGGTTGAGCAACTGACAATGCACTGTATTTTTTGGTCTCCAATGGGACGTTTATTTGCATTCTCTCAGATTCCCGGAAGTGAGATAGTACCACTGTTCCAGACACAACTGTTCGTTTGTTGTACACAAAGGGAAACTGAGAGCCAGAGTAGGGAAGCACCCATGGCCCAGCCAATTGCAGAACTGGGAAGACCTGCCTGAGATGCCTGACTCCCGGTTCCTCTTTCTAAACAGGTCACCTCCCTCCTTCCTCCAGGAGCCAACAGCAGGGGTGGCCTGATCCCCACAGCCCCTCTCTCCTGTCTCTCCAGGCTGGTCCGGGAGTTCGTGGCCCAGAACAATACCGTGCAAATCAAGCATGTGATCCAGACCCTGTCTCAGGAGTTCGCCCTGTCTCAGCACCCCCACAGCCGGAAAGGGGGCCTCATCGGCCTGGCCGCCTGCTCCATCGCACTGGGCAAGGTGGGCCTCTCTCCCCAGGGACAGACACGCCAGCCATGGCCTTGACTCTGAGTCATCCAGACACCTTCCCTCCCAAGTCCCAGCAGGGTGTTGCAGACCTGGGTTTTTTTATCGCCACTCCTTCCACGCCTAAGACCAGCAGGTCTGGCTTTGCGGCCCCGTCTCCAGGCGTGGTCCCCCTCCAGGGAGGCAGGCTTGGGAAGGGCTCACCCAGGCCTGAGCATCTCCGAGGGAGCCGGGATGTCAGCCGATCCCTTCTGAGCTGTCTTCTTCCCCTCGTGCCCCATCGCAGGACTCAGGGCTCTACCTGAAGGAGCTGATCGAGCCGGTGCTGACCTGCTTCAATGACGCGGACAGCAGGCTGCGCTACTACGCCTGCGAGGCGCTCTACAACATTGTCAAGGTGGCCCGAGGCGCCGTGCTGCCCCACTTCAACGTGCTCTTTGATGGGCTGAGCAAGGTGACTGCTCCTTCCAGCTGGGCTGAGCTCAGTCCATGCACCTCTCTTGACCTCCTGGGACCTGGGGTGCTTGGGTCCCTTTCCCCAGATGGAGGCAGAGCAGATAAACATGTGGCTGCAAGGGACACTTATTGCTTGTTGAATCTAATGATTTCTTTAAATGGGCTTATATTTACATTTTTTTCATTTCTCTCTTAATTCATTTTTATTGCATTTTACAGAAGTATCAGTCTACCACACAGTGGAGGGAAAAAACTGATCGTTTGAGGAGCACTAACCTCCCTGTTGGAGGTGATGAAAGTGAATCTGTCATGCAGACTGTTTCCCATGTGTGAAGGGCGATGGTTTCTAGCTCACACATGCTCTAGAAAAAGCTCTTCTTAGAAGGGCTTTGGAGCCTCTAATTCTCTCTTCCACACCTCTCTCAGCCTCGTGGCGTTCCCCTCCCAGGCACAGAGCCACCCTGCAGCGCTTTTGCCCCCATGGAATGCCATAGTCCTTTCTAGAGTATCGTCTTGGAGCTGTCCCGTCCCCTCTCCAGGAGAGGAGAGAGGACTGAGCATGTTAAGATCAGAACCCCCTGAGGAAGGGCGATGGAAGCGACCCCGTGACCCAGTCGCAGCAGGGAGCAGCCACCCGGCAGGTCACGGGAGACGTCCCTGAGCAGAAGGGGATCTGCCACGTGGGGCTCCTTAGCCGCTCCGGCTTGCCCATCCCCCCACCCTGACCTTCCTCAATCTCCTCGCTGGGCCGGGTGCCGTTAGGTGTTCCAGGCTGCACCAAGGCCTGGGCCCTGGGTTCTCAGGAGATCCGTGTCTTCTGTTCAGCTGTGAACACAACTCCCGTGTCTCTCCCCTCTGTCCCCATTACAGCTGGCTGCTGACCCAGACCCCAACGTGAAAAGCGGATCGGAGCTCCTAGACCGCCTTTTAAAGGTATTTGTACTTTGTTGCCACTTCTGTTTCTAGAATCTGTTTCTCCCATCTGTCTGTACAGTTTAGAAGTTCTGTCATTGGGGATGCGCTTCCAAATTTTTTTTTTTTTTTAGTATTTTAATTTATATACAATAAAATTTACTCTTCCGGGTGCAGTTCTTTGACATGTGTACAGAGCTGTGTCACCACCATAATAGAAACACAGAACTGTGCCGTCACCCTAAACATCCCTTTGTGTTGTTCCCACCCGAGAACAGGGGGCTGGGCAATCCCTCCAGACCACAGAGAAGAGGGTTTTGCCATTGGATTAGTTCTCTTCACCTGGAGTCCTGCTTTCCGCCCACCAGTTTTGCTTATCCTCTAGCCTATGCTGGGATGGATACTCTAGGGGCCTCTCCTGCCTGGCTGGGGCTCTGCCATTTTCCTCTGGGGTCACCTGACCCCTGGGCCAGCCCTGGTCTCCGGCTCTTGGCAGCTCACGCGCCTTTGGTCCACAGGACATCGTGACTGAGAGCAGCAAGTTTGACCTGGTGGGTTTCATCCCCCTGTTGCGGGAGAGGATTTACTCCAACAACCAGTATGCCCGGCAGTTCATCATCTCCTGGGTAAGGTCTGGCCCCGACACCATCTCTCCAGCCTCTAGTTGAATGAGCCTCTACTTTAGTAAAATCTGCTTTCTGGAACACCCTTAGCAGTCCCTTCAGTCACAGGATGCCTCCTTGTTATCCCTGGAATAGCCATTGACACCTGATGATCTAAAGACACTTCATTTAGCTTTGCCCCCAGAGCCCATCATGGTGGCCCTGAAGGGGATCCAGTTCATTCCTTGTCCCAGGAAACCCCGATTTCTCTTTGAAGCCAGTAGTGCTACTTCCAGCAGTCACACCTGTCCTAGCCTTCCCCATCCACTCCCTTCCCCTCCAGCATCTGGATTTCCTTAGAGTCAAATTACCATTCCCTTTCATGTTCAACAAAACGGGATAGCTGCTCACATCCCCTCCCCTGGGGGACACCTGCAGGCAGGCAAGTGCTGCTTCCGCGGAGTCCGCTTCCCACTGCCCAGTCCCAGAGGATCAGGGAGGAGACAAGTTGCTCGCGCTGGTGTGACCCCCCTTCTGTGTTCCTCCCCTCGCGCAGATCCTGGTTCTGGAGTCCGTGCCAGACATCAACCTGCTGGACTACCTGCCAGAGATCCTGGACGGCCTGTTCCAGATCCTTGGCGACAACGGCAAAGAGATTCGGAAAATGTGAGGGCCACCTGCTGGGCCCCCGCGCTATGCACGAGTACCCCACAGCACAGATGGGCGCAGCCGAGGGGCAGGAAATGAGCCCCGCTCTTCTTCCCGGCGGGTGTGCTTTCTGCTCCAGGAGCTGAGCTCGGCAGCCAGCAGCCTCTGCACACACTCATCTGCCACGTGTCCAAGTGTGGTCGCCCCTGGGTGGCTGCCCCCAGGCGGAAATGGGTGCCAGTTGGGGCTCCTCAACCCTAGCTGACATGTGCTGTTTCCACTCTCCTTTCTCATCGGTAGGTGTGAGGTTGTTCTTGGAGAATTCTTGAAAGAAATCAAGAAGAACCCCTCCAGTGTTAAGTTTGCCGAGATGGCCAACATCCTGGTGATCCACTGCCAGACCACAGGTGAGTGTGGTGAGGCCCCACGGCCACCGCCACCTCGGCTTCAGTGAGCAGCAGGAGAGAGTTCTGGGAGGAGTGGTGGCCCGTGGGACACTGGGCCCTGGGAGCAGGGTCTCTGTGAGCAGGAGGTCTAGGTTCTCTGTTGACACGAGGTCCTTTCACCAGGTGTAGCCTGGAGTGAAGTAAGATCCAGGGGCCTCCTTGCTGGTGAACTTGGCCTTAGCACTGAGAGTTGAAATGCTTGGAGGTTGGAATTACGTATCTATAAGCTTCTGGGGGGTGTCACACCACCACAGAACATAATTGCATAAAACAGCAGACACTTATTACTAGTCATGAGTCTACCGGTCACCTAGGTGGTTCTGCCCACCTGGGCCAGGCTTGGCTGGGCTCAATTGTGCACATACAGTGAACTGGAGGGTTGGCTGGGCTGAGTGGTCCCGGGTGGCCTCGTTCATGTCTGGCAGTCATCCAGCTGTCAGCTGGGGCAGCAGGGACAGTTGGGCCTGGGTAGGGAGATAAACCCCACTTCCTGATGAGAGGAGATAGGGAGTTGCATTGCGGAGGGGCAGGGGTGCAGGGAGGGCTCCTTTCACAGTTTAGCCGGGGATCATCACTCCATGCCAGCCTGTGCCTGATGTTCCTTTGGAGAGCAAAGCAGGCAGGTGACGGAGCAAGCCAGCCCTGGGCTTGGGGATGGTCGGTGGCAGGGAGCGCTCCGGCTGCTTACGCCAGTTCCCCTGGAACCACCGATTCCCCTTCCAGATGACCTCATCCAGCTGACGGCCATGTGCTGGATGCGGGAGTTCATCCAGCTGGCCGGCCGGGTGATGCTGCCCTATTCTTCTGGGATCCTGACTGCCGTCCTGCCCTGCCTGGCCTACGATGACCGCAAGAAAAGTATCCTTTGCTCTGAGACAGAAGAAACCAGAGCAGCCCCTAAGGGACTGTGAAGTTGAAGGACTCTGGAATGGGAGGGCCACCTGGAAAGGGACCCTTAGGAGAAGAGGAGCATCTCACAGGGGCACCAGGAGAGCACGGAAGGCAGGGGCAGGGTTCAGACTAGGCCCTGCATAGGCCCTGGGGAGGACTGAGCCCCTGACCAGGGAGAAGACCCCCCTGGGTAGGGCCACTCCTTACATCAGTAACTCAGGCATCAAGGAGGTGGCCAATGTGTGCAACCAGAGCCTGATGAAGCTGGTCACCCCTGAGGACGATGAGCCGGACGAGCCGAAGCCAGTGCTCCAGAGGCAGGCAGAACCCCACCCCGACGACGCCCTGGCAAAGCAGGAAGGGGCAGGCAGTGGTGAGTAGACTCTGCCCCGGCCCCTCGCCTCCCATGGGGAGCCCCAGCCGGGAGTCACAGGACTTGCCTTGGGGCTGCTTCATACATGTTAACTCAGGTAGTATTGGCAACAGCCCAGTGAGGTGGGACCTGCAGATGGGCGCAGGGGAGCTGAGCGGCTTGACGCGTCCGGCGACAGGTGAGAGGTAGAGTTGAGACTTGAACCTATTCAGGTGGCCCCCACAGGCCACGATCTTAACCCCTTACTGCCACAAAGGCCACTGAGCCTTTGCTTAATCCTTGTCCTGGGTTCAGCTACAGGAAATAGCTGTTTTCAGGGTAGGGTCTGGAACGTGGAGGGGTACCAGGATTCAGGACGCACTCGGTTGTTGGCCGCGGACATCCAGCCGCCTGCAGGCCCAGCTGCCTTGACTGTGCGTGTGGTTCTCAGGGAGGGAGGCTTAAGAAAGCTCTAGCTTCAGTTTACTCAATACTTGGGAATTTCAGTGCCCAATTCAGTTCCTTTTAAAAATGAAGTTCTATTCTCTCAAACTCATTTAACATTTCCTTGTGTATCTGTAACATAAAGAAAACTACTTTTATGCTGATTGATGTCTGGAGTTTGACTCTCGATGTTACCCGATGTTTTCATATGTCTTGGGCTGCTTTGCTCACCGAGAGGTCACAGATCAGCACTAGGGTGCTGTCCACCTTTGCAGAGTCAGCCAGAGAGGAAATTGATGCACACCCTACTCAAATCTGTAAGGATAACAGTCAGGTCTGGAACCTGCACCCAGGAGCCGAAAGAATTTCTAAAGCATGTTCGTTCTCCCGTTGCCATGCACGGTTTTCTCTTGTGAACATCTGAGCAGCATGTCAAGCTTGTGTGTCCCACGGACCTCAGTTGGCTGCTAGAATTGAGCAGCATTCCATGCTGGACCTGTCTCAGGCGTCAGGTTACAGCTGTGCTGTCACCACTGCAAGGCAGAGCAGCAAAACAGCTGGAGGCAAAGTAGTACTCAGCTGGAGCATTGGTGGTTCAGTGGTAGAATTCTCGCCTGCCACGCGGGAGGCCCGGGTTCGATTCCCGGCCAATGCAGCAGCTGAAAACCTTTTGGCAGCTCCTGGGGCAGGTGGGGGGGGAACCTTGAGGAGGTAAGTTAATACAGGCCTTCAAAGAGAGGAGCTTTCTTCCCAGGGGAAACTAGAAGACCAAAAAAAACTAGAAGGAATAGACATATTTATGAACTCTCACTGATATATGAGTATTTTCTTTTGGTGGGTTTTTTTGATTCTCATTTTAGAAAGTTTGGAAATTAGAGAAAAATACAAAGAAGGAAGACTGTGCCCACGAAGAGGCAGTCACTATTAAAATTTAGCATATTTTTTCCAGTTTTTTATCTACACATGTATAGTTAAGGTACAACTTACACAACTTCACATTCTGCTTTTATTTTCTTTGATAGCGGGTTTTTTAATTTTGTTTTTGTTTACTTTGGTTTGTTTGTAGCTTGACAAGTACAACATGTAGAAGTTTTGACTGTTTTATGCTGACTTAAAAGTTTACAGTGCCTCTTAATCCATAGAGTCAGAAAGTAGAATAACGGTTGCCTGGCGTGGAGGAAAGGAAAGATTAGGACCAACTGCTGACAAATGCATGGTTTCTTTGGGGGATGATAGAAATGTTCTAGGATTAAATAGAGGTGATGGGTGCACAACTTTGTGAATATACTAACAACCACCCAGCTGTATGCTTTTGTGTTATGTGAAATTGTGTTATATGAATTGTTTCTCCATTTTAAAAAAAAGTTACTGCCTATTGTGGAACCCAGTGGCCCCTGCCCTGCCTTTCTGCTTATGTGGCAGTAAGTCAAGGCCTCTGGGGAGGAGCTGCTTCATTCTGTGGTTCGTGGCAGCAGCTAAAAACTTCATTCCTAGCTGGAGCATTGGTGGTTCAGTGGTAGAATTCTCGCCTGCCACGCGGGAGGCCCGGGTTCGATTCCCGGCCAATGCAGTTCATTTATCTTTTTAGATAGTTTTCCTAAGCATCTTCAAACAGCTGCTCGCTCAGGAGACCGTTACCCGAAACCAGGATACATTCGGGCAGCTTGGCTCTGGATTTTACTGCCCCTAAACAGCTCTTCGGCAGATGAAAAGCTCACTTTATGGCAGTTCCCAGAGATAACAGCAACTACTTGAGACCTTTACATCCACTCTCAGGCCCGCTCAGCTTGTATCTAACTAACCACCAGTCTTTTCCCAAGGTGCCCAGGAGAAGGTCCCAGCAAGCCAGGGGACAGGTGATTGGCTGGGCAGTGGACACGTCCACCCCAGCCTCTCCTGCCCACGCTACCCACTCTGTTCCCGCTGTTGTGACCCTGGTCCAGGCTGAAGACAGGACCCTCCTGCCTGGTCTTGGTGTAGTTGTGCTGACTCACCCACAGCACCACGTTCTTCACAGCACACTGCAGGCGAGACAGACAGACAGACACACACACACACACACACGCACACACTTACACCCTCCAGAGCTTCTCCCTCCTCCACTGACCACGGACCTCCGGTCAGGGCAGCCCTCATCACTTGCTCCGGCCCCCACCTTGGCCTGCCCCTTGGGGGAACCCACAACACGTGTCCTGTCTCCGGTTCTGAGTTCTTACGCCACTTAACACATCCAGCCTGGTCCCCTCCGTGACGTTCCCTGGTTGTCTCAGGTGTCACAGCAAAGATTCTGGGTCCCAGCCACCTGTGAGTCCTGACTCTGCAAATTTCAGGTCTGTTGCCCATGGACAGCCGTTCACCCTTTCTAAAGCCACAGATTCCTTCCTTGTCAAACAGTGAGAGTAATAATGTCTAACCTGGGGTATGGTTGTGAGTCTCAAAAAAGGTTTTGCATGTAAAGTACTTACTTAGCACATGGCACATGGCAAACATTCTCAATAGTGAGTGCTTTGGTGTTGTTTTAATACATGTTTATGATATAAACATGGACTTAGTAAGGCACTCGGGCAGACTTCTGATAAGAAGTGTAATATGGGACAGCAGGGTTTGTTTCTTCGGGAGCCTCTCTGAGAGGATCCATTTCCCTGCCCTTTCCAGTTTCTAAAGGCTGCCTGCACTCCTTGGCTTGTGGGTCCATCACCATTAAAACCTCAATGTGAGAGGCCAAATAGTGTAGTTTGAGTGTAGAATCTGGGGATCTGGGCTGGGCGTGGTGGTTCCCGCCTGTAATCCTAGCACTCTGGAAGGCTGAGACGGGAGGATCGCTTGAGGGTCAGGGGTTCAAGACCAGCCTCAGCAAGAGCAAGACCCTGTCTCTACTAAAAATAGAAAGAAATCAGCTGGGCCCGGTGGCGCATGCCTATAGTCCCAGCAACTCCAGAAGCTGAGGCAGGAGGATCGCTTGAGCCCAGGAGTTGGAGGTTGCTGTGAGCTAGGCTGATGCCATGGCACTCTAGCCCAGGCAACAGAGCGAGACTCTGTCTCAAACAAAAAGAAAAAGAAAAAACAGGAATGGGAAAACTCGTGACGTTAAAATTAGGTTTATCATTTAGTTAATGGTATTATATGGATGTTAACTTCCTGGGTTTGATAATTATGCTATGGCCACGTACTATATTAGCGTTCGGGGCAGCTAACACTGGGTGAAGGGTATACGGACAATTCTTTACTCTTCTGCAACTTTTCTGGACATCTAAAATTAATTTCAAGATGAAACCATTTTTTTAATTTAGGAAAATATGTAAAATATGGATCAGGCTGTGTAAATGGTGTCAGTCTCATTGTACAGATAAGAAAACTGAGGGCAAAAAGGGTAACATGGCATGCTGTGGATCGCGGAGTCTGGGTTGTTTCCAGAAACTACTGCCAGATCCCTTCCCTCCCTCCGTGCCACAGGGGTGTAGCGAGCAGACCAGAGCTCAAGTTGGAATAGGGTCCTGCTGGCAGCCATCCAGATCCAGAACATCTTGGCTCTTTAGGAAACTTAATTAGATGCCAAAAGAAAAAAGTTGGAATTTTATGATTATTCCTTAAGTGAGAAAAATAAATCGCTGATGCCATTTCTATCCTGGGTCATGCAGCAGGAAGTTAAATACAAATGACAGGAACTGGGTTGGCCACATGGAGGAAGACTGGGGCCGAGGGCGGGGTCACAGTCCTTTCCCTAAAGTCATTTTTTAAGCCCTGTATTGAGATACAATTCACATACCATACAATGCACCCAACTCAAAGTGTACAATTCAGTGACTTTTGTGTGTTCACAGAGTTGTGTAACCATCACCAAGATCAAGTTCAGAGCATGTTCGGTTCCCTAAAGAGAATCCTTTGGCCATCATCCCCCTTCCCCCATCTCCTCCAGCCCTTGGCAGTCTCTAATCTACTTTCTGTCTCCGTAAATTTGCCCATGTTGGATAGTGCCTGTAAATGGAATTATATAACAAGTTTATCCATGTTGTATCATGTATCAGAACTTCACTCCTGTTTATCGCCACGTACTAGTCCATTGTATTGCTGCAGCACGTGTTATTTATTCCTTCCGTCAGCTGGTGGACATTTGAGTTATTTCCACTTTTTGGCTATTGTAGATAATGCTGCTGTGAACACGACGTCCAAGTTTTGTGTGGACATAGGTTTTGATTTCTCTTGGCTATGTACCTACAAATGGAATTGCTGGGTCATACAGCCACTCTGTGTCTAGCCTTTTGAGGAACTGCTGAACTGCCTTCCAGAGTGACCGCACCTTTCCTGCCAGCAGTGTGTGAGGGTTCCAGTTTCTCCACATCCTCACCAACACTCGTTATTATCGGTCTCTTTTATTTTAGCCATCCTAGTGGGTGTGAAGTAGTATCTCACTGTGGTTTGGATTTGCATTTTCCTGCTAGCTAAGGATGATGAGTATCCCAGTCATTGTGAACATCCATTGCCCGCAGGCCAGTAACTCCTGAGATTTCCCAGGAGTGTTCAGCACTGGTGTCCCCTCCTTGCGAGATCACTGCGCCTAGGAACTTGTAGGCGTGGGTACTGTCCCAGGGCTTTGGAGTGGGAGTCAGCGTTGGGTCCTCCGGGCTCCAGAGCTGTGTTCGTTTTCAAGAGCCTGAATCAGGCTGTGGGGCACTGGAGGGTCTCACATGTGCTTGTGACAGGGATCTTGTTTATTCTAAAGACCCAACAGCCTTTCCTGACACCATGTTCCTTTTCCTCTGCCAGGAGGTCCAGATGGTTCTTGTGACTCCAGCTTCAGTAGTGGCATCAGCGTCTTCACTCAGGCCAGGTAAGTGGTTTGTTCTAGCCAGAAGTGTTTGTGGAAAGTACACAGCCGAGATCTTTCCCGGGTGGAGGAGGCTGTATCAAAGACCCAAGGCAGACTGCGCTTGGGGCTGCTACCTTGGGCGCGCCCTCGTATACAAGGGACTTGCTTGTTGAGGGATCTGAAGGGCACCGGGCAAGCCCACCCCGCCCACCCTAATGGGCAGGTCGCCTTTGGGGAGGGATTAGAAACTGCAGGAGGGCAGTAAATGCAAGTTATAAACGAACAGCTTGTGTGGTGACTACAGTGAGACACTTGCAGATGCCTGGGCCCAGCACCTTCTGCTTGTGCAGGAGAAAGTGAGGCCAACCAGACTGCCAGGAGGACATCCCAGAACACACACAGTCATTAACTGATAGATTAACGGCTGGAGCACGGGCCCTGGAGTGCCCAGGTCAGCTGTAATAACGAAGCCCTCCACGCGAGGGCAGTGCAGGTCAAGCATCGAGACAGGCCCCTCCTCACCGACTCCCTGCAGGGACGTGGGATTCCCCTGGCGAGGGAACTGCCACGGTTCTGTCCTGGTCTGAGTCCCCTGGGCTGACCCCATACCAGTTTTTCTCTGGGTAGCATGGGTGCCTGTGGGGCTGGATTGGATGGCGGTTCTGCTACAGGGGGTTTCTTCCGTCTGAACTTGATGGTGACCTGGGCCCTGGGGGACCAGTCACTCATGAAGAGAAGACGTGCACTCAACCCCAAGAGGCTCTTCTCCCAGACCCTAGGACCTTTCCTCCTTTTATATCACTTGTGAATTAATTCTTATCTCTAAGGCCGCTGAGCGTGTTTTCCAAGTGTGTAAGTACAGACTATAAATATGTACCCCAGGACCTCTGCCACGTCGGTCGAGATGAGTAAATGTGATCGTTCGCTCGTTTTCGGTCAGCTATCTTGCGTTTCCAGAGCACCCGCCTGGTTCAGGTTCTGAGATAAAGAGCCAGCCCCGAATGTAGCGCTTTCGTGGGGAGGCAGAGGAGTAGCCAGGAAGTTACCAGAAAAGGGAGTGGTTGCTATGAGGGGAGAAGTTACTAGAAATGGGGGTGATTGCTCCACAGAGAGTGTTGGGGGAGCAAGCCGTGGTGCCCACACTGGGCCTTGAGGATGGTGGGTGACGGGGGTGACGCTCAGCCAGTGCTGCCGGGGCCTGGTGCTGTGCTAAATCCTTTGTGCCAGACCATTTCAATTTTGTTTATGTTTGAGTCCCCTGGCGTCAGGAGTATCATCTTCATCTTAGGGATGAGGAGGAAGGGCGAACAGGGGGCTGCTGTGTAGAGAATGGACCTAGGGGCTCCAGTGGGTACAGACCAGCCAGGGAGCCCCCACAGCATCCCGGCAAGAAGGGACGGAGGCTCCAGTTGGGGGGTCCACAGATGGAGAAAGCTGGGTGGGTTTGAGGTCTGCCTTGAAGGTGGAACAACGGGATTTGCTGATGAATGGGGTGGGGTACACAGGAGAGAGGTGAGGGGAAGAATAACTTCTAGATGTTCAGCGTGAGTCAAACTCTGGATATCTGGGTATCGTTTCCAAGCCGGGCTGGAAGGAAGAGCAGGTGTGAGTGGAGCGGTCAGGGCGCTATTCCTGGTGGCCCTGAGCATCCCAGGGGAAGGGAAGGAGGCAGCCTGGACACTGGATCCCAGAACTCGGGGGGAGGTCTGGACGGAGTTGCAGGAGACCAGGGTGTCCTGCCGAGGGTTCTGCTGTTGTCCCCGAAGCTATGGGAGCCAGCACTGGGAGTGGGAATGGCAGGATCAGATCTGGGATTTAGAAGCCTCCGTCTGACAGCTGAAAAGCCTGTTGTAGACTTGTCACTATAATCTGGGCCACAGGGGTTGTAACCCTCCAAGGGAGTGGCAGTGGGAGGTCAGGGAGGTCCAGAAAGAGGCACAGGGAGGGCCTGACTGATGGGTGTGGAGGGGCCCCCACTCCCGGCTCCCTCGCTGGGGAGACGGCACCGCTGTTGGCGGGGGTGGGCCTACGGGAGGGCGCAGTTCCGTGCGAAGGGCAGGAACCAGCAGACTGGAACCAGGGTGTTGGTGCGTACCTGTCATTCAGTAGCCAGTGGTGACTCCTACTGTTTTAAAATAAAAAACCAAACAAGAACAGATCATCTGGTGCTTCCTGACTCCTGGCGGGTGCGTGAAGGTTTCCTGGTGGCAGCTACAGACTGATCGCTGGCCGTACTAGGGAGGGGGCAGCCTGCAGAGCTGTAACGCCAGAGCCGGGGTGCCTGGGCCCCACCTCCTCCTTCCCGCAGTCGGTGCTGCCGAAGGGAGACTGAGCTGAGCTTGGACAGTATGGCCTCGTGCAGGGTCACCAAGAAACAAAACCCGCCCTGCCATTTGCCAGGTGCATCGCCAATTTCACCCAGTTCAGGCCTGCCAGGGGCAGTGGCCAGACCAGGAACCCCTCCCATGGCAGCAAGGCAGTCGTCCCCACCTGGGAGCAAACTGCCAGTGGTGGTGGCAGTCACTGACCCTTGGAGAGCCTGAGAAAAGCTGTGGACCCTGTTCCCAGAAGAATGCACGTCCACACGCAACTCTGGATTCCCGTTCGTGGGTTCAGGGATTACCTCCAATACTTGCACCCTAGATTTTTTAAAAAAGATTCTTCAGTTGGATCAAAAGGCAGGGAGAATTAACTGACTCAAGAGCATAAGCCTCTTCTCACCCTTCCACTCCCCTCTTTCCTGGGACAAGCCCTGGGTGGCCACGGGCTTAGCCACAGGGGAGAGCCACTAGAAAACCAGGTTCCTCCACCCTCCACAGCACAGGAAATACACAGAAAGTTGAAAAATGGCCTCAGGAGGGGTGAAGGGTGAAGAAATGGGGTGTCAGGAGCACGCTCACAGCCGAGGACCGAGTAAGAGGGAATAGTCTTCACCACCTTGTGTCTGTCCTCCAGGCATGTTCCTGATGTCTCACGAGTGCTCCGAGTGGTGGCGCCAGCTGCCTGGGTTCACATCCTGACTCCAGTGTGCCTGGCGGTGGCCTTTGGGCAAGTGGCTTGACCTCTGCCTGCCTCCGTTTCCTCATCTGTAAACTGCGTGTAGTGATAGCTGTGGGGATAAATGAGTGACAGTATGTAAAGAGCGTAGGATGGTGCGGCACACAGAAAGCACTTTACACATTTTAGCTGCAATTATTATTAAAAGAACCTCATTATCCTCATTGACAAATAAGGAAACAGACCCAGAGGAGTTAATTTCTTGCCCAGAGTCACTCAGCTAATAATTACTGACCAAGTTGGAATTTAACCCCGGTCTGTGTGATTCCAGAGCCCATGTGTTGTGTTTAACTTCATGAGTCGCCACTGGAGTTCCAGAAGTTTTGCAGCTGGCCTTCCCTCCCTGGCTCATCTGCTGCTGGAGTTCTCACACATCTCAAAGGGGTGTCGCTGGATGAAGGGTCTTCCACTCTGACGCCAGGGCCTTGCCAACGGTGATGGTGTCTTCAGGGGCATTCAGTACAGTGCCCTGATTATAGCTGGCTGCCTGTACATAGCAACCTGTTCAAGCAGGCAGAAAGATCTAGAAATCAGTGCCTCCCAACTTCTAGCATCTGATGATTGAAAAAATGTGCAATGATCTTATATTTTTAAAAAGCAATTTCAAGTTCAGAAGCAACTCTATTTTTAGATTTGCCTTTCTTCTAATTTGATTAGAGATGTAACATGAGTAGATCTGAAGAGTTAGACGTTACAGAAATAAAGTGCTGTCTCCCAGAGAACAACTGGAACTTCTTATTATTTATGGGTAGTATCAGGAACATCATTCAGTAAATCTATATTTTAATAGCCACAGCAGTGCCACGCATTTGGAAATTGTAGCACATGTATGTGTAAGACATTCGTTATAAGATGCTTTATGAGAAAAAATGCTCGGTGAAAATGGGGCTTTGCAGATACCTTGAAATAACTCAGAAGCCCCCAGGAGTGACTCGTCTAGACATTTTGGAACCAACGCAGAAATATATTTCACACAGGGAGTGAGCTCCTTCTGTTCTTGATGGGTAAGGGAAGCCAGGGCGGAGGGCACCACATCTCAGGCTCCAGACCACAGCTGGGAAGCTGAGCACCTCATGCAGCATGGCCCCTCCAGGAGGGACCCAGGGTCCCGGAGCCCCAGCTCCCCGGCCGAGTGTGCACAGACTCAGCCACAGCCGCGGCCAGCTCCACCCATCAGAGCCACTGAGAGCTGCCTGCTCAGGGTGGGTAGCTTGGTGACCCTCCGTTTCCCAGGCACTAAGATCCATCTCCCCAGTGCCCTGGGGTACACCTGCCTCCCATGACTTCATCTCCAGACAGCCAAGGGAACAGAGACCCCGGGAGAGCGTCTCCAGCCTAGGGAATGAGTTCTCGATGCAAAGCCTCGTGGCCTTGGATGGGTCCTGTCCTGTCTCCGGCCTGGGTCTGCTCATCCGTGCATTGAAGGATGGGGTTACATGAACCGCAAGGTCCCCTTCAGTCACTGAGTTCTTGGTAGCTTGAGTCTGGGCCTGCCTCACCAGCAGTCTGAAGACACCCATGCCCTCAGGTTTGCGCCGACTGGCATTTGTCGTGAAGAAAGTTGGAGAATGTTAGCACACAAAACGCTGCCAGTTCGTACACCAGCTCCGTGAAATCCTTCTGGTATTTGGCCCCGAGACAGCGCTGCCTGAAGGAGGTGCCACTGCGGGCTGGCCAGCCGCATCTCCGGACCACTGTGAGTGACAGAGCTGGGCCTGCGGAGGGACCTGCGCCCTGTTTGGCTGTGGAGTGTGCCCCGCACAGGCGGGAAGTGTCAGGCTTCCCCAGGTGTCCCCACATGGAGACTGTCTCCCCTTCTGACGAGAAAATACACTGCAAGTGTGTGTGTGGTAACCTCCTCCCTCTACCTGGGGCTGCCAGGTCTGCCCTGGCCAGAGAGGGGCCTGTCCACACGGGGCCACCCCTGCCAGGAGACATTCGGTATGCCACCGTGGACTCCCCTGAGCCTGCTGCCCGAGTAGAAGGCAGCACTCTGTGGTGGCTGAGACCGTTCTGGAGTCAGGCTGCTCAGACTGCTCAGATTCAGACTGGCGGCCCCACCACTTCCTGTTTGTGCAACCTCGGACACGTCACTTCGTGTCTCTGTGCTTCAATTCTCTCATCTCCAAAATGGAAGTAACACCACTTGGGCTTTTAAGGGAGTCACACGTGGCTGTGCAGGTAAAGCTGTCAGCAGAGTCCTCCTTACAGTCGTCTTCAGCACAGTCGTCACCATTGTTGTCAGAGCCATTATTTCTCCAGGAGGTTTGCGAACACCCCTGGGCCGCCCTGGGGGTGGAGCGGAGACCTGGCCTCGCCACTGCCTCCCTCCCCCAGCAGTTCCGGGCAGGCCGTTGCCAGGCCCGGGCAACCCTGAGCCTCTGGGGTAAATGCGTACAAACAAGGTCTTCCGCCCAGGGGGCCATGCAGCTAAGAATGTGGCAGTGATTTGCCAGGCAGGGACACTCATGCCACCCCGGGCCCCGTGTGGCAGCCTGAATTCCTTGCAGCTTCTGGTGTAAAGGGGCTCACTGTGGACTTTGGGGCTCACAGGGTTAGGAAAGACCAGGCTGGGGGCAGGGGAGGAGGCTTTCATTCCTTCACCGTTCACCGCCCGCTTTGTGTAAGGCCTTGGCTGTAGGTAGACGTCTCTTCCTCCACTAAAACGCCAGCTCCTCTAGCCACGGGAGTCTGCTGGCCTGAGAAGGCCCACAGAATCACCAGGGAGGGAGCTCTACGAGAGGCCACCAGGGGTGGGGGGAAGAGGGACTTGGAGATAAGAGCGTAAATGCTGCCTTCAGGCAGAGGGCCAGGGAGTATCTAGGAAATCGTCAGATGGTAAGAAATGCTTCGGAAGCCCTGGCACGGATCACTTTGTCACATGGCTGCTGAGCACCTGGAACATGGCAGGTCTGAACTGAGACGCGCCGTAAGCGTGAAACATGTGCTGGGTTTCCAAGGCTTAGGACACAAAAAAGAATATAAGGTATCTTGTTAGTAATATTTATATTAACTGTTGTGTCAATTACATGTTGAAATGCTCATTCGGGATATGTTGGGTTAATTAAGATGTCATTAAAATTAATTCCGCCAGTTTCTTTTTCCTTTTTAATTTAAAACTAGAAAATGTAAAATCGTGTCTGTGGCTTGCATTGTATTTCTGTTGGACAGCAAGCTCGAGAGAGACCGATTAAGAGATTGGCTGAGAGCCTGAGTTTACCACCCTGGACTCCCCTCTCTGTTCTGGAGTTTCCCCATCTGTCTTAGGCTACCAAAGAATTTGGAAGTTTTGATATCCTCAGACGACACCGGGAACTTCCAGCCACATGACTCCTGGGAAATCACAGTAGCCGCCCACCCAGAGGCTCAGTTCTGGGCTCTGTCAGTTCTGGATCTGTGTCGCATGCCCAGATCTTCCGGCCATCAGAGGATAGCTGTGCCCACTCTCGCCCCTGAAACGGGCACTGCGGGATCATCAAACCATATTAAATAGCAATTCCGCTTCGCAATTACAGAGCTCACAATTGCGCCCTTTGGGAATTCACATCAAATGAGCTTCAGAGAGGCTGCAGGCGGATGGGGAAAGCACAGCCGTCAGTTCCTGATGGGAATGAATAATTGAGCAGCCTGGAAATGCCACGAAGGACCGTGTCGTACAGGCGGGCGACTGGACTGCCTGGCCCAGGTCCTCGGGGAAGGTAGCCTGCAGCCTGCACCTGCCAGGGCACCTTTTGACAAATAGTGTGACGCAGTGGAAGGCGCCTCTCCCTGACATCTGAGGTTTTCTACCCATGCAGTCCCTGTCCCTGAAAGCCACAGCCTCTGCCGGGGAGCAGTGCTTTGGGCAGAGGCTAACTCACAGTCCTCCAGTGGCACCCACCCTCCCCCAGGCTGCCTAGCGGGACTTTTCTGTGACTGGAGACCAGCAAGGCTTCTGTCCTTGGAAGCCAGTGGCCTTCCCGTGCCCACCGGAGCAAAAGTGTGTGCAGAACATCATCAGTGTCTCGCAGGCAGAGGCTCTGTTGCCTGTTCCCCAGCTCAAAAGAGCGTGCCTCGTGGAGGCAGCTGTCAAGGCTTCTGTGCTAAGTGCTCTGGGACAGGGCGAGATGACAAGCCCCCATCCCTGTCCCCATTCTTTGGTTGCTCTGCAAAGGGCCTGTCAGATGTCAAGGGCTGTTACCGGGGCCCTCCCTGTACTGTCTGGACCTGCTGGTTTCGCTTTGTTGACAAGCGTTCGCCTGAACGTAACGCCCTGAGTCCGGAGGGGCCGGCTCAGTGACACTGGAGGGGTTTTCTCCACCTGCTCAAAGCCAGGATCGTGCTGGAGAAAGAAAAGGGGAGTGAATGGGAGCCCAGAAGACTGGTTGTCCTCCCCCAAGTGTGGTTACCATAGCTCCAGCCAAGCAGCAAGCTCCAAACTCCTCCGGAAAAGGGGAGAGAAGCCCTTCTTCCAACCCCTGGGCTGGGCCACGCGGGGCTGGTGGGAGGCGGGTGAGGGTGTGAGCCCGACCACCAGCCCACAGGACAGGGGGTGGCTATGTGTGATTCAGAGTGCTCGGCCTTGGGTGGTGCCGTGTTTTGGTGGGCTTGGCTCTGGTGGGCTTCAACCCAGCTCTCCCCCTTCGTCTTGCCCACAGCACCGAAAGAGCCCCAGTGACCCTGCACCTCGATGGGATTGTGCAGGTCCTGAACTGCCACCTCAGTGACATGGCCATCGGCATGATGACCAGGATTGCCGTTCTGAAGTGGCTCTACCACCTCTACATCAAGACTCCTCGGAAGGTGAGCCCCAGGCCCATCACCCAGTAGGCCCCTCCAGGCCAGGGGCCTCTTCCGGGTCCACCTTGGTTCAAGGCCCTGCTTGTGCTTGGTAGGGCTTTGGCCATTGCAGTTCTAGAGAAACCCTGGCCAGCAGAGGAGTGACAGGTGCTGTCTCAGGGTACAGATGGTCCTTTCAGACCAGTGGGGCGCTGCATCGAGTACAGCCCCGGGAGAGCTCACAGGTGCCCCCGCTTCTCTGCCCTCTAGATGTTCCGGCACACGGACAGCCTCTTCCCCATCCTACTGCAGACGTTATCGGATGAGTCCGACGAGGTAGGTCACCAACAACACCCTTCCTTACAGAACATGGGCTGCCCTGCCTCCCCTTTTGAATGAGTTGGGGGTCTTAGAACTGAGATGTGCTTATTTTGTTGTTGTGCTCTTAAATCAACACCAAAAAGAAATCACCGTATTCTTCATACCTGGTAAGGTGCATCCTCCCTAGAGGTACAGCTGTGCTCTTAGCTTTGGGAGCAAGGACTCTGCCTATGCCCTGGTGCAGGGCGTCAGTAAGGACATGAGACTGCGGGAGTTTGGGTGTCTTCCCTGCAAGTCTGTGGAGGCTGGGGGGAACTTGGCTTTCAGGGTCAGGCCAGCCTCGCTGCTCAGTCTTGAGCAAGACACTTCGCATCTCTGCGTCCGTTTTCTTCTCTGTTCGGTGGGGCACAACAGTACCTGGGGATGTGAGAACACCATGCTCCCTGTGACATGCTAAGTGCTGTGCGGGGCACAAGCTGAGCCCTCAGTCAGCATTGCTTGTTACTCATCTCAGCTGCATCCGTTTTGACCTCTAGTTTGCAATTAGACCCTTAAGCTTTGCTTTGCTGGGGCCACCAAGAGCCACTGGCGCGAAGGGAGAGTCTGCCCCAGATCCCAGGCAGCAGGAGCAGCCTGTCTGAGAGGACCAGAGTGCAGAGGCTGGCCTGGGGGCACGGGCGCCCTGGGTCCTTCTGTCAGCAGGGGGAGGGTCTCCTCCAGCCACGCACCTTTCCCCACACCGTGCTCAGCAGCGTCCATACCATGGAGTCAGGGTAGGGTAGTTCTTTTCCAGGGCTCCCCTGCCTCCCAGCCAAGGGGCAGCATTTGCAACGAGGCATGCCCGCTTGCAAGGGCGGCACCTGTCCCCCATCCTTGCCAGCTCTGCAGGCTGTGTGCTGGATGCTGACAGTCTGAGGCTGTGGGCTGCAGGCAGAGCGTGTCTCTGTGAGGCAGTGGGCTCTCAAATCCACAGCCCTGCCTACACCTTCCCGTGGCAGTGTGAGTGGACAAGGGCTGGGGGGCGGGGGGAATGGGAGAGGGACGTTGCTCACAGCTCCCTATGGAGTGAGGCACCTTGATCTCCTCTGGGCCGGGGTCAGGTTCGTGTGGGAACCCAGGCAGCTGTCCTGCAGCCTGAATTTGCTTTCCCAAACCTGGGCTACAGAGAGACGCAGCCAGGCAGGTATCAGCCTCTAGGTCCCCTGAGGTTTTCTGCATTTCCAGAAAAATCCAAAACAGATGGTCTGTGAGTGTGCCTTTGGCCTCTCCTGCCTCCCCTCGCAACACACACACACACACCCCCTCCCCTCTCCCCCTGCACCACCCCTGCCGCGCGAGGCCCAGGTGGACATGGCCCAGTTCTGCCTGTGTGTTGGGAGTGACTCACTGCACAGTCACGGCCCTCATTTCAATACAAAAAGGAAGAGCAGAACTTTGCTGATTGGTTCCTTTCCTAGGACTTCACTGGAAGCAGCTGAGTTTTCAGTCCTTTAAATTGAGTTGTTTAATCCCATCCAGCTTTCTTTGCCTGAAATTGGTTTTTGTGTGCGTGTGCATTTACGGGGAGCGGGAGGAGATGCAGTCCATTAAACAGCTCTGTTCAGGCTGCGCCTGTGGAAACTTGATTTGCTGAAGTGCCAAATGTTGTCAGGGCTTTGGGGCACATCTTGTGGGCCTCCGGTGGGTAGGAGATTAAAGCTGCTCTTGGGGACAGTTGGGGGGGGTTGCTGTAACAGGAGTGAAGAGCTTCTGCTTCCCCATCTCTCTAGAGCAGGGATTCGGGGACCCTGACAATCAGTGGTGAGTCCTGATTCTGCCACATCCTGCTGCTTCACCAGAATCACATTCCCAAGTGTCCCCTGCTCCATCTCTTTGGTGACCCTCAGGACGTGCTGTGCACTTGGCAATAGAAACATAGCCATGAACAAGACAAAGCCCGTTTTCTCCTGGAACTTCCTTTACAGGATATCTAGAAAAATGCTCTCCGTTGGGATTGTTCAAATATTTTCAAACACAGCCCTGATCTCAAATTGGAGCTCCTGGGGTTCAAGACCAGGAAAGCCTATTCAGTCAAATAGGACCTCGCCCAGCCTGGCGGGTCCCTTCCCTGGGAAGCTGGCAGTGGTGGAATTTAACCTCAGCACTGCCTGCGATGGCTCGTACATACAGCTTGGGGGCTCGAGGCATAGGTTATCCCAGATGACTCTCAGTTGTAGAAGTCACCACCATGTGAGGAGCTGTGCGAGACCCTTCTTTTGTGGCACCTGTGGATGCCCCACCACAGTTCTCTGGGGGAGGTTCTATTATTTCCATTTTGCACTTCAGAAAACTAAGGCCCAGGGAGGTTAAGTAGCTTCGCTCCGCTAGGAGGTGGTGGGGCCCAGGCCCAAAGCCAGATCTGTTTGACTCCAAAGCCCTTAATCGTTAGGCACCAGGCCCGTGTCTCACCCAGTGCAGGCCCAGCCACCCACCTCAGAACCAGCTGGGAGGTGGGGAGCTTGTGTTTGGTTGTGTCATTGTCCCCATTCCCTCATGATTTCACCAGGTTAAGTTTTTCGGGCCTTTTTCTCTTGTTCCACAAGTTCTTGAGAGGAGTTCTCAGTGTGGTATGGAGAGGTGTGTGTATTTTGGAAACACTGCTCGCTCACCCCCTAGATCCGTTGTGCACTTTTTTTATTGATTTGTAGAAGCTCTTTGTATATTTGGGACATTCAGGGTGTCATCTGTGTTGCAAATGTCTCTCTTTCCCTGGACAATTGGGCTAAACCCACAAACCGGTCCCTCATGCAAGGAGCCACTGGCCTCGGGAGACGGAGTGTACTGAGGTGTTGACCATGCGAGACCTGGCACAGGGCAGGGCAGAGCCTCGGGGAACTAACTCTGCCACCCAGGACCACGTGGTGTAGCCCATGGGCGCGTGGCCTCACTGGGGCATCTGCTCTGCCGTCATTCCTCAGTTCCACCCTAGTGACACCCGAGATTGTGTCTGCGTTTCTGTCATCCAGGATGAGCAGCTGTGTGCTCATTACCACCTGCTCCGTGCAGACATTATCTGAAAATCCCTTTTGTCAGAAAGAATTTGCAGGTGTCAAATTAATATTCTTGGCACTGGAGTAGAAATCCTCCCATTAGCTAGAGAGCCAATGACTCATTTTTTTAAGTGAAAATGTGACCCTGATTTCCATAGCATGGAATGCCGGGTGCACGCTCAGAGCATCCCACCGGGTCCCTGTTCGGGATGGGACGGTTGCCATGCTGCCTGAGTGAGCTCTGCCTGAGGAAGACCGTGCCCCCAGCTCTGAGCACCCCCGGGACAGGGGTCCTGTCCATGTCCCTGAGGGGCTGCCCCGGGAGGGGCCTCGGGTGAGCCCCCACTCCTAGGCACAGCTGCTTCCCAGCCTGCGTTTAAAGTTCTCAGGCTGGTCTCAAGGACATCGGTTCCCCTGTGACATCCCAGACAGTCGGCCACCAAGCCCAGGCACTCCTTGGGCCTGTGAAATGCGGCTAATGATGGCTACACCTGCCTCTTAGACTTGTTTAAAGAGAAAGTGCAAAGCACCCACCCAGATCTCGGCCCATGTAACGAGTTTGTTTACGGGGAAATTGGCCTTTTCACTGTGTTGAACCTCCCTCTCGGAGCAGGGCATCGCGTCATCTTGATGTCCTGAAGCAAAGCTTTTGGGTCTTCTTTGTAGGTCTTACTCGCTCATTATGAAGTTTACCTTCAGTGTTTTGTATTTCTGTGGTGCTTTTGAGTGGCATCCCTTTGTGGTAATGTTCTCTCCCCAGGAGGCAGCGGGGCCCGGCGTTAAGAGCACAGACCGTGGGGTCCAGCCCTGGCTCTGCCACTTCATGGTTGATTGACTTGAAGCAAGTGATCTAGGCTCTCTGAGCCTCGGTTTCCTTATCTGTAAATGGAGGGTGATAATGGAACCTCACGTCTGGGTTTGCTGTGAGGTTTAAGTGAGATCACACATGTCAGGTGCTCAGCACAGAGCTGGCCACATAAACCCACGATAGTGGTAGCTCTTCCGATGCTGGAAATGGTTTCTGTAAAGAGCCCGGAGACACACACTGAGATCAGGGCCGTCGGTTCCTTGTCTGCCCAAAAGCCAGAACAGAAGCTGCTCTCTGTCCTCTCTGTCTTCCTGCCTCTCTTTAGAGGCCCGAGGACCATAGGGGTTGAGGGACTCAGGTTCCATCTCAGGGTCATAGAAAGCCAAGCGAGGACACAGTGGGCCGCAGGATGGGTGTCCCCTTCCCATCCCCCCACCCCCAGCGTCCCCAGCACCCTGAGTTGGAGCAGCCCAGAGCCGGAGCGAGGCCCATTCAGCATGTGCCTGGCTCATCAGAGCCCCATTGTCGGTGCGTTCGCAGCTGGCTGAGTCCAGGGAGAAGGGGAGAAATGGCGGCGTGGGCAGGGGACAGCCTGCATCAGAGCCTCTGTAGCAAAACCTCTGCAACCCAGAAGGCACGCCCTGCTGGGCCCGTCCTCAGCATGGCCTGCAGGGACGGCCTCCCCGGGGCCTGGCGGTGTCTTCGAGCTGGAGTGTCCTTAACACTTTAGAGAGGAGAGTCTCAGCCCAAGAGCAGCCCCTTCTTCCCCTCCCTTAACTTCAAGGAGGGGAAGCTTTCTCCCGTAACTAGAGGAGAAATCGCTGCTGGGAGTTTACGGCTTATGTGACTGGTGTGGATGCAGAAAAAAGAATGCGAATGGGCTTTCTAGAAAATGTGGAAGGTAGGATTCTGAGGGCTTTATTCATGGCAGTGGTGGTTTCCAGCTCAGAAGCCCACTAATTGCATGAAGAACGTGGGCAGCCTCAGGTGACATGGCCTTGACTTAGGAGGGAAGGGACAGTGGGGGTGGGGCTGAGGAGTGATTTAGGGGCATCTGAAAGGGCTTTTTAAAAAGTTGCTTCAAGTACGCCATGTGGTCCAATGATGCACCCAGTCCAAGGGGCCGGGTGCCTTCCCTGCCCACCACCCGGCCATGGGTCTCGGCAGGTGGGCCCCCAGGGGCTGCTGCAGCCTCCGCGGGGTTCTGCGGGAAGAGGAACTGGGTGTCCTGGGGGCCCATCCAGCCCATCTGTTTCTGAGGAACAGACACCACTACACCCTGGACCACATCTGAGGGGTATGTGCTTTGGGGGACAGGGGAGAAGATTTCATTTATTTTCATGGCCCAGGTCCCAGGAGCAATGCACGGAAAAACTGAAGAGGTTCTCAGATCTCACAGGAGAGGGCTCGCTGGGGCCCGGCCGGGGCGCCAGGAAGAGAAGCAGGTCGAGTCTGGTTTAAGAGCCCAGAGGAGCAGCTGGGGTCGGGCTGTGGCAGCACCACTGCGCCACCACTGCTTCCTGGCAGATCCAGGCTCAGGCTGCCCCGGGCTCCCTCCGTCCTTCCCTGCGCCAGCCCTCATGCCACCCAGGCCACATAAGTGCTCCCTCGGCTTGTCCTTTCCAAGGCATCCTTGTCACCAGGTCTCGTGGGTTGGCCAGCTGGGCCTGGAGGCTCATCGGCCTGCTTCAGAGGATTTAGTTCGTGATGACAGGGACTTTGGCTTGGGGTCCCACCCAGGGGAAGTCCCAGACCCGAGAGCTGTGCTGTGAGGCATGGTGGGGGAAGGTCTGAGCCCTCCTGGGTTCCCAGGTGACTGGGCTGCTGTCTCCTGTGTCCGGCGGGAGGGCCTGCCATTAGAAATTGGCCATCCCTCAGTGTCTGCCCCCAAAATGGGGACTTGCACTTAATTAGAGGCCCCTTTATTTAAGGGCAGCTTAGAGAGCCAGTGACGGCCCAGCGGCACCCCTGCTGCGGCTTTCTTCAGGCACTGTGGTGGGTGCCGCGTGTCGACAACAGAGCGAGACTTGCCGCCCGGGCAAGAGTGCAGTAATGTCGTCATAGCTCACAGCAGCCTCAAAGTCCTGGCTCGAGTGATCCTCTTGCCTCAGGCTCCCGGGTAGTTCGGACCATAGGCATGTGTCATCGTACTTAGACACTCACGTGTCTGCGGAAGGAGCCTGGGAGGGAGAGAGGGCACAGCCTAAAGCCTGTGGGGTCTGTGCCCTGTTCGGAGCACGTGGCATTTACTGTCTTCACGAACGTGCATGGCAGTCCAGGACTGGTTTCAGTTATCCCCAGTTTGACACACGAGGAAATGCGGGTGTGAGGAGGATGCCTTGCCCGAGGTCACAGTGCCAGCAGTCAGAATTGGAAGTCAAGTCTGTCTGATTCCAAAGCATCTAAAACCCCACACAAGGCTTCCCCTCACTGCAAAGCAGGGCCCCCGCCCAGAAGGGGGACGCTGCTTCATCCAGTCCCTGGCCCTTCATTGCACTGACGGTGCTGTGTCCTTGGCAGACCTTCCGTTCTGGATGCACCTTCTCCCTCTGAGCCTTTGACTTTGACCTTGTTCCCCTGCCCCTTCCCAGGCCCCCGAGGGCTACCCTGGGCTACTCACTGACATGGGGGCCCCCAGCTCCCCTCCCGGCTCAGTCCAGAAGCCCTCTCCCCCCTCCACCTGTCTGGTCTTTTCCCAGAAGGGCTGAGGCCAGTGCTGGGACTGCTGAGGGGTACGGAAGTGGCCCAGGTGGGGAACAGGAGGGAGCAGGAGGGCAGGCCTCTGGTCCCATGCCGCCCAGCTCCCCGTGGGGCCAGGCAAGTCGCACGACATCTCCTCACCTCAGTCTTCTCCCCCGAATGCTGGGGTTGGGCTGGATTGTCCGAGGTCCCTTCCAGCTCTGAATTTGTGTGGTCCCGACTCCTCTCCCTGGAATACTAATGCTGCCCGCTCAAAAGTGGACAGTCTTCCGGAAGAATGGGACTTGTTTTTCCGTTTCATATCCTTGCCTCAGTTTTTATTCCACTCCATTTTTCATTCCACCCATTCTCCAAAACAAACAAAAACAACCCCTCCACCCTGCCTCAATTCCGCAGATTTCTTTTAAACCAGATCATGCGATAAGGTAAAAATCTCAGCCCAGAGGACTGAGGGGTAACGTATCCGTGGCCAAGAGCTTGATTGATTCCTCTTGCCAAGGACAGACCCACATGGGAAGATGAGCTGGGCCCAGCATGGACGGCCCGAGGACCCTTTTCCTGTCGCAGCCCTCCGGGGGTCCTGCCAAGGGCACGGGACATTTGCCTTCTCTCCGCTCTCCCCGCAGCTGACCCTGCACTCCCTCCAGGGGCTTGTGAGAGGAGGGGCCAGTGGGCAGGGAGAAGAGCCCCCACGGGCCTGCCCTCTTGATCAGGGACAGCAGAGGGACTGCAGCCACCACTAGGGGTCCAGGCAGGCCTGTGGTCTTGTGATATGGGCGTTTGGCAGCAAATCGTTGCCAGGGAGGGGAGAGGAGTGGCAAGGCGACATTTCCAGAACTGCGCCTGCCGACAGGGCCGCTGCTCACTCTGGTTCTTCCATATTTCCCACCTGTGCTTTCAGTGCCCACATCACCACCCGTGATAGCCGCAGGGCACGCGGGAAGACGGGTCTGTGGCCAGGAGGGATTTTAGTATTTATCTGTCTAAATTCCGTCCCTGGGGGGAATGGGCAAGTGAGGACCCAAAGCTGGGGGAGTGGGCTGGGGGCTGGGAGGGCACTGCCCGGCTGCTGGTGGAGGCGGGGGACACAGGAGGAGTTCCCCAAAGGGGAGCCAGCGGGGCACCTCTTCCTAGGGCAGGGATGAGGCCAAACTGCCTGCAGGGCTGAGCACACTGCCTGGCCCTGGGCCTGACCGCCCACCCCATGGCCCGTTTCTACTTGAACTCGGGAAGTGATCTTACCTAGAGAGGCCCAACCAAGTCCAACAGCCTGGCTCAGAAGCCACACAGCGGAGCCGTCCAAACCAGGGCAGCCATCGGAATCCTCTAGAGCTTTTAAAATCCAGCTGCTTGGGCCTCATCCCAGCCCCCCTCAGTTACACCCTCAGGTAGGGCCTGGCTGCCCGGGAATTTGACCCCAGGAGTTTGAGGTTGCAGGGAGCTGTGACTATGATCGTGTTGCAATAGGGAGCCGCCCAGTACTGCTTTGGGCACTGTGTTGGGCATTGCGGCAGCATTGCCTTAACTGAGTCAGGAAGTCTCAAAACAAAGTTTCAAATTGCCCTGATCAAAACCGGATGGAGACAGGACAAGTTCCAACACGTTAGAACCCACATGGTGAAACACCACCCCTGCCATGAATATTCCTCCCTTGTTGAGCCTATAATTAAGCCGTAGCTTATGTGTTTTTCCCAAGCTCCCAGGTGATTCTGATGCCCATCTCCGGTTGGGAGTCACATATAGGGGCCAGTGTGAGATCCTACTTAGAGACTAGGGGCTGTGCCCCAGCTCTCGGCCCTGGTGACCTCTCCACACAGCCCTAGGCCTGGCACCTGGGCCGGGCTCCCTGTTTCCACCCCACACCGCAATCAGCAAACATGACGTCGTCAGAAGTCAAAATTTCTCCCAAGTCATGTGTTGGTTTTTCCACCTCTGGAGATGGCCAGAGCTGAGTCGGCTGAATTTCCCAGGCAGCTCCCTGTTGGCCGTTCGCAGAGGCCTTCGGGCTGGGCAGGGAGTTCGGGCGAGCCCGGTGGCGGTTGTGGGCCAGGCCGTCCCCCCTGGTAACAAGAAGAGCTGCTATTTCACACTCACTCCGTTCCAGGCCCTGTGCTCAGCCCTGTGTGTGTGTGAGCTTAGTTTGTTTTCAGGAGAGCCGCTTGAGGGTAGGTTCAGTTGTGTTCCCCATGTCACCTAGGAGGAAACTAAGACCCAGAGATATTAAGTAACTTGGTCAAGATCTCAGCCTAGATGCTCCACAAAGCCGTGTGTTCGTATGTGAGTGTGTGTGTGTGTGTGTGTGTACGCATGCCTATGTCTATATCACACACACACACACACACACACACAAACACAACCCCCTCCCCCTGCGCATCAAGGCTGGACCAGGTCCCCTCGGCGTCTTTACGTCCCCCTGTTGGGGGGACCTTCTCGTAGCCCTTCTCACCCTCTGCGAGGGCCCCTCAGCTCTGAGCTCTGCGGACAGACTCTGTCCAGCCCATAGTTGGTGGGCAGCATCAGTAGATGCTCAGAAACGTTTTAGGAGAAAATGAATGAACAGGAGGTTGGCTGGACGATGGGCTGATCCCACTAGGGCCTGTCCGCGCCCCGGGCCCTGCCAGAGCAGACGGGAGGCTAGGCCTATAGGGAAGAGCCAGGATCCTCAGGATGGGGTTGTACATAGCTTGCGGGTAAACTGGAAGGAAGCGGAGCCCCGGCACTGGGTAGGAGCCCTCTCTCCCACTGCCATGGCTCCTGGCTCGTCACCTTATCTCCTGGTAACCAGGCCGCAGCGGGTACGAGTGGGCATCGCGCTCAAGCTGTCCCGGGTACAGCAGGCCCTCCCCATTCCCTGCTGAGCTCATGGGGAGAAGGTATAACCCTGGGAGTTTGCCCTCCTGGTCTGAGGCCCCGGGCGATGCAGATGAGCAGTGGCTGGATTCAGCAGGAAGGAGACCTGGCGGGGACAGAGGGGATCAGGGGTCTGGTCTCCACATTGTCTTGCCCCAGGCTGGCCTGTCTTGTCCCCTGTTCCCTAAGAGGGATGGACAGCTGCCAGGGCATTTGAAGCTGTGCTGTCACTGTGAATCAGTGGAACCCAACAAGTGTTAAGTGCTGGCCTTTTGCATAGAGGACACAGTGCTAGGCACTGAAGGAACGATTTCAAAAGTCTGTTTACAAAGAAAGCAACCCTGATCCCCACAGGCTTGTGTTCAGAGTTACGCAGCACTAACCACGGTGTATCCTCTTTTCTTAAAAGCTGTTTTTGCTTTACCAAGACAAAAGGTTTTTAATCAGGGTGGTTTTCTCAACGGGAAGTAAAGTAGATCTAAGCATAAGCAACCCTCCTCTCCCACCCCCAAGTCTAAACGGTCTGTTAGGCAGTGCTGTCCCTCCCTCCTGCAGCAGGCAGGGGTGCTGTGACCCACAGTAGACCAAAGAGCAAAGCCTTTCTGGGAACACCATCCCTTTCCCAGGCCGGGCTGGGGCCTGATTGCCACCTCCTGCAGCTCATGTTTACTGTGTCCAGGGCGGAGGCCTCTGGCCCTGGTGCAGCTGGTGCTGGTGGCTTCTTCCACTGCTCTCAGCCTGCGGGAGCCCCTTCTCTCACCCGCCCCCGCCCCCCCCCCCCAGAACAGCAGCCTGGCTTCCTGGCGTGAGTTCTCTGGCTGATACCCCAGGCCCCAGGACAACAGGAGCCATTCCACATGTGGCCAGGGCCATGCCTCTCATGAAGGGAGGAGCCAGGCTGCTGTGTGGATGGATGCAGAGGCCCCAAGGTTTTCCGGGAATGCCCGTCCTCGGGGCCTCTGTGCTTCATATCAGCTCCACTTCACAAGAATAAGGAGCAGCCCGAACTGACCCAGATCTCAGGCAAGGCCCTGCCAGCCGACTGCTCTGGGCAAAAGCATCAGAGAGCCCTTGACAATGGCCTGCACCAGCCAGACCTCAGCTTCCAGGGCCTTCAGCCTGAATTCACCTCTCCCACCAGCACCAAGTGTGTCCCTTGGAAACATTCTTGCAGCTTGCTCCTGGCTGGACCCGAGAGGGCCCAGCTTGGGGATGTCCTGTCAGTATAAGAAGGGCTCCCTCTTCAAGAGCTAGGAGGCTGCGCCAGTTGACACCCAGGGCCCCGTCAGCCAACCAGTGGTTTCTTAGGGATAAGTGGGTGCAGGCAAGTGGGTGCCCCTCCGTGCACCCCTTGGCAGAAGCTGTTCAGAGCTGTCCATCTCGCATTTCCTGCCCTGCACTGCAGGGCGGCTGGTATTAATGTTTACTCACCATCTGCTGAGTGCCTCGCCCTGGGACTCCGTGTTCAGGAGCCTTGGGAGGAGGCAAGGACAGGCCTCCCAGTCTGGGACTCGGCCTTGCAAAGCTGGCGCCCAGCCTCCAGCGGTTCCCAGGGTGGCAGAGGAGCAGCCAGCAGCCCCTCGGGGAGGGTGAGAGAGCAGAGCCTCCCGCTCCCCGTGGCTTTCCAGCGCTGCTCTGTGGGTGAGGTGTTGGGACAGTGAGTGCCTGGGTGGACCAGTCAGAAGAGGGAGAAACAGCCACCATCCCAGAGAGTTTGTCCTTGGCCTGCAGGAATGCAAAGTGGGGTGACAACTTGCAGCAGCCCCCACCCCGGACATTGACTCCCCTCCCACACAGAAATATGCCCTTTGCCTGCATAAAGTTACCTCCAAGAAGTGGGGCGGGGCTTTCTCAGGAATCCTCCGGCTTCCTGGTCTTTGCTGCCCATACCATGGAGGATGAGGATGAGAACCCCCTTCCCCTCTCCCCGAGGCCTCCCCTGAGTTGCTTTGCAGATGCCCCCAAACCCAGTCGCCACCCACCTTGATCGACCCTTTCACTCCACCGAGGGTCAGCTTGTTCCTCTCCAAAAAAAAAAAAAAAAATGAGGGACCAGCTGATGGGCCTTCCCTACCCCCAGCCTGTTGCCATGGTAACAGCAGGCGCTCCTACTCCTGCAGAATATTGCTTTCTTGTAACCTCCCTCCCTCCCTCTCTTTTCCCCCTTCTTTCTCTCACACAAAAAGAAAGCACAAGTGTTTTATATTCATTTTGCAAAAAGCTGTGTAGTGCATACTAATGGACGTGGTTTCCTCCTGCTTTCTTTGAGCCCTTCCCCATCCTCAGAGCCGGGCCCGAGGGCCGGCCACAGGCACAGGCCCAGCCTGCCTGCTCTGGAGGCCGAAGCAGGAGTGGCCAAGCTGCGGGGCCTTTCTTTCCTCCCGGCCTTCAGCCAGGTGGCCAGTGAGCAAGGCCACTGAGATCACCTGGTCCCAGTCCCAGAGGTTCTTGCCTACCCACCAAGGGCTGTGGGGTCTCCGGGTGGGTGGAGCACCGAGACCCTGGCACAGAGCCTCAAAGCCGGTCCAACAGGAAGGGTGGCTCTCCGCAGCCCCTGTTCCCGGTCCCAGGCCACCGTCGAGGTTGCCTCCCAAGGCCTTCCTCTGTCCAGGCCCGGGTCGGGCCCTGGGCTGAGTCGGGTTTGCAGCTCAGCTGGGGAGAACCAGCCGCCGGACTTGATGGGCACAGGAGCCTGGGTGGTCGGAGCTCCCCGCAAACCCCACTCCCCACTTCAAGCCGTCCCTTGCCCTCCAGTTTGACGCCCCCTTCTCCTCCTCCCCTCTAAGAGGCTGGAGGAGATGGTGATGCTGTTGTTGACTCCCGCTTTATGTAAGGCACAGGACGGGGCTGTGTGTGTGTCTGTGCACACAAGTACACATGCCATTGCCCCCAGCAGGGGTTGTCGCTTTTTGCCAGCCCCTGGGGACCAGAGACAAATCCTTCGGTATGTAAGCACTAGAGGCGTGGCTGGGATTACTGAAGGAACCTGTACACAACGTTTCCGGCTTTAATTGTGCAATTGAAGTGTAATTTGCATTCATTTGCCATTTGGTGTTAAACTCTCTAAAATAAGAGAATTCAAAATGTGAATGTGCAGCTTTGCTGGCTGCTGGCTGTGCTCTCCAGGGGTGGGAGGCAGCGGTCCAGAGGTGGGTGATGCGCATTCTCTTTGGGGGAAGAAGTGGGGTTGGAAGCCCTTAGCATGGGCACCACCGTCGCCGCCCAGAGTGGTGAGCCAGCCTTTCTCGTGTGCTCACTTTTTGTGCTTTGCACACAAAGTGTCTCCTATAATCTTCACGACAGCCTTGCTAGGTTAAGTCTCCATTTGCACGTATGGGGAAACCGAGGCCCCCCATCATCTGCAAAACACAGTTCAGACTTCTTTATCTGAAGCTCTACTGCTTCGGCCTGATTTCTGGCCATGTCCCCTGATCCCCCAGCCCCATTCCCCTCTCAGGAGCTAGAGCAAAAGTCTAGTTTCCCGGAATGTGCTGAGTCGTTCGGCCTCCAGGAATGGCTCATGCTAGGTAAGAGGAAGCTCTGAATGCCTCTTTCTCGCCTCAGGTCCCTTGGCTAGCTCATGCTTGAGTACTTCCAAAGCCTCCGGGCCCTCCTCTCGCGGAATTGCTGGCTCCCTGGCACCTGTGCTGTGTTGTCAGTAAATGTTTACGGCCTGTGTCCTCCAGGATTCTGTGACCTCATCAGAGGCAGAACCTGTCCTGCCCTGCCTTGCATGTCCTGCAGCCAACACAGGACCGGCCGGCGGAGGCTGCTCAGTGGATGTCTGGGGGCAGAGGTTCTGTGCATGAAGGTAACTGTCCCAGGGTCAGCAGCTGAGTGGCAGGGCCAGGACTGGACGTCAGGACTGTCTGGCCACAAAGCCCTGTGGAGCATTATTAACAAGCTCAGGTTTGGGGACCAGAGCTGGGTTTGAGGTGGATTTCCTGTTACCTTGAGCCAGTGTCCAGGCCTCAGATTCCTCATGTGTAGTGTGTAAGGTGGGCCCGATGACAAGTGCGGGCATTAATCGTGGCCAGGAGTGAGGACAGCCTGCTACGCCGGCCTCCCCGTCCCTCGCAGCCTGGCCCTGGGGCCACTCAGAGGGCGGAGACGGTGCTGCACAGGCCAGAACCCTCCGGTGCTGGTGGTTTTTCCCGAGCACCTTTCCCAACAGGGAAATTAGCACCCACCGGACACTTAGCACGGGTCCATGTGTCACCGTGTCCACCATGTGGCCTTGTGCCAGCCGCCTTGCTGACTCACGCTGTTCTCCTTTGCTGCATGTGACTGCGCGTTTGCTGCCAGAGGCATGTGCCTCCGTCCCCCTGCACAGACAGACCTGAGTGGAGCAGGCAGCATGGGGGAGGGAGTCACAGATGCAAAGCCTTGTGAAGAGTCACAGGTTGCCTCCCTGAGACCCTCGCCTCCCTGAGACCCTTGCCTCCCCAGGTCTAAGTCAGATGTGAGATCCTGGGGGGCCGGAGACCCCACGGCCTGGGGCTGTGAGCAGAGCAAGAGCACAGTGTTCACGAGGACCACTAGACTCCAGGAGTTTTAGGGGGCTGACTTGGGGTTTGGGCTCTTTTTTTAAATACAAGTCACATACCATAAAATTCATCCTTTTAAAGCATACGATATAGTAGTTTTTGGTATTTTCACAAGGTTGTGCAACCATCACTACTTTCTAATTCCAGAACATTTCCTTTTTTTTTTTGAGACTGAGTCTGGCTTTGTTGCCAGGGCCAGAGTGTCATGGGGTCATCATAGCTTACTGCAACCTCAAACTCCTGGGCTCAAGGGATCCTCCTGCCTTGGCCTCCCGAGTAACTGGGACTACAGCGCATGCCACCACACCCGGCTAATTTTTCTATTTTTGATAGAGACAGGGTCTTGCTGGTCTTGCTTGACTCAGACTGGTCTCAAACTCCTGACCTCCAGCAATCCTCCCACCTCGGCCTCCCAGAGTGCTAGGATTACAGGCATGAGCCACCGTGCCCAGCCCAGAACATTTTCATTGCCCCAAAAAGAAGCCCTGTTCCCATTTGCAGTCACTCCCTACCCTCTTTCTGTCCAGCTGACAACCACTAATCCATGTCCGTCTCCGTGGATTTGCCTATTCCGGACATTTCATACAAATGGAATCATCATATGCTGCGTGGTCTTTCGTGGCTGGCTTCTTTCACTGGGCAAAGGTTGTCAGGGTTCGCCTGTGTTGTGACATGGATCAGTGCCTCCTGTCTTTCTATTACCAAGTGACAGTCCTTGGTGTGGATACGCCACATTCTGTTTATCCGTCTCTCAGTGGATAGACCTGTGGGTTGTTTCCACTTTCTGGCTATTAGGGATGACGCTGCGTGGACGTTTATAAATAAGTTTTTATATATGCACATATGTTTGCAGTTCTCTTGGTAACTACCTAAGAGTGGGAGTATACCTATGGCAACTCTGTTTGACTTTTTGAGGAACTGTTGGCTTGATTCTTGCCTCACTGTTTAATTTTGGGTGAGTCATTCTCCCACCCTCCCCCCACCCCATTCCCTGGTCTCATTTCCTGTCCCTGACCTTTGGAAAGTGACGTGCTGGGACAGTTGAGCACCGAGGGGCGTAGCCTCTGCGCTGTTGCAAAGGCAGGTGCTCAGGGGCTGGTGCCACTTGCAGCGACTCTGCTGTGCTCTCCGCGTCCCATCCCATCCTTCTCTCTGTCTGTGTTCCATCGCTGAAGCAAAGAGCCCATGGAGGCTCCTACCTCAGTGGGAGCAGAGGCCTGGGCCCTCCCTGCTGGGCCTAGACCTCCCCAGGGGCCCCTGCCTCTTGGCCTGGCCGCAGGGGCAGCCCTCGCTCTTGCTGTCTGACCAGGCTCCTTAGCAGCTACGTTTTTCAGCCAGTGTGGATCCATTTCCCACAGGACCAGCGAGTTAAAATGCTCTGAGAGGCCGGGCGCATGGCTCGTGCCTATAACCCCAGCACTTTGGAGGCCGAGGCAGGAGGCTCACTTAAGACCAGAAGTTCTAGGTTGCAGTGACGAGCCATGCTCGTAGCACTGCACTCCAGCCTGGGCGACAGAGTGAGACCTAGTCTCTAAAAAAAAAAGATAAAAAGAAAGTCTGGGGAGATGCTGAATCGAGTATACTATTGCAGGCAAGGGCAGGCCAGGGTTCGGCTCCTCACAATGGCCGCGGATGCTGGTGATCCATTCACCACTCTGCTGCCCGCTGGGCCGTGGGCAGGGGTGGCTGCCACTCACCTCTGCAGCCCCTGGCACAGACCGGGGCTCAGGTGTCAAGAGAACATCCCAGTGCCTGGGAGTGGGAGGGACAGAGGGAAGGATGCGATCAGACAGTGGGAGGTGGCGTGTGTGTGTGTGTGTGTGTGTGTGTGAGAGAGAGAGAGAGAGTACCTGGGTGAGGCCAGGCCATGGCTGGTGAGGAGCTTGTGTGCCAAACGTGACGCTTCTCGGAGAAACCCAAGGGGCCAGACTGGGCTAGCAAGCGAAGGGGCCCTCAGCCGGCCGGGCCTGGATGAGCCAAGAGGATACCAGGAGGGGCAACGACAGGGCAGTGCCAGGGGGAGGCGCTGGCACACGTCGTCTACCTTGGCAGGAACCGCTTTCAAGCTTTAGAGAAGATAGGCCTTGGCTTTTTCTTCTTTTTTTTTTTTTTGAGATAAAATTTGCCCTTTTAAAGTACATAATTCACAGGTGTTTAGTATATTTATAAGGTCTTTCAGTCATCCCACATGACCCCACCGTAGCCTTGACCTGACCTGGCATCCGTGTCCCACGCAGCCGGCCCCCCGTCCACCAGGCGCTGCTTCACTTCCACTGGGCCAGGGCTGAGGCCCCGCCTGCCAGGGTTATCCTTGGCCTGGGCTCAGGGTAGCCCAGAAGGAGGCGCGGTCATCCACCCACTGGGTATCTCCTGGGGCAGGGCCAGCCCTGGGGATACACTGTGGCTAGAACAGGCACAGTCTCTCTTCAGAGCAAGAGAGGAGTGGGGAGCAGGAAGCGGGGGGCAGACACCCCAGTGTGGAGCACAGTGAGCAGAAAGTGGCTGGGAAGTCTCGCCAGCTCCTGGGGCAGATGACCCCCACGTGTACATTCAGCGAGTCCCCTCCCAGCAGGGCACGTCCCTGGCCCCATTCCCACCACAGCAGAGCAGTGGGCTCTCGGTGCCAGGCCAGGATAGGTGCGGTACAAGGGGAGGCCACTTCTGAGGGTGTGGGGGTTCTCTGGATTGTAGGGGCAGCCCTGGGGCCCTTGTAACAGCACTGACCTGCCGTCCACTCTGCGCTGTCCCCACACTCTGCCTCTTCCTTGGACGATCCCAGCAAGCAGGTGATCAGTCTGGGGAGGCCTCGTCCTCCCCAAACCTGCATAGGAACACCTTGGAGACAGTGAAGACTGAACCATGTGTCTGGGCCTTAGAAAGTGCTCGATCCTGGAGCCCAGCGTGCACCCTGAATGTGGAGGGTGCTTTGGGGTCTGCAGTGGCGTGACGTCACCTCTGCAGAAGAATCTGTTCTGTGGACCAATGAGGGGCGGGGCCGTGGCTGCTGCATGCTGCAGAGTGTGGTCTGGAGGGCACCGTGGGATTCTCTCATGGCCACAGGCTCTGCGACTCACGGGGACCAGAGAGGGGGGTCCTGGGACAGCTGACTTGCCAGGCCTCAGATTCCAGCTCCCTTCCTGGGTCCCCTGTCCAGAACATCTGTGTTCTCTTGGACTCGTGTCTTCTGTTACTGTTCTGAGCACGCCTGCAGCCGCGGTCTCGGTGGCTTTCTGCAGCCTGCTGTCCTCTGCAGCCTGCTGACCTCACCTCTCGCCAGGTCACCCCAGCTCACAGCCGGGGCTCATCCTCATGCTCTACTTGTCTCCCCAGGTTGTCCTGAAGGATCTAGAGGTGTTGGCAGAAATTGCTTCTTCCCCCGCAGGCCAGACGGATGACCCAGGCCCCCTCGATGGCCCTGACCTCCGGATCAGCCACTCAGAGCTCCAGGTGCCCACGCCTGGCAGAGCCGGTCTGCCCACCACTCCCGGTAAGTACCCCCTGGGGGTTCCAGCCCCAGCGACCCTGGAAATGCTCGTGCTGGGTCTTATGCTGGGCCCCGGTGCTCCTTTGGGCTGTTGTCGTGAGCGGCAGAGCTCTCCGGCGTGAGGGGTCCATGGGTTTCCTACCAGTGACCTGCCACCCGAGGCCCCAGCAGCCCTTTCTCCCCGTCTTCCTGCACCTCGGATGCTTGCGAGCCGTTGGCCAAACACAAAACCATGTGAGTCAGCTGGGCAGCGTCTCCCCAGTCAGGAGCCAAGGGCCCTGGTCTTAAGCCTCACAGGTGGAAGACAAGGCAGCCATTTCCTTCCTCACCGAGAAGCTAAAAATAGCCCTCAAGACGGCAGGCAGCCCCGGCAGGAGACGGGATAATTCAAACAGGCTGTTTCCAGCAGTCCTTGGAAGCGAAGGTGGCCGTGGTGTTCCAGTGCTCGGCCCTCGGTTCCTTCCTGACAGCAGGCCTGCTCTCCTCCCTGGGCCCAGGCCGGTGCCCCTTCCCTCCGGCAACACGATCCTGGAAAACGCCCAGAGACACAAGTGGTAGGAAAAGTGCCCAGCAAATCCTGGGCGTCTCCTTGGCCCAAAGACCACCCAGCGCCTGAGAAGTACAGGGGGTCATTGGAGCCCTGCAGGCCTGACCATGCCCTGGGGCGTGCCAGCTCAAGTCACGGAGACCCCTGTATTAAAGACACCTGCCCGATGACAGTGAAAGTCAAGGGCTTCCCAGCCCTTGCAGCAGGTGTCATATAGGCGCCTGGGCCTCAGGCCACCTCTTTGCACATGCCCTGTGGAAGCCTAGAAGGAGTGAGGGGCGCCCCGGCCCCCCAGCTTCCTCTGTCTTGTTTTGCCAGGATGCCACCGCTTCCCTGCCGATGAGCCCCGTTCTAGGCAGCCACCAGCTGTGGTCAGGAAAGCAGCTCCCACACCCTGACCCCAGGACCGGTGCTGGGGCTTCCACCTGTCCCCTGGCACAGGAGTTCCTTCTCCATCCTGCATCCCCAAGTCAGCACACGGGGGACTATGACAAGATGGGGAGAGGAGCAGAGGCTTTTCCTTAGGAAGGGGGCTTGGGTTCAGGGAGCCGTGAGAACTGGGCAGAAGAGGGGCCCCAGCCGCGAGGAGGCATCCTGCAGGGGGTGGCCTGACGGAGGAGCCCTGGTCCTTGCCCTGGGAGGCAGATGCCACAGCACCCTCTGTCGTCCTCAGAGGGGCAGCCCAGAAAGCTGTTTGGGGTAGCACAGCCTCAGGGCAGGGCCAGGACACCTGGATCTCCCTGACCCTCTTTGATCTGTCCTTCATCTGTAGGAGTTTTTCCCTTCTGCTCTGACACAGAGACGTTCACAACTATGATGTAGGTTCCCACTTGTGCAGGGATGGGCCAGGAAACTGCTATGGGCAGCCTGGACTGGAGAAAGTCCGGTATGTGCCCTGGGAGGGCAGGGCCTGGCCCGGGGGTCCCTGGAAGGCCGGTAGCGTCACGCCCGTTCTCCTGCTTGGGAGCAAGGGCCAGGGGAACCAAACAGCAGAGCACTCTGCATCCCAGCTCCTGGCCCCGCCGAGATGGGCCGCGAAGGAGGCTAAGGCAGTGGCGACTCTTGCCCCAGGTCACTGAGACTGTCACACTGCCTCAAGTCAGCCAGGAACTCACTGGGAATTCATAGAAAAACAACAAGTTATGCCAGATGGGAAGAAACTCCATCCTGGAAAAAACACCAAGGAAGTGCCTGCAGCCAATAACACTTCTTGCTTCAAGAATCCACAGCATCGTAGCCAAGGCGCCATGTGGGGAGAAAAATAAGAAGCAGCAGCCACAACTCTGGGCCACGAGCTCTTAACCTGAGACCACGTGTGGGCTTCAAGGAGTGTGGAAACCTCCAGGCAGAGCCACATGTGCTCATATGTGCGTGTCCACAGCTGGCATCAGAGTTTACAGACGGGTCCGTGGTTTTAAAAGGTCAGCTCAAACCAGTAACGGGAGATCGGCAGAGGCCGGAGCGTGCCTTGTCCCTCTCCCGCCTCTGCTGCCTAGACGGCACCGAGCAGGCACCAGGGACGTGTGTGGTAGTGTCGAGGGCAGAAGGCCCGCAGGAAGTGTGCACTCGTTCCTCTGCTAGCTGCTGTTTCCCACGTTGCTTCTTGGGCCTGCAGGGCGGTCGTTCTGTCGGTTCCCATCTGGCCGCGCACAAGGCCACGCGATCCCCCTGTTCGGGTTCTGCCCTGCTGCAGCTCTCTGGGGCACAGCTCTGAGAACCCGCAGGCTGCAGCGCTGTTTGCCTTTGGAGCAGAGCGCCCCAGAGGTGTGAGGGGACTTTCTGGAAGGCAGAGCAGGCAGGAGCCCAGGAAGGACGAGGTTGGTGGCATCTGTTGAGAGCCAGTGGTGCCGCCTGCGCGTTGGGTGTGTGAAGTGCAGTGGTGCAGATGGCACGGAACGCTGGGGAGGCCACACCCATCACACGCCTGGGCGGCTGCTGTGTCGGTCTAAATGCGCCTACTGTGGTCGTCCCCAGGGCCCCTCGAGGCACAGCCGCCCACGCGGGGTTTGCTTCTCGTCTGTCCCAGCGTAAACATCTCCCTCCTGCGCTCCTCCCGCCCCGCCTCCCTCGCAGAGCCCCGGGATTGGGGAGGGGGTCACCTCGGGGACAGTCAGGAGAGAGCTGCCGGGACAGGTGGCTATAAGAGAAGCTGACGGAGCGACATCACATTTTCCTGTGTCCCACCCCTTGTTCTCCTGTGGCTCAGCTCCTTTTGTACCTTCTCTGCCTGGTCTCCACTCGGGGGAGTCTGCAGGGCCTGCTGGACTCTGGGGACGAGGGGTGGCGAGCAGGCCTGCAGGCCAGCTGAGCCTGGGCCTGTGTAGAGAGCAGGACCGGGGAGGCCTCAGGGATCAGTCCCTTGTCAGAGACGTGCCTGTGTTCCCGGGGCCAGGGCATCTCTGCTGCCAGAGAGTGGGTGGCCAGGCCCGGGGAGACCCAGCCAGCCCGCAGGGTCCACGGCCAAGCACAGTGGCAGTGTGGCAGCCTGCGGCTGAGGGTGGGCCCCTGAAACCCAGTCTTCCCTGGCTCTCCCTGCCCACCCCGGGGCCCATCCTTGGTGTGATGAAAGCTGCTCATGTCGGTATACCCTGCAGGGCGCACCAGCCCAAGGTGTTTTTATGCCTACCTCCAAAAACAGGCAAAAATGAAACATTCTGATTCAGTTTCGTTCTCTATAGCCCAGGCCAGTGTGGCCAAACGTCAGCAGCATCTTAATGTTGCCACACGGAAACAAGTTCTAGAAGAACCCCAGAAAGCCATCTCTAGGGCACTTTGCCCAGTAACCGCAATAATGATAATGGCTGCGGCACTGGCTGAGGTCTTGTTAGGACCAGGTATTGTCCTGAGCGCTCACGCAGGCTGGCTCCTACAGGTTGGCCCCTGGCTGCTTTGCAGCAGCTCTGATAGATGAGCACTATTCCCACCTCAGTTCGGCCAGACGCACGGCCTGAGAGCCTGCACTCCTCACCCCCACGCGGGGGTCCCGCCCCTGCCCTGCCCTGGAAGCTGCCACCACCTGGGGGAGAAGCGGTGGGTGCCAGGCCACGGCCCCAGCCTGGCAGTTCTTGGCAGCGGGTCTGACCCCACCCCCCGCACCACCGCCCAGGAAGGCGCCCGTGGTGCCCTCACTGCCAGGCCCCACCTTGTCGCCAGATGGAAAGCCAGCCCCGGCCACCCAGGCCTCCCTGCTGGTGGGTCCCTTCCTCCCCACCCTCTCTGTGCTGCCCTTGGCCCCAGCCCTCGCCCTGCAGCAGCAGCAGCAGCAGCTCTTTCTGGTGGCAGACTGCTGTGTGGCCACCGTCCCCTGCCACGTCAGCTGGAAGTCCCTGCAGGCCCTGCTGTGGCCCGTCAGCTTATCTCTGACTCCGAGCTGAGCAGCTGGAAAGCCTGGCTGTGGGCGCTGGCCCCAGGCGCTCCTGTCCTGCCAGCCTCAGCTGGTCCGGCCCACAGATAACTGATGGCCTTTTGGATCGGGTCCCAGGATGATGCCATTACTGCAGCATCTTTTGTCCACGAAGCCGTGAGGTTTGCACCCCCTCCCATTCCATGGACTCCACACCACCCCCACCGAGACCCTGCCTGGCCTCCTATTCTCCAGCCCCTTGTGGGAGGCTGTCCTTCCCCAACCCTATGCCCTTCGGTTCCATACCAGCCTCCCCATTATGCCGTCCCTCTGTGGAGCACTTCCTGTGCTGGGCCGAGTGTGATGCTCTTTAGCCTTGCTGCGGCTCACGGGAGAGGGACCGGCCTCGGAGAAGCCGTCCTGCCTCCACTGCCCTGCTAGTCAGTGACAGGGCCTGGATCCAGGGGGTCCCTTGGACTCCCCAGGTGCTCTGCATGGCCTGTGGCCTTCCCCTCCGCATCCTCAGGGCAGCGGATCCTGATGCCCCTAGATGGGGGCTGTCCAGGCACACGAGCCCCGACCCAGTGGGACAGGAAGGCAGGGCCTGGCGCGGGGACCGCGCAGAGCCTGCGCTGGGTGGCTAAGGTTTTCGCATCTGGTTCTGCTGAACTGTAACTCGCATAGCGTATTGAGGCCAGAGCTATTTTTATCCTGACATGTGAGGTTCCTTCACGTCATGGCCACAAAATTCAATCCAAAACATCCCCGGGAAGGTTGTTTGTGAGATGTTCTGCAGATTCTCATGTCGCCACATCAGGTTTCACTTAGGAACATCTGCAGGGCTGGCTCCCCCGCCGCCCGCCCCGCCGGCCTGGTTCTGCACGCAGGGCGCTCCGGCATCTGTCTGGCCTGGCCGGTCACGTGAACTTGCCGCCAGCGCCGGCGGGCTGCTCGCTCGCCCTGGGACGGCGCGGCAGCACGGCCCTCGCTGAGGGGCAGCCTTCTCCCTCAGCCTCTGCGGGATTAGAGGATGGAAATCCCGCTCCCCTCGGCCCCCCAGGGGGAGCCCCTCTCCTGGGACCCGTGGCCAGGCTGTTCCAGCCCGAGCAGCTGGCCCGTCTCGCGCGGCCCGGGCGCTGTGTGCTGCCAGCAACGCCACCCGAGTAAAGCCTCTCGCAGACCCCCAGAGCACAGTGTTGGAGGGCGTGCCCTGAACCCGCCGCTGAGTCCCTGTCCCAGCTCTGCCCCTTCCTGGTGCACGTGCAGCCCTGGGCCCAGGCCCAGCTTTTATGACCGTGGAGATGAGCTGGGAGCGGGGGCGGGTGGAGGCGCTGTGAGTGCTCCCCGGGAAGGAGCAGCAGCAGTGAGGTGGAAATCAGTGCTGTTGCGAGGCCTGTTGTGCCTGTAGTCACACTCCTGGGGCAAGTTTGTCCTCTCCACCCCATCTCCTCCTCCCGAGCCTGCAGCCCTGCCTGAGAACATCTTTTCTCAGGTTCCAGCTCAAGCCAGCCAGGCCCGAAGGGCTACTTAGGTCAGAAGAGCGGCTGGTGGGCGAAGAGGGAAGCTGAGGTTGGGAAAGATGTGGGAGACCTTCGCTGTCCCCAGTGAGTGATGAGACAGTGCCCCATCCCGGTCCAGCCCACACCCCTGCCCCAGGAAGTGTTGCCCCTCTCCCTGCCTCCCCTGCTGGGGTAGAACTGCCTGCCCAGACCTGGGGGCTCCACTCAGCACTTCCCAAGCTCCCAGCCCCGTCCTGGGGAGGCACCTGCTCTTGGGCAGTGGTCTGTCTGGCAGGTGGGCTCCCAGAGGGCAAAAGGGCCCACCCCTGACAGCCGCAGGCCCAAGCGGGCCCTGGGAGGCTCCCCTGAAGCTCCCACACACCCTGGCCTCCTGTCACCCGAGCCTCAGGAAAGGCACCAGCCTACAGTTGGGGAACACCCAGCTTTTTGCTGTTTTAGTCTTTAAACAGGGGGAGCAATGCGAGGACAGGGTGACTCACCTGCCGTGGCTTCTCTCAGGTGTGACTCTGCCCTCCTCCTCGCTAAGGGTCTCAGCTCCAGGGACCGCTATGCAGCCTGGATATTGAGTCTATTTGGGGGCCAGAGTGGGGGCTGTGGCTAAAGAGACCAGACACATGTCCAGAGCACCCCAGGCCTTCTCTTCTGCTGTCTTTGGCCAGTCTGCCAGCTGCAAGGTGAAATGATCTTCCTCCCTGGATGTTGGGGCGGGAGTCACAGGTGACACCCTTCCCTCCTCTCAGCATCCCGACTGAGCACTTTGAATCTGTCCCAGATCCAGAGTCTCCCGATCGGAAGAATGAGAGCAGTCTGCCCCGTGCAGTGCTCGGAGATATGGGACATTGCTAATGAAAGGAGTCCCCGTTTATTGAGCACAGACTGTGGCAGGCCCCAGGCCTAGTACATTATGTATTTTGTCATTTAATAGGGGCTCCCACTGCCCCTGTGAGGCTGGAACAGCGGCACCGACCTCTTCCCGGTGCCTGCCTAAGGCACCAGCCCTGAAGAACGGGGACTCTGGCCCCAGATGGGGAGAGTGTCTTTGTGGTTACTTCCTATGTTGGTCCCTTTGTCCTCTGGAATACTTGGGAGCCTAACTGGAAACGGGGTGGGCTGGGAGTACACATAGAGGCAAGATGGTGACAGGGACACCAGGAGCCTTTACCAAGAGGCCTGTGGTTAACTGGGCACCTCCAGTGTGGGGGGCCTGTGCCTCCAGCCAGACCACCGGGGACCCCGGAATTCATCCCCCGAGGGTGGGGCGGTGAGGCGGGGCTGCTTCAGCAGCTGTATCTGCAGCCGCCTCTGCTGAGACCAGCCCCAGCTGGCCCCGGGTAACTCGATCTGTAAGAATGTGACACTTGATTCTGCAAACAGCCCCTCTGGGCCAGGGAGCAGAGACTGTTTGCCATCCAAGAGTCACTGAGGACCTCCCAAGCCTGGCTGTCCAGGCAGGGACACGGAGGACCTCCCAAGCCTGGCTGTCCAGGCAGGGACCGGGACGACGCAGTCCAAACAGCAAGAAGTTCAAGGGCTTCTCACTCAGGCTCGCCCCTCGCAAGGTTCGTGAGAGCTGTCTCGGAGGTTCTCAGGATTGAGGCCAGGACAGTTTGGAGGTGTGGCTGCTGGTGAGGAATCTTCCTAGAGTAATTCACAGCTGGGAAAAACAAAACAGAAAAGCACCTTTTCTAGTGCCCAGCAGCTTCCCCGCAGGGACCACAGAGGATGCGAGGGAAGTCTGAGTTCAGCAAGAAACAGCTCCTCCCAGGAGGGTTTTACTCTGCTTTCTGACCATGGGCATCTCAGAAAGTCGGTCCATAGATGCTTCTCTGTGAGACTTGCTTGTGATACTCTGGAAGGTTCCACATATTCTTGTTTTGTGCTCTGGGCTGATGCTTCTGCCAGTATGACCTCCCCTGGCCGAGTTGGATTCTCAGAAATCGTGCATCCTGCCTAGCTTTGCTGGTGCCTGCTGTCTCCTCCCTGGTCCAGGGAAAAAGTCATGACTCCTACTGGGCTCCTAGACCAGAGAGGGGCCGGCCTCAAAAGTAAGGGCCCCAGATCCCTCTCTTGGCCCCTCTGCTAACCCCCATGTCCTCCTGGGTTTCCAGAGAGCTGTGGCCAGGTGCTTGCTCCACAGCTCTTGGTGGCGTTATTTTCTGTCCTCACTCTTGGCTTGGCAGAACCATGGCTTTGGTCTTTATGCCATCTTCTGCCCTCCTGCCTAGCAAGGCTCTACCTCCTAACCTGGGAGCCTCAAACCTGCCCAAACATCAGTGCCCAGGGGTTGATGAGAACACAGGCTCTGAAGACCAGCTGCCTGGGGTCAGCAACTACCACTCCCCAGCTCTGTGGCATTGGATCATCTGCAGCCTGACTCAGGGTTTCCCTGTGTATATGATGGAATAGTAATGGTGCATCTTTTCAAAGGCTATTTTGAGAATTAAATCGGGTACTATGTGTGAGGGCTTTATGTATGCTTAGCACATAGTAAGTGTTTTGCTCGATAGATAATAGCTGTTAATTGGCTGTTAAGATGTCACGTTGTACTGGGACAACTGGATGTCTACCCACATGCAAAAGAATTTAGACCCCTTCCTCACATCATCTATAAAAATTAACTGAAAATGGATCAGAAGCCAGACTGCCTTGTAGTCCCAGCCACTTTGGGAGGCTGAGGCAGGAGGATCGCTTGAGCCCAGGAGTTGGAGGTTGCAGTGAGCTGTGATGACACCACTGCACTCCCTCCCAGGCAACAACAGAGCAATACCCTGTCTCAAAAAAAAAAAAAGGTCAGAAACCTGAAGCATGTCAGTAAATCTTTATGACCTTGGGTTAGGTAATAATTTCTTAGCTATAACACTGAAAGTGCAAGCAACCAAAGAAAAAATGTATATATTTAATCAAAATTAAAGATTTTGTGCTTCAAAAGACACCCTCAAGAAAGTGAAAAGAGACAACCCACAGAAGATATTTGCAAATCGCATGTCTGATAACAGACTTGTATCCATTATATAAAAGCTCCTACAAGTCAACAGTAAAAAGACAAATAGCCCAATATTTAAATTGGCAAAGGATTTGAATAGACATTTCTCCAGAGAAGATATGTAAATGGCCAGTAAGCACATCAACATCATTGGTCATTTTGGAAATGACAAACCAAAACCACAATGAGATACCACCTTCTATCACTAGGATGGCTGTAATCAAAAAGGCAGATAATAACAAGTGTTGGCGATGATATGGGAAAATTGGAGCCCTCATACATTGTTGGTGGGAATGTAAAATGGTGCAACCACTATGGAAACCAGTTTACCAGTTCGTCAAACGTTAGAATTACCATATGACCCGTCAATTCTACTCCTACATATATGCCAAAGAGAATCAGAAACAGGCTCGAACAGATACTTGTAAATGAATGTTCATAGCAGTATTATTCATAATAACAAAAAGTAGAAGCACTCAAATATCTACCAGGTGATGAATGGATAAAATAGGGTATATTCCTACAATGGAATATTATTAAGCCATAAAAATGAATTAAAAACTGATATATACTATGACATGGATGAACCTTGAAAATATGCTCAGTGAAAGCAGCCACATACTGCATGGTTCCATCTATATGAAACGTCCAGAATGGGCAGATATTAATCCAGAGACAGAAAGTGGATTAGTGGCTGCCAGAGACTTGTGGAGAGAACAGTGGGGAGGGACTGCTGATGGGCGTAGGGGTTCTTTTTTGGGGTGATGAGAATGTTCTGAAATTAATGATGATTGCTGTACAACTTTGTGAATATTCTGAAAACCACTGAATTTTACACTTTAAAAGAATGAACTTTATGGTATATGAAGTGTGTCACAAAGCTTTTGGGTTTTTTGTTTTAAATGCACTGTTAGTGCTCTGGACAGAGTGGGTGAGGGTTCCTGCCATGCCTGTCACCTCTGAGCCACGGAGGCCAGTGTATGTTAGAAGGGGCGGGGAGAATCCCAAGGGATGCATGAATACGCCAGCTCAGGGCCAAGCATTCCAGCAGCTTCCCCTTGTCCCCTCGGTGCTGGGGCCTTACAGAGGGGTACATGTGCAGGGTGGGCCGGAAGGGGCCATGGTATCTGTCCCTCAGTGTGTTTCCAGCTGGGACGTGTGTCAGAGACATTTGTGTTTCTGGTTATAAAGCCACCTTGGGGCCTTAAAAAGATGACTAAGAGCATCTTTGCCTGATGGTGAGGAAGAAACAATGTTTGATTCCAAAACGTTAAAGATTCACACCCTTTGTAACATTTTGTCAGTGTTTGCTGCTTTTAATCTAGCTGGGTATGTGCATAATTTATTTTTCTCAAGTAACATTAAGAGAGGAGCTTGGCTTTTGCCTGTCGTGGATCTGCTGGCTGTGTTGACCATCGAGATCGTGTGCCCGCCCTGCACACAGCCTCAGTCTCTCTGACTTCTTGTTTGTCCTTAACTGGCCCAAGTAGACCCCAAGTACGTTTCGTTTATCAGGATAATGAGTAGAAGTTTGGTTTTAAAAAAAAAAAAACAAAAAATGCACAGTGCCTCGCAGGGTGTTACACGTAAGGAATGTTCACTGAGTGGTTTGGGCTTGGATGGAGGGTGGACAGCGTGATACGCAAACCCACACACGGCTTTTTGGCGTTTCCAATGGTCTGTATTCTGTAGGGATCGCATCATCCCGTGCGCATGTAATCAGAGTAAATCCTGGCTCTGTCCCTTTCTCTGCAGGTACCAAAGGCTTAGAATGTTCTCCTTCCACTCCCACCATGAACTCCTACTTTTATAAGTTCATGATCAACCTTCTCAAGAGGTTCAGCAGTGAACGGAAGCTCCTGGAGGTCAGAGGCCCCTTCATCATCAGGTCAGCCTCCGCGCGCCCTCTCCGCTGCCTCCCGTGGCCACGGCTCCCCGCGTTCGCACCACACGGGTGTCACAACAGCCACCTTCTCGTTCCCTTCTCTCTCCTCCTCTTCCTGACCTTTGGTCTGTTCTTAAATGAAGAGGGTTCCCCCTTCATACCGGGTGGCTAGTGCCACCAACGTAAGGCAGGTTGGCGTTGACATTTTTCAAAAAAACTGAATTTGCTTGTTGCTTGTCAAGGTACCTTTGCATTGAGGTGGAACATCCTCTCATTAAATGCCATTGTCAGCCTTTTAGAGAGGAAAAGGGGTGAGCCACATGGCATGTGACACAGGGCTACGCTGTGGAGTCTGGCCTCCAGCACAGGATTTGCCCAGGCTTGGTGGAGCCAGGTTCCTGCGTCGTGTGAGCCTAACCTGGATAGTCCCAGGGCACAGTCCTAGTGGCTCAAGGACCACAGAACTGCCATCACCAGCAGCATGGCTGGGACTGGCCCATTGCCTCCCACTCAGCTCCAAGGGGCAGGCCCTAGAAGAGCAGCCCAGTTTCACCTGCAGCCTAGCAGAAGCTGAAACAGGGGCACAGGTTCCTCCAGGCTCCCCACCAAATGAAGCCCAAGCCCCCCAACCAGTGAAATCAGACCCTCTGAGGTGCTGGGTTATTAAACTGGTCCGTGTGCTTGGGAAGCAGACTAGAGTGACGCAGTCCTGGGGCCGAGGGGTTGCAGAGGGCCTGGCCTGTACAATGGTTCAAGGTAAAAAAAGTGGCTGGAGCTCATTTTGCTGTAAACCAGGCTCAGTCTGTGGGCCACGCTCAGGATCGGCAGCCTTCCCCAGGGCTTGGCAGGGAGCCACTGAAAGGGCTTGATGGGGGAGCGATGTGACCAGATTTCTGATTTGAAGTGACCGTGTCGCTGGGAGAATGGGTTGGAGGGTCAAGGTGGAGACCAGGTGGGAGGCCATCGTCCAAGTGAGACCATGGCAGCTCGTGAGGGGACGGGGGAAGCGCCCGATTTGGGCATGAGTAGGACGTCGAGCTGATTGGTGCCCAACTGCATGAACAAGTGTGGGGAGAGGGAGTCGGGTAGCAGCCAGGCCTCTGGTTTGGGCAACTGAGTAGTGGGTGGCACCAGTCCCCGAGGTGGGAGTCTTGGAAGAGTGGCAAAGAGTGGTGGCAGCCACGTGTTTGACTTTGATTGCTTTGGGGATGTCAGAAGGAAGATGTTGATGGAGTAGTTTGCTGTACCTTGCTCTCAAAAGGAGGATCTAGGCCCAAGATACAAATCTGGAAATTGATGACATAGTCATTCATTCATTCATTCATCAGATATTTACTGAACACCGACTCCGTGCAAGATGCCGTTCTAGGTGGTTCTGCTCTTGTAGAGCTTTCATTCTTGGGGAGTTAGAGGGGCAGAGTGAGGAGGGAAGGGGTCTAAAGCCAAATGCTGAGAGCTCCAGTCTAACGGTAGGGAAAAGGAGGAGAAGCTGGAAGAAGAGGCTGTGACGAGGGACCAGAGAGGTAGGAGGAAGTGGTGGGAAGAGGGAGATGGCAGGAGACAAGGCCAGGAGAGAGTCTAGGTACAGACAAGTGACCAGGAAGCTTGCCTGCCAGGCGAGGAGGCTGCTGGCCAGCTCAGGGCTGAGTCTGGAGTTGAGGACAGAGCCGGAGGATTGAGTCGTGGGAGAGGGCAGGCCTGCCTGAGCAGAAAGATAAACAGCAGGAGGAAGGGGCTCCTGATGGTCCGGACCCCCAAGAGGATGCCCCTGTGGTGATGGGGAGGCTGCCACTGTCCTGTTGCTTCTCTGGGCTCTTCTAGAGCAGTTTCTCAAACTCAGCACTATTGACATTTGGAGCTGGATAATCCTTGGTGACGGGGCTGTCCTGAGCGGTGCAACATCCCAGGCCTCCACCCACTGGGTGCCAGTAGCACCACCCTCACCCCGCTGCGACAATCACAGATGTCTCTAAACGTTGCCAAAGGTCCCCTGAGGAGCAAAATCACCCCAATTGGGAACCGCTGTCACAGAAGCAGAAAGGGATTCTTAATTTCATTGGGCAGAAGAGACAAATGTCTGTGGTTTGTCTTCCCCTGGAGTTGGACAGTTTTGGGTAAGGGCTTGAAGTAGAGATTAGGTGTGGTGCAAGGGACCCCGCCCCAGGGAAACTGGAGTGTTCCACAAGAGTGACAGTTACTTGCTGCGGTTTTCCAGACTGCAGAGGTGTCAGTACACTTGATGGGCTGTCCCTACCGCCAAGAATGTCAGGGACCCAGTAGGAGAGAGAGGCCTTTGGAAAGCGACCTCGTAGCTTCCCCCTGGAGGAGCAGCCGTAATGGGCTTTTCCACCCTGTCTCAGCCTCACACGCCCAACCCGAGGCTGGGGAGAAGGAGCCAGTGGGTGACCAGCCTCCCCAGACAGCAGGGAGCAGAAGCGCGGGCAGCAGCGGGGGCGTGCAGTGCGGCCTCCCCACCCGCCCGGGGCTGCGGCCATCTTCCCATCTGCAGACTCCAGGGCAGTGAGGCTTGGTGTGCTTTGCAGCGTCTCCTGGGCCGCTGGGATCCTCATTCCGCAGAACGAAAAAGAGAGGAAGCAGCATGCGCACTGGGCTTGGTTGGAACTGGGCTGCAAACCCCTGTACCCTGCTAATTCTGCAGCCACCACTCTGTCCCTTCTGTGGGAGAGTGCTGAGCCTGGTGCCATGAGGGGCCCTGAACAGCCGGCGTCCAGGACCACCTGGGACCCAGCTCCTCGGAGGGCACAGGATCCGGGCCCAAGAGTCCTCCCCCCTCGTCCTTCTGGTAGCTCGGTATATCCAGCGTTGCGATCGAGCGCCCTTCGCGGGCTCAGACCTCTCGTGGGCCACACTAGGTTCTCGGTGGACAGCCAGCCTTTCCTGCAGGCCAAGCCTTGCTCCCACTGGTACAGTCACAGAGGGTCTCTGAGCCCTTGGCACCAGCACAAGAGCCCAGTGGGCTGGGACACAGGGGACCTGTGTGGTTGGGCTCCTCACACAGAACTAATCTCTCCCAGCCTTTTGCCATGTTGGTCCAGCCTGCCGTCCCCAGAAGCAGCACTCCTACCTGTCAGTACGTGTTACTTCCTCAGGGCCAAGCCAGCTCTGGGGGCCAGCCTGCCAGGCCACTGCTGACCAGCCCCTGTCACAGTCCCAGCCACCCAGTCTGGGTGCACAGCACAGCATCTGGCTGGAGGAGGCCTTGCCAACATGTCGCTTCTGCCATCCTCCTGTGGATGGTCACACAGGGCGGAGGCCCGTCGGCAGACGCTTGCTGGGAAGAGCCCTGGGGCTGTCCGCCCGCCCTCCTGCCAGTGCACTGCATTTTCCTCTTTCCTGCTGTGGCTGGAGAGAGGGGCACAGCAGACTGCGGGGACAAGCCACAGGCCTGGCAAGGAAGGCACCAAGTGATTTCCTAACCCGCTCCTTCAGCTGCGAAGCAGACTACACATGGCTCCTCTCAGCCTCCAAAACTGAGCATGAGAAAGGAAAGATTCTGCTGGCCGAGAAGTAGAAAGCCGTCGCTTCTGCAGGGGTGTGTCAGCGCTGGGCCCGGGAGCGGCTGCTGCCTGTAGAAGGACAAAGGCGTCCGGAGTTCTTCAAGGGAAACATCTGCTGGGGGTTCTTGGCCCTGAGGAAGACGCATGATTTCCTTCCCCCTCGCTGCTTCCCCAGCCGCCCCTCCACGTGGGAGTTGGGGGAGTGGGAATGATGTACCCGAACTCCAGCCAGGCCTGGGTGGGTTGGGCGTCCTCTCGGTGTCCGCGTGGCCTGCGGACCTGGTGGACGTGACCGTTTAGGTATACATGGAGGTTGGGAGCCCACAGCTCCAGCACCCGTCTCTCAGCCAGCCTCGCCGCAACCTGCACCGTCCTGGGCCCTTCTCTCGGCTGCAGAGGGTTGGGGCCAAGCACACAGATTGGGGGACTTGTGGGAAGGGGTGCCGTGAGCTTCTGGCGCTGTAGCCCCGTCCTCTCCCCAACCCCTCCCCAGGACTGCACAGCCGTGGGGCAGACGTGCCTCCCACAGGCACCCCGAGGAAGAGCAGCTTCTGGAGTCAGGCTTGGGTTCACACCCTGGTTCCTCCCGTTCTCCTGACCTGTTTCCCAGCCCTCTCTGTTTTGGCCAGGAAACAGAGATGACAGTAGTGCCTGCCTTGTCGGATCACAGGGCGGTTACACTAGATCGTGCGTGTCCCAGCCCCGGTGCTGGCTGTGTTTGGTAAAGGGGGGCTGTTGTCCAGCCTCCTGACCTGGCCTCCGCCTCCCACGGTGGCCTGTGGGGAAGGAAGCGAGACCCGCACCAGAGGGTGAAATAACTGACTCTTCTGGGCGGAGAGCTGGCCCCGGTGCACCCACTGACACAACTGTGCCCCACGTAGGTGTTGGTGTGCATTGCCCTCCTCCAGCCGCCTCCCGCCCCGCGCGCTGGTGCAGGCAGAACAAGCCCGGGCCTTGTCTCCCCGTGAACCGGTCCACTCATTCTCAGTAGAAAAGGAGGGCCGGGGAAGCCCAGCCTCTTTGATAAACTGTGATATGAACTCCAGCGTGACCCAGCAGCTGTGATCTGTACAAGGCCTGCTTCTGTGTGGGAAGTGAGCAAATCCGAAGACACTTCACTCTGCCCGCCAACACGGCCCTCCGGCCAGCCCGGCTTTGGCTGCAGCCACTATGCACTCCCCTCCTCTTCCTCCCTGCTGCCTCGCAAAGAGGACTGGCCAGAGAATGCTTTCATTTGTCACACGCACCCGTGCGTGCGCTGTGAATGGGAGCCGGCCTGGCTCGTGGTAGATGAGGTGCAGGCACCCTCCCAGGGGGAAAGGGACACCCTAAGATGAGGCGGGTGTTTGGGTGGATGGGCTGGGGGCCCAAATGGGAAAGGAGGAAGTGGTCGTGGGACTTCTTTCATGAGACCCCGAGCCAGAGAAGCCCAGCGATAAGGCTTCTGGCTCCTGTTCCGTGCAGACAGGCACGGCAGCCTCCCCAGCCGAGCAAATGCTCCGAGTCCCTAACATGTGCCCTGCTAATCCTGCCTCTCCACAGCGTCCTGGGTTCGCACAAGGGCCGTTGTGCTGGGCAGGGGGATGGGGCAGTGGGGAGTTGATTGGCCACCGAGGTGGGTGGTGGGGCAGGGCAGCCACTAGAAACTGGACTTGTTTTCAATTGCGGGGACCAGGAGGGAGGGCCTCAGAGAAGAAGCTCTCTTTCATGCCGTAATTGGGAAATTCCACTTAGCTGACCCTGTGCGTGCTGGCCTGGGAGACAGATCCCCGCAGTGTGGGGGGCCACCCGTGACCCTCCCAAGCCTACCGTCTCCTCCCGGGCAGCCCAGTCTCTGGAGGCCCTTTGGGGTCAGGTGCCCCCCGCCCCCGCCGTGAGTCTCTGTTCAGAGCACCTTACCTGCCAGGGGCACCGGCCAGGCCCCCAGAAGCGCACTGCGCTGATGCAGTGGAAGCTGAATTGGAGTGAAGTGGCAAGACCTGTATCCGGTCCTCTCCTCCTGTTTCCAGCTCAGGAGAGAGAGCTTCAGAGCGACCCCGCTCAGTTCTCTTCCTCTCACCCCTGTGACGGATTGCACCCATTTGCTCAGAATAAAAATAAATTGCTGTGGAAAGGCACATAAACCAGAGTCTGGAAGAGGCCCTGATCCACCTACCCGGAATAGATGGGTCTTAATCTTTGATTAGTTTGTAGCCATATTGATTGGGTCCCCAGCCGAGGGGAGGGGACAGGACATGGAACGGTGAGAGGCGTTCTTCCTCCCCTCTCAAAAGAAGCTTCTCTTTGCTGGCTTTAATTAAGGTCTGCCCAGCTGCTGTGTGACTCTTCTGGAGCCTTCCACAGCGGCCAAGGCCGGGTGCTGTTTTTTCGTTGCAGGGGATGCAGAGGGGGGCTTGTGTGCAGCAGAAGCCATTTTGCACAACCAGCTCTTGTCTTCTGATTTGGTAACTGGGGACAACACTGGGGGAATGTGAACGCCAGGGAGGCCCGAGGGGCCAGTCTGACACACAGAAAACATTGCCTGGCGGAAAAAGAGTCTTGCCCTCCAAGGTAAAAAGGTGTCCTTGTGAGGGGCAAAATTCAGGGAACCTAGAGAGCCCAAGCCAGCCTGCATTTGCATTGTCCTCTAGTCCCTGGCAAAGCAATCCACATCCCAGTGCCTCACAGAACCATCTGAGATGGGGCCCTGTGTTCCTCGTTGACCCAGGGTGGCAGGGAGGGCTGCAGGACCTGGGGGCAGGCCACTGGCCTTGCTCCACCGCCTCTGAGCAGTCCCCACACTGTCACACACTGGCACTCCCTGTAAGAGGGGATGTCCTTGCTTCTGGAAAATGGAAACCACGTGTGGTGGGCCTTGCCGGGCCGGGCTGGGATTCATTAGGGCTGACGGGGGTATGAGGGCAGGAAAGGAAGTGCCGGCCATGCGCCGGCAGCTTCAAAGGGCAGCCTCCTGGTGTTTGAAGGGCCCCATTCACTTGGAGCAGGGCTGGTGGGAGGTTACAGGTCACAGGTGAACTTAGCGGGGGAGGCCACGTGTCCTTCAGGGTGACCCTTGTCCCCACAGCCCAAGCAGCCACCCTCCCCCTGAGCTAGCTGTCGCCCCTGGGACAGAGGGCAGGACCCGGCAGCAGGCTGGGGGAAAGCACCGCACCCCGGCACCTACCACATGCACGTGTCGTCAGACTCCTCCCCAGTGGGTGCCGGCAGCTGCCTCTCCCTGAAAGCACTTTCCTTGTAGTGTCCACTCCTGAGAAGCGTCACCTCCCCCGGCCGTAGCTCAGGCAGCCAGCAGGGCTGGGGTGGGAGGGTGTCACACACTGTGTTCAGGGACCGAGGACTTGATGAATTTCTTTCTGAAGCTTGAGGGGTTGTTCCAGGTGGAACCTGCAGTACTCTGATCTGACTATTTGTACTTTACTGAAGGACGCCAGGAAACTTGGAAGGTTTTGACATTGGTAACTCAGACAGCTTGGTTAATTAGCAAGTAGCTAATGTGTACCATATGTAGCATCTTTTTTAAAAAATGGCAGGCCAGGCATGGTGGCTCATGCCTATAATCCCAGCACTTTGGGAGGCCGAGGTGGGAAGATTGCTTGAGCCCAGGAGTTCAAGACCAGCCTGGGCAATATAGCGAGACCCCATCTCTACCGTAACAAAGAAAAGAAAATGGCAGCAGGTTTAGAATTGGTTCCCAGAAGCCATTTTCCATCCTCCTGCCTCCTCGGGATGGGCCTGCATCTGAGCCAGGATGCTTTTAAACTCCTTGCAGGACAGCAGCTGCAGGGTATATCTTGTCCATTCTTTCAAGAGTCTATTTCTCAGGAAGCTCTTTTATCCTGGGTTTACTTGGGCTGCCCTTGGAGTCCCCTGTGTGGTCCTCCCTTCTCTCTTCTCAAGTCATTTCTCTCAGCAGACAGTCACAAAGATCACAGAACCCCCACACCCCAACCTCTGTCCTCAGAAGGGTTTCCACCATGTGCAGTTTGTGAAAGGCCCCCTGACCTGGTGCCCCTTCCTCGTGAAAGGAGAATTCACATCTCGGCACGGATCATGATGGCGCATCCTAGGACCTGGGGGAACTGTGGCACAGACATTGCCTCCGATGGCACTCGCAGCCCACTGAAGTAGCACCCAGTCCGCAGGGAAGGGTGCCAGACAGGCCAGTGCCTCTTCATAACCCCGGCTAGATGGTCCACCAAAGAGGCTCTTAGGATCTGGACTGGATAATAGAACTTTCTGTAAAAGTTTGCTGCTCCACATAGGGTGAGTGAATCCCAGGAGAGTGTGAGTTTTGGGTCTGTTGCTGTTGTTGTCATGGTCATTGTATTGTAAATGCCCCTGTGGCACCTGAGCCTTTCCCTCCACCTTCCTCACCCCAAGTCTTGGGTTATAAACTGTGGCATCGGGTTCTGTGCAGGGTGCTGTGTAGCCATCCAAGGACCTCAGAGCTGAGGGTTCCCCTGCCAGGCCTGGGGGCGGGGGTCTTATGTTGTGGGAAGGGGAAAAAGATGGCCAGGACGGTGAGACAAGTGTGGCAGGAAGTGCCTGCTGTGAGCACGTCACATGGGCCCAGAAGGCATGTGCTGGTCCCACACTGGCAGCCCGGGATCCACTTAACCCTGTCTGCAGAGCAGTCCCAGGTTCACCAGCCCCGAATCCGTGGCTGGGAGGGCCCAGAGAGGTGCCGTGGCCGTCCCACACACTAGGCAGAGCTGAGACACGAGCCTCCGTCTCCCGATTGCCGGACACCAGAGCAGGACCCCAGATCTGGCATCCGGGACCGCGGGAGGGTCTCAGCCTCGTTAGGAAGACACTGTGCTCTCTCACGGCTGCCCTGCCGCCCAGCGTTGTTAACCCATAGAGAAATCCCCCCAGGGACCCTCCTGGCGAGCCCTCCTCCTCCTGTCTCAGTGGCTCCCACGGGCTGCCTGCCACCTGCTCGGGCAGAAAGGAAATGCCAAGTAAATCCATGCATCCCTGTCTTCCTTCCAGGCCCCCAGCGCCTCCGCCCTCCGGCCCACCCATTGTCCCAGCCCACTTCCGGTTTCCAGGCAGCATAATCTGCTTGGAACTCCTGGCACTTTGGCAGCGAGTGTCTCTTGATCTAAAGCTCCCTTTTGACTCTTGCTCAAGAGGATGTGTCTCGCCCCCTCCCTCCTCCGGGGGGATTTGTTTTGCCTCCTGCCTTATCGCCGTCCCTGGCATCGTCCGCACGGGCCTTTTTGAAGCCCAGCTGAGGTGGATTCGAGTGCACTCCGGAGTCAGCTCATTCTGTTCTAGTCCTGCACCGAGTGCCCTGTGCAGTCTGCTTTGAGCCTGGTCTCTCTTTACTGTCGCATCCCTGCCCGGCCCAGTCTGTGCCCCGGCTCCAGACCCACTTAGAGCCACCCAGGCCTCCTAGTTGCTCCCCAAGAGAGCTTCGCCTTTAGCCTGGTAATGGCACTTGTGTCTCCATTTCACCGTCTGCCTTGTGATCAGTACACTTGTGGCCTTGATTGGGCCCTTCTGACCCCAGACTTGCTGTTTGCATGTCCAGTGAAGGAAGGACAGTCGTCCAAACTGGAGGGCTCCCAGCCCTTCTGCTGCTTCAGAGAAGAAGGGGTCTTGGAAGTACCGCTGTGCCTGGGAAGTTCTGACTTGTTTGCGGCTTGGTTTGGCATCTCTCTAGTAAAGCCTTCTCCCCGTATTAACCACGCAACACCTGTGTTTCAGTGCCCCAGATATGTCTTCTTCCCTTCTCCCAATCAGGGCAGTGTGGCAGCCTCCCCGCCCTCCGTGCTGTGATGCCCACGATGCCTCTGTGGAGTACAGATTTAAAGAACAACATACTACTAAAAAGTGCACAAAGTGTACTAGTGCTGTACGTGCAGCACGAGTGTGCTACTGCCCAGTGAATTTTCACTAATTGTTGCACTCCCCTAACGAGAACTCAGATCCAGAAAAAACATTTCCATCACCAAGAGTGTCCTTCCCCTCCTTCGTTTTACCTGGTTTTGAACTTTATATAAACGGAATCATACAGTTTGTGCTTTTTTTTTTTTTTTTAAGAGACAGGGTCTCATTCTGTTACCCGGGCTTGAGTGCGGTGGCCTGATCGTAGCTCACTGCAGCCTTGAACTCCTGGGCTCAAGCAATCCTGCCTCAGCCTCCAGAGTAGCTGAAACTACAGGCGTGCGCCACCACGCCTGGCTAATTTTTTTTTTTTTTTTTTTTTTTTTTTTTTGTAGAGACAGGGTCTTGAGATGTTGCCCAGGCTGGTCTCAAACTCCTGGCCTCAAACAACCCTCCTACCTCAGCCTCCCAAAGTGCTAGGGTTACAAGCATGAGCCTCCATGCCCAGCCCAGTCTGTGCTGTTCTATAAAGCCTGGCTTCTATTGATCCACATTATGTTTGTGAGATTCCTCTGCGTTGCATGTAGCAGGAGTTCATATTTCCATAGAGTGTTCCACCATGTGAACATACCGTGATTTATTTATCTATTCTAGAATTGATAGGCATGTGGGTTATTTTCATTTTGGTACTATTATGTATAATGCTGCTATGAACATTCTCTTACATGTCTTTTGGTAAACATATGTACACATTCCTGCTAGGTATATAAGCTAGGAATTGCTGGGTCGGCAAGCAGACACACAATCAGCTTTGGGAGCTCCCGTCCAAAGTACTCGCACCAGCTTCCACTCCCATCACAAGAATGGGAGCGTTCAGTTGCTCCACGTCCTAACCAACACTTGGTATCATCAGTCTTTGATTTTAGCCATTCTGGTAGGTGTGTGGTGCTATCACTTTGTGGTTTTACTTTGCATTTCACTGAAGGCTAATGGAGTTTAACAACTTTTCATAGCATGTTGACCTTTCGGATATCCTCTTTTGTGATGAACCTGTTCAAGTCATTTTTGCGATGAGATTTCAATGTTTTTCTTATTGACTGTGGAAGTTCTTTGTACAGTCTGGATTCGAGTCTTTCTCAGCTGTGTATACTGTAATTATCTCTCCTGCTGTGTGGCATGCCTTATTGCTCCCTTAAAGTGTCCTTTTATGAACAGATGTTGTTTATTTTTAATGTAGTCCAGGTAGTCAGTTTTTCTTTGTGGTTAGCATTTTCTAAGTTTTGTGGTGTGTTTTCAGGGGATTAGGAGCTCATGGGAACATACCCACGATGCTGCCTGCTCCGAATGATGCTTCTCAGGCATCCCTGGGGAGGGGATACTGAGCACCAGCTGCCTGAGACCCGGAGGCCTTAGTTCGTAGCTCTGGACAGGTTCTTAGAGACCACCCAGTCCAGCCTGCTTGTGCTTTGTGAAAACACAGATTCCTGATGGAATCTGGAGGGGCTTCTGGTGTAGCCAGGCCAGCAGCGGTCTGCAGCCTGGAGCTGGGAGCCACTGCTCTGTGTTGGGCAGCACCCTGGGGTGGCACGTGGTAGGAACCCAGGTCAGAGGCACCACAGTGAGCGAGCGGACCTGCTTGGCCTGGGCATCGAAGGCAGAGGTCAGGAAGACCCAGGAACTCTGGCGGCATCTCCCTGTGGCGCCATTGCTCTCTCTCTGTAGCCCTTGTCTGAGGTCAGCTGTGTTGCTTTGGTCTCTTCCAAGTGGCAGAGACATGGCCACCACGTTGCCTGCCTGTCACATCCCTGTAGATCATGATCCCAGAGGAAGCTGTTGTGATTGGCTCAGACAGGGTCAGCGGCAGAGAGGTAGCATTGAGCGGACTGGGAGTGGCAGCCCTAATGCACCCCACATGGAGTGGGGAGCCAGGGGCTGCTCTCACCACGCAGTGTTGAACAGGCAGAAGCACAGGGCCACCACGCGGCTGCCTTCCTGAGCACGGTTTTCTTATATGAAAACGAAGATGGGTTATCTCTGTCTCCTTCTCATCCTTGTGAGGATTAGATGACTCAGCATGTGGAAAGTGCTGGCATGTAGGAACCGTACTGTAAGTATCCGCGCCAACTGCAAGGGTGGTGGCGGGAAGGAGCATCAGTCCTCTCTGTGCTTGTGCCCAGCTGGGCCTGGCATCCGGAGAGCGGGTGTTCTGGGGTGGCTCACTTTCTCCTGTCTCTAGAGAAGGTTGAGAGAGAAAAAGCCTCAAGTGTCCATCACTCAGATGAGGACATGAACCCCGGCATCCTCTCTCCCTCTGTCCCCTCCCCACCTCGCAGCACACCCTCGTTCAGTGCCCTCGTTCAAGGATTGGCTCATCCCAAGAAGTTCAAGGCTAGAGCCTCTTCCTGTCCTCAGGACTCGGTCTCCCTGTCCCCCACCACAGCTGTCCCTTCTTCCTCCTCTGCCAGCCCCATCTGTAGATAGGCCACCTGCTCTGTGGCACAATGGCAGCAATGGTCCTGGGCTTGTGTCTCATTGGACCCATCAGTGTGGCCAGTGAGCACCAGTGCCCTGACCGTCCAGGACAGGGACATCATGTGCCCACCCTCGGGTGCAGGAGGCGCAGGTGTTCATGGACCATCCTGGCTCTGGAACCAAATCCAAGGCAGTGGCCATCGGGAGGCAGACCCAGCTTAAGTGCTGGGTTTCAGTGCCAACTGGGGCGGGTGTGAAGTGGCCCCACCCAGGGCTCCCATGGCGGTGGCGGAGGAGTGGCTCTCCTTCACTTCGCAGCAGCCACATCCTCCCTCCAGGAGGGCAAGGAGGGCGAAGCTGTATGTGTGACTGACCTGTGACATTCCCGGAGACCACAGTGGGAACAGGCAGTGGGGAGGTGGCCGGCTCCGAGGAATTCCATGGGCCTGCCAGCTAATCCCTCCTTCACGGCTTCCTTCCGTGAGCAGCACCGTGCCTTGCCAGAGACAAGAAGTGTTGGTGCTGGCAGAGTGGACGGGTCCTCTGCCCTTTGTCATGTGTAGAGCTGGGGGTGGGGGCAGGTCTAGCACCTCCCGGCAGGGCCCCCTCAGGGCCCTCTCTGAACACATGTGCCACAGGGTGGCAGCCACAAGGCCACAATCGAGAAACCAGGAGAGTGTCATCAGAGTGGCCCGAGCGACCTTAAGGATCAGGTGGCTTCTTTCACACAGAAAGAAACTGAGGCTCTGACTTTTCCAGTAAATATTCCCCGCATGCTGCCTGTGTGCAGAGGCCTGGGCTGGACCGACACAGGCCCGGCTTCCGCATCCTTAGGGGAGGCATATCGGTGTGATGGGAGCAGGGGCCGGCAGCACAGGGAGTTTATAACGAGAGAGCTGGCCTGGCGGGGGGCAGGGGTCAAAGATTCACTGCACACAGCAGGCCGTTCCTGCACGTCCTGGGCCGAGGGTCCTGCCTTCGCCAGGGTTGCAGTCTAGGGGGACGGGCCCGCAGGCACCAAGTCACAGAAATGTGTGACCCCATGTTGTGACTTGTGCTCGGAAGGAAATGCTGGGGTTGGGGAGGGGTCCTCAGCTTCCGGCCTTTGGGAAGGGGTGCCGTGCAGCCTCAGTGGAGCCCGGACGCTGTGACCTGGATGCAGGGTTTTCTCAAAGCTTAGAAATGCCCTAGTTTTCCCTCCTCAGGCTCCGCTGAAGCCGTGCCAAGAATTGGCTTTTAAAGACCGCCTGAAATGTGGTTTGGAGCCAAAAATTTATAGAGCCAGTGCATTTGTGACCTTGTTGAAAATGCTTACTGAGGAAAACCAAGGGGTGGGATTTGGGATTTTTTTTTTTCCTTTCTAAAATTAAAAAAAAGAAATAAAAACCATCCATTTGGTCCATCCCCACCGCATGCCTTTCCCACCTGCCGGCCCCTCACCCCCACGGCCGCGTCTTCCACTCGTCCACGCCTCCCCCAGCCCCAGCCCCTCACCCGCTCCCGTCCGTCAGTGACGAAAAATACCAAGTGGGTAAAAATAAGGAGCCTGGTTAGGGCCCTGGAAATTAGGCCACAGCTGTCAGGCCGGGCGAGAGCCCTCGCGTCTCTGAGAATGGAGCCGCCAGGGCAGATAAGGGAGGGCGCTGCTGCTGTGCCGGGCAGGGGGGCCAGGAAGCGCCATTTGTCACCAAGCAGACCTGTCCGGGTGTCCGTCAGTGCCAGGCCCAGTGCCTGCCAGTGGGGGCACCGCCGTGGCAGAGCCAGTCCCTGCCCGCTGGGGTTAGTCTCACTCACAAGCGGTAGCATCACAGCGTGACGATGCTCTGGGGAGCAGATGGGGTAGGAGGTGCCCAGCCCTTTGGAGGGGTCCAGGAAAGCTTCTGGAAAGATGCTGTCTAAGCTGAGCCAGGAGAGATGAGCAGGAGCTAGCGGGGGTGGGGAGGAGAAGGTGTTTCCGACACAGCAAGCCGTCCGCACACAAGCCCAGGGGCCGCCGCCCAAGCCCTGGGCGACCTGGAGCGTGGCTAGGAGGCCAGGCCCCTGCGGTTCAGAAAACTCTCTCCACCTGGGTGGGGGTGCCCAAGTCCCTGAGAGGAGAAGCCACTGATGTGCCGCCACCCTGGAGCCCTGAGGATGGGTCACAGGAGTGTCGGGGGGGTCGTGCCGAGTGGCTGCCAGAGCTCAGCACCCTGCTGGCTCCCAGAACTTCCAGGGGAGCAGGAGGGAAGTGGGGCCCGGGGGGCCCGCGGGCGTCATGGGGGTGTGACACCCTCACTCATTCTCTGTGACAGCTGTGGCCTTACACTCCTCCCCTGCCATTAGCCTCATAAAACACCAGAGGCTGGTTAAAGAGCTGGCTCAGGAAGGTTGCTTGACAAGGGATCTTGCCGCCATATCATTCTAGAAGGTTCAGTGCTGCTGGGACAGGCAGTTTAAGCAGATAACTTCAGCTGAGTTTAAAACCTTGACACCCCAGACATACCTGCCCTGGACTTGTCTTTTAAGGGGACACTGTCCTCAGTCAGTTAAGGTGCCTGTGAATGCGGCCACCGTTCCCCATCTGCTCATTTTTCCTGAGAAGAGTCAGCTTTTCCCTTTCTCCCGCGTGAGCTGAGCCCCTCCTGCCCTGACGGGCGAAGGCCTGCCTCCTTGGAGCCCCTTTCCTGAAGGAGACCCCCGCCCACCTCTGCCGGAAGCCCCTGGCCCTAACAGTTGGCAGGTTCCTGGAGTTCCCTCCCTTCCTTCCTGCGCTTGAAGCCTGAGCGGCTGTCGGCTGTCCCGGTCCAGTTCCTTCTGCCTCTCCCGGGCCCCCAGCCGCGTGGTAATTGGTTTCTCAGCTCCTCAGCTGTGGGCCCGTCTGCGAGCACTTCCCTCGGCAGGAAGACCTATCTGTGCTCCTGCCCTGTGGGAGCCCCGCAGGGAGAGGTGGCGGGGAACTGACTGAACCTTCCAGACCTTCTCTCATTCCTGCCAGTGATGCCTAAAATAGACAGCAAAAGTACCGCCGCTCTGCCCCAGCCCCGCAGCCCACGGTCGGTCGCACCCACCCAGGTTGGGCTCCGGGCCGGTGGGGCTGGCCTAGGGACAGGGCGCCGTGAGGCTGCCAAGCGCAATCTGTCCCCAGCGGCTGCAGAGATGAGTGTCTGCAATTACAGCTCCTGGAAGGTCACAGCCTTCATTTCATTTCTGTGGCACTTGGAGTTCAGTCTCTCTTCACATGTGCACAGCCCCAGGTTCAGCCGCTAATGGCTTTCTGGGAGAGGAAAGGCAGCGATCAAAGATGTGCCCACAGGCAAGCGCGATGGCCACGGAGAGCAGAGAGCTCAGACGGGCAGCCGTGGCCGAGGGGGTGAGGGACGGCAGGGGGGTCACAGTGGTGTGGCCTCTGAGGAGGACCTGAGATTTCATCATCCGTGTCTTTGTCCTGTGATCGTCCCTGTCCACCACCTCTCAAGCCTGTCCCCTGGGCCCATCCTTGACCTGGCTCTGCCCTGCCCCTCAGAAAGGACATCTGCAAAGGCAGCCCCAGACCCTTTGTATTTAAAATTGGAAGAAGATGGTTGCGTGACATAGAGGTAATATTTAAACAGCACCCAGACAGGCTGCATCAGGGCAGCCTGTGGTCCACTCAGACTCTCAGATCCCACTCTGCTGGTGCTGATTTGCACCCATGACAGCCTAGTCAGTGTGAAGTAGCTCTCCTGCACTCAGCCCCATTGATAAGACTTCCCTCATCTGGCGATTCTATTTCAGGAGAAAGCCTCCCCCTGTAGTAGGCACTCCTGCCTCAAAGTGGAGCCAGGCCTTTTTTTCCTGCTCGTATTATGCTAATCACTCCTTGCAAACAGGCAGACTTTGTAGGAGGTTTGCCTGGTTTTAAATGAAACATACGCCTTTGAAGCACAGAGCCGCAGTCGCTAAAAATATCATTTCCCGGCAGTTGATCCTCTCATTTGTAAAATGCATGTTTCCATTGTTAAATCTGCAGCAGCCCCCTCTGGAGAGGAGCTCCGCCATCACTGGGCTGAGCGACACCCGCCAGGGAGGCGCCACCTTCCCCAGCCCCACTCCTGCCTCTGCCGCCCAAGCATCCCCGCCGGGGAGTCCGGGACAATCGCAGTCGTGTGGGATTTTGAATATTTTCTTATGTGTTGTTTAGAAATATTGAAATTAGCAAATATTGAAATAATGGAGGCTGAAGTGGGAGGATCGCTTGAGCAAGGCTGCAGCGGGCTATGATCGCACCACTGCACCCTAGCCTGGGTGACAGAGCAAGACCTATCTCCACAAAAAAAAAAAATTTCCTTGAAATAATGCAGAATATATAGCGTAAAATATGAAAGACCCTTTAGCACCATTTCCTCCCCTAGAAGTAGCCTCTGTTGTCAGTTTCTTGTATTTCCTTCCAGAACTTTTTCTGTGCATTTGTAAACACAGGGCCTGGGCCAGGCGCAGTGGCTCACGCCTGTAATCCTAGCACTCTGGGAGGCCAAGGCGAGAGGATCACTTGAGCTCAGGAGTTCGAGACCAGAGTCTCGAGACCAGAGCAAGAGTGAGACCCCGTCTCTACTAAAAATAGAAAGAAATTAGCCAAACAACTAAAAATAGAAAAAAATTAGCCGGGCATGGTGGCACATGCCTGTAGTCCCAGCTACCCGGAAGGCAGAGGCAGGAGGATCGCTTGAGCCCAGGAGTTTGAGGTTGCTGTGAGCTAGGCTGACACCACGGCACTCTAGCCCAGGCAACAGAGTGAGGCTCTGTCGCAAAAAAAAAAAAAAAAAAAAACATAGGGCCTGGCTTGGTGCTGTTTTTCCAGCAGTGGGTTCTAGACTCAGGACCTCTCTGCAGCTCGCCTTGGTTTCACCCCATCTGCAGTCTTTGGGCAGAGCACGTCTCCCTCAGGACCCTGAGCCCAGTCCGACACTGCCCTCTGCTCTCTGGGCCAGAGCACAGTGGCTCAGGGGCACTCTCCCCGCTCACAGAGGTGGCCACATCTCAGTGTTAAAATCTGTGCCCAACCTTTCTCTGTGTGTGGTTCCCTGGCATCTTTGTTCTGAGGGGTAGTGGCGTGATCCTGGGGGGAGCTTTGCTGAGGGGGGCCCTGGTCTGTAACTGAGACCTGGGACTAAGACACGTCCCACCCCCCTGCCCCCCCCCCCCGTGACTTCCAAGGACGCCTCACATCTGGGGCCTCTCTCGTTCTCAGGCATTTAATCTGGTGAAGATTTCCCGGGCTGGCAGGGAACATGTGGACAAAAAGCCTATTTCATGCATCTTAAAATTCCCTGAAAGTGTCTGATGACAAAAGGAATTTTTTCAGCCTCCTGGCAGGGGGTAGGAGAGGGTACAATGAGAAGAATCGCCCCCTTCCATGTGGCCACAAATACCTGAAGGCGTCCCCTCCACGCTGCCTTTGTCCCACCACTTCTGCTGTGGCTCCTCCATCCTCCCAGCCCTTTCAGTCTCTGATCTTTCACCAGAGACTGCAGCACGGCTGCTCTCATATCTGCTCTTTGTCACCCACAGTGGGGATTAGTGTTTAACTTCCCGTCCTGTTTTCTGACACTAATCTCAGTGCCCTTTAAGTGGGTACTTGCAAAAGCTACAGAAAACCATCTCAGTTCATAAAGTTTCACAAAACACCCGGACTAAAGATGTGAAGACCAGAAAGGCACTAATGGGTCTAACTCCTAATCGGGAAGTCACTGGGGAAGTCCCACCGAGCCAGAAAGGCAGGAGTGACTGCGCCTGCTCCCCAGGGGTGCCGCAGCTGTGGGGGTGAGCCCAGCCTCTGGCTGCCAGAGGAGGTGAAGCTGGAGGCCGGGGAGAGTCCTGGGGAAGCCCGGGTCTTGCCCAAGAGCTGCTCGCTCTTCCCTTCTGTTTGGACAGAGGAGGTCAGAGCTGCGCACAGTGGGCTTGGGACCATCAAGATAGGGACCAGCAGGGAAACAGTGACATGCCAGGCAGAAACTCAAGAAGAAACAGAACCCAAGCTCCATGCGGGTGTGGGTAGGGCCAAGAGAAGGCAAGCTCCAAGGCCAAGCCCCGGCTCTGCGGCCCCCATCCCCTGAGACTGCCATCCTCTGAGACGGCCGCTGAAATCTCCCCAGGCCCCGAGAGTGTGTTGCCGCGCCTAGAGCAGTCAGCCCTGCTGAGGCGGTTGGGTCAGCGGGTCTCAGGCCAGCCAGGAAGCTCGTTAAGAATGCAGATCACCGGCCTCCTGCAGGAGGGGGCTGTGCACAGTTTTGGCGTCTCAAACATCTTCCCGTGACTCAGGTTCAGGGGTCCCTCAGTTAGGAGATGTTCCTGGCTTGGGGGACCCTCCTGGTTCTGGAGAGTAAATGTGCAGCCTTCTTGACGGGCAAGGACACTGGTGGGACGGGGGTGGTGGCTCTCTGCTGAGAGGTGTGGAGCTGAAGTCATGCGCATGGCGCCCAAGGACAGAGCACTCAAGGAGCCACCAGAAATCAGAATGGCAGCCCAGGTTGGAACTCCCTCCAAGCGCGTAAAGTGCTTTGGAGGAAAGTCGCCATGGGAACGTGAAATACCAGTGAGTCACTGTGATCACCCGGGGACAACCACGTGGGTAAATCACTTGGGAAGGGAAGCATTCTCACCGCAGGTCCTGGCCACGTGAACACCTGTGGCTTCAAGGCTGGAGGGGCCAAAGGTGGGCCCTGCAGAGGCCTCGGCGCCTGGGCCCAGGGCCGACAGAGGTGGGAGGATGCTCGCTGTCTGTGAACGCTTGTGGGTGTATAAACATCAGCAGGGAGTGCTCCCGCGGCCTGGAACAAAGGGACTAGTCTGGGAGAAACAGAATGAAATAAAGGAAAATGTGAACGGAACAGCCTGGGAACGGGAAGACTGCCGGGGCAGGGGTGTCCCCTGCCATTCGTGGGTGCCATGGGGTAACCCTGGCCAGCTCCCCCAGCTCCTGGCACCGCCTCGTTTCTCACAAGGCAGCCCCAGTAGTTTGAAAGGGGAAGTGGCAGGGGTACAGGGTGCCTTTCCCTTACCTGTTCCGAGACAGACCCTCTACCTCAGAGGACCCGGCCTGTGGTCACATGCCAGAGGGTGAAGGGGCATCTCTGCCCTGGGCATTCGAGCTGCAGGGACTTGGAGCCCTCAGATGGGTGGGAAGAGGGGCTGGGCCAGGGAGGGGAGGTCTTTGTCCTTCAGCGGATGTCACACAGTGTGAGGCTGTCTGCCAGAGTGGGAACGTGACCTCCAGGTCAGGGACCCAAGTTCTGTCCCTGCTGTGGCCTTGGCTTTGTGGCCTGGTGCCAGTCCTTGGCTTCGGTTTCTTCCTGTGGCCCTCAAGGCGGTTGGAGCGCATGGGCCCGACTGGAAGGTGGCAGGGGCGTGGAGGGGCAGGCAGGTCCGGGGCCAGGCAGCAGCATGCCAGGCAGGGCGCCCCCCTGGGCACTGTAGCACATCTCAAAAGTCCTACTAAGCGGGCAGAGCTCAGGGGGCTTCAACGGAGACAAAGGTTACTCCGTGGTTCTCTTATAGCCGACCAAGGACACTGTGGGGCAGCTGGGGCTTAGGGACGCCATTTCCCTGGCATCAGTAGCCCTGGATTCCGAGCACCAGTTTTGGCCACGTCTCCCTGGGCACCAGGAGTCATTATATTAAACACCCTCCCCCAACCCTGGACCTCAGACGGCAGCTGGCTGCTGCTCCTAACAGAGGTTCCTGAGAATCTGCTGTTGGAGTCACCCCCGTAGCCCCTTCTCCCCCAAGATCTGAGCGTGGGTCCAGGCTGCAGAGCTATGGGTGCGGTTTCCAGGTCCTGCTTCCTTCTGGTCCCCTTGGAGACAAGCCATCGCCCAGCAGGACGGCACCGTCCTGGCCAGGTTTGGTCAGTGCCTGCCACGCAGAGGCGGCCCTGGGTGGAGAGTGGGGGTGAAGGAGCCAGTTGCAGGTGTGCTGCCCTGGACGGAGCCACAGCTTCTGGGCAAACTCCACTCCATTCGTCCTCCAGAAGTCCCCAGTGATATCTGCAGCTCAGGTGGCCTGACTGTCATCACAAAAGCACATCTGAGCTGTGTGCCGTCTGGGCCTCGGGCCCTGCTTGATTGGTGCGTGGCAAGGGGCAGTGACAGCTCAGGGGCTGGGGCTGGGGCTGGCTGTCCCACCAGGGCCCATGGCGAGGCCTGTGCTGCCCCTGCATCCTCTGTTAAAAAGGCCCCGGGGCTGAAATAACACCTGTCCCATGTTGAGACGTTTAACACTCATGACGTGCCTAATGTCGCTCCACAACCATCTGTCACTTGTGGCCACTGTTAGGAAGGAAGTGGTGATTCTGGCTTGCAGGAAATCCCTGTGGCAGTAGAAGGCAGGAGCCCGGCTGGACCCACGGGTTCAAACGCATCTCAGCGCTTCTTGGAGTTGATCATCAGGGAGATGGCAGGATTTCCGTTAGTGACCTGTTCCTTTGTTTTCATTCACTCAGAAGCCACGTGCTTCTGTCCACAGGTTTGTGGCCTGGGGTGATGGCCTCCAGGCAGGGGCCAGACTGTCCCCCACTGCCGTGCCCTGGCAGCTGTCTCCTCACCCGGTCTTGTGCTCCGTTTTTCTCCAGCACCAAGACAGTCTCAGCCAAGTCCCGGAGAGTCTTGGCTGCTGTCTCAGCTTCAAAGCCTCCAGTAGGGGGTCACAGCCCTGTCCCCAGGGCCCCCCACCCTGAGCTGCGTCGAGCCTCGTTCTGGAGTGTCTCCATGTGGACAGGAGGCGCAGCCTCTTTGCTGGAACACAAACCCAGACCTCATTGTGAGTCAGCTGCCTGCCGAGTCCCCTCCGAGGGCCTCCTTGCAAATTCTCAAAGTGCTTTAACCAGAGCCAGACACCCCACAACCCTGATAACACGGTTCAACATGCACCTGACTCCTTCGGCCACTTAGCGTCCAGTGCCATGTACATGCTGAATTCCACGACCACGGTGACCCAGGCCACCTCGTCCTTCCTGGCTGTTAGTGTTCTGTTCCACAAGCATCGTCCCCGCATCGTCCGCAGGGGCCCAGCCCTGGGCCTTGGGAAGCTCGTGGTCTGGGTGGAGAAGGAGCCAGAGCCCGTGGAGGGCCGAGGGGCCACGCATGGGTCCAGGACAGAGCTGGGGGGAACTAGCAACGGGCGAGGCAGGAGGAGCCGGGGCCAGAGGGGGGTTTGAGAAGGACCCGTGAGAGGACAGTGGGGGACCCGCTTGGCCAGGTTGATAAGAGCACATGGAAAATAAGACCAGGCGGTCCACGGGGCCAGGGCAGGAGGTGGCTTCTGTCCTGGGAGAAGGCAGAGCCCCTGACTGCACCCTGGGTGGCGGAGAAGGCCAGAGTCACCTCTCCTGGGTCTGTCCTGCTCTCCGCTTGGTCCCCAGAGCAAACCCCAAACCTGGAATGAGGGACCAGCTTGTCACAGAGGGCTGAGGGCTGGCTGCCTCAATGAGACATTCACTGCAGATCTCTAGGGGAGCCCAGCCCAGCCATCCGTGAACCCCCAGAGCTGGATGGTGGCTCTTCTTGAGCAGAGGGACAGACAGCTGAGGGGACTGCAGGCCTCGCCTCCCCTGTGCCCCTCCCTCCGTCCCTCCCTCCGTCCCCTTCCCATGAGCTTCCAGCGAGCCCCAGAAAAACAAGTCCTTGCACCTCCTCCCCCTCCTCCCACCTCCCCTCAAGAAACTTTTAAGTGTACCAGACGCATCGACTGCATTAAACACGATGCATTTTTAAGGCATGAGTTGGCAGGGTTACCATGGCTGCCTCTGCCCTGAGGGGCACACTGCCGAGGATTGATTGAAATAAATAAAACAGATTTACAGTTTTCATACTTGGGAAGCAGAGAGTTGGAAGGGAAGATGGGGAGGGGAGGGGCCGGATGCAGCGAAGCTCTGGAGCTTTCTGGACTTCAGCTGGGAGGCCCCTCCCTCCCCTCCCATCCTGAGGTTGTGCTGACCCGAAAGCTGCTTTGTCTTTAAATTCCTAAAGCATCCCAGCTGCGGGGCAGGGAGGGGCGGGGGCTTTCCCTGTGGGAACAGCTCTGGGCCATCTCTGTATTTTCTGGCCTTGCTGTTAGCTGGCACTTGAGATTTACTGGCCATGAGACTCCAGGTGTCTCCCGGGAAAGTGCCCATGTCCCATTGGCCTTGGACGGGGACATGGACGACAGCCAGTAGCCAATGTCGAGAGGAGATGGGGGCCCGTCCCTGTGTGTGTGGAACTGGCCTGGTCAGGGCACCGCAGGCAGCTGGAGGTGGAGAGGACGGAAGGAGGCCCAGGCTGGGGGGAGAAGGACAGGGGACTGAGCAGGGACCCGGGATCCAGCCCTGCCCTTGAGAACAGGCACCTGAAGCCTGCTGCCCTCCTGCCATTTGCACAGCCCTGAAGGTGCTTGCGGAGGGCAATGGAGTCCCCCCCGCCCTGTGCTCTCAAAATCAGCAGCCAGCCCAGCCACTGGGCTTCCGTGAGCTGGGACTATGAACCACATCACCCTTAGGAGCCCCCTACGCCACCCAGAGCTGCCCGCGGCCTGCAAGGGAGCATAGTGACCCCTGACCCCATCCCCCATCACACCACCCACCAAGGAGCTGGGCTTGCGGGTGGGGTCCCAGCTGGGCCCGTGGGGCTGCGGGATTGGACCCACAGGGGTGGGGGACGGGAGCTGCCCTCTGGTCCTGGGGCCAGCCCTCGGAGAAGCAGAGACAGGAAGAACCAGCATCATTGAGGTTTGGTTCTGCTGAGTGTTTGGGGCACATAGACCTTCTTGTACCCGTTCATGCGGCCCAGCCTGGCAGGAGACACTGAGTGAAGTCATCCAAACCCCTGCGTCTCGGGTGGCACCAACCAGGCACCACTGGGAAGGACTTGCCCCACTGATTGAACTCGGGGCGGCAGGGTGGGCACGGGGGAAGTTTGAGTCCTTTGTTCATCCCGGGACCCGCGAGGGCTGGGGTAGAGAAGGACTGTGTCAGTGACAGCTGTGGATTGCCACGTGACAAGTGGGCACTCCAGTTTCCATGCCCGTCTCTCAACGTTGGCATCTCTTTCCACTCAAGACGTTTGGAGCCCAGAGCGTCCCCATGGTTCTGCACGCTGCTGGTGGCCCCCTTGTTGGTGTGCTGAGCTTATTGTTTGGGACAGTCGAGAACGCCAGAGGTCCTGGGAGGGGATGATGGCTTCAGCCTCCGCCATTTCCCCTTAAACTTCTGGAGTCCACCTGGTGCTGTCCACATCCCTCTCCAAGAGCCGTGGGTCAGCTGGCCAGAGGAACAGGCTGTGCCCACCAAAGGCCCTGAAGGCCGGTTCTCTTCCGCCCAGGCTGAGCACTCACCCCAAACCTCCCTGCTGTGGGTCAGACGCATCAGCTGCTGCTGCCCTTGGTCAGTCTCCTAAGGAGGCTGGGCCTGAGGAAGGAGGGGTGGGAGTGGGGGTGGCAGCTGCGCCGCCCAGCAAGGAGGTTGGCCCAGTCCCCCACCCTCGGGTGGCTCCGTGCTACAGCCACCATGGGGCCGGCGGGGGCGGTGGGAGCATGGCATGCCCTTACTTGGTGACGAGAGCCAGAGGAAAGTCCCGAGAGGGAGCGGCATAAGTGTCCAGAGCAAACAGCCAGGGGACCTGGGAAGGATCGGCTGACAGTGTGGTTGGGGGAGGCTGTTTCTGCCCTGGTGATGTTGCTGGTCCTGTTTTCGGAGGGTGCAGGGAAATGGGGTCGTGGGAAGAAGTCTTACGTCTTCCCTGAAGCCGCGGGCAGAGTCCCCATCCCCAGGATGAAGCACGGCGCGGCGCCAGCATGCGTCCTCCCAAGGAGGACACCCTCGCCAGCCCTCAGCCCCCCAGGGCCACACCCACAGGGAATGTGCACACAGTGGCTGTGCTATGTCTGCACACAGCCCGGGCTGGGGAGCAGGTCAGAGCCCCCTTGTCCTCCAAACCAAGGCTCGGCTTCGCCTGCGGTGGTGGCCTGTCCAGTCCCTGGAGGAGAAGCGGTGTGTGGCCTTCCTCAAAAACAAGACAGCACAGAGAAGAGGGTGGAGGCTCCTGTTGGCGTCCACACGGGCCTTTTTCCTGCCTCTGCTTCTACCATGGGGTGGGCCTCCTCCTGCCAGCCCAGGCCACATGGCCTCAGGGCACGACTGGCCAGTCTAGAGCCACCGAGGCCCAGGGCTGCTTCAAGGCCAGTTGACGCCTCCCTCCTCCCGCCCACCCTGGCCCAGTTTCACCTGCAGCAGGGGCTGTGGTGGGTCCCAGGCGGGGACTTGGAAGAGCACATGCTACTGTGGGTCATCCTGAGGCCTGTGGCCGTCCAGGGCCGGATCCTGGGACATGGTGGCGCTTGGCCAGTTGTGGGTGGTCGAAGGGACAGTGACACGAAGGCTCACCCCAGCTTGGCAAGTGTGGTTCAGCGTGCCTTCCCGGCCCACGCCAGGACAGGGGCAGGAGGGAAGCCAGAGCCTTGTCCTTCCTTCCCTGGCCCTGGTGTGGGCCTTGGCCTTGGCCTTTTGAGGCTGCCCCAGGGAAGAGAGTCTTTATGGGCAAGGCTGTGTCATCTCAGTTCTTAAGGGAGAGTGACAGCCCCCCTCTTGGGCCCTGGGGGGGTCAGAGCATGCCAAGGTCGGGTTGCTCCCTTAAGAGCTCCTGGTGTGTAGCAGAGGAACCAAAGAGAAGCTGGTCCTGTCCCCAGCATGAAACCAGACCCAGAAGGAGGGGACAGCTGTCCAGGCAACAGCAGGAGGCCTGAGAGGGAGGAGCAGAGAGCCACGTCCGTGGGGACTGTGGGGTGCGTGTGCGGAACCGGTGGCCGCAGAGCCCCAGCTGGGGCCAACAGCTTCACTGCCACCAAGCGAGAAGCCGTCCCCAAGTGGTCGTGTGGCCCTCCCTGCCGGCCTCTCACCAACCCGGCACATGCGTGTATGGACCTGCCTCCGCCAGCCCCAGGCACAGTGCGGGGGTTCCCTGTGGCCTCCCAGACTCAGGGTTCCTCCCGGCCCACACACTTTCCGGGCCACGGTCTCGGGATGAACAGCGCTTCCACGTGGGCATTAGAGAGTAAGGGCGAATGTGCGGTGCCGCAAGCTGTGTCCCGTTGTTGGCGCTGCTTGAGAGCCAGGCAGGCAGTTCAAGCCGGGCTGGGGCTCAACAGAGAAGTGATGACGCAGCAGCCCTGCAAGGCAGCCATCTGCCAGCCCTCCACCGGGCAGGGACAGTCCCCGGTGCCCGCTCACAACAGGCACCGAGGAGGCAGAGTGGTGAGGAGGAACTCAGGTTCTGGAAGTCGACTCTTCTAGGTCTGAATCTTCCATTCTCCTCCCCTGGTCAGTTATGTGATTGGCAGCATGGGGCCTCCCTGAACGTCAGAGTCCTCTTCTCTGCATGGGGGTGATAATCATTCACCCTGCCCAGGTTGTGTGAGGACTCCGCAAGAAGCCGCAGAAGGAGCTCAGAGCCCAGTGCCAGGCACGTGGCAACTCTGAGGCCACCTGTGCAGACCCTGTCATGGACTCGGGATTGAAGTGAAAGTGGGCCTTCTTCTCCCACCCCCTTGAGTCTGGAGGAGGTATCGGCATCCTGCTGAGGTTCCAGAGCTCTCTGTGGGGTGGCCCAGCTGACCTACTCCCACTCTCTGTCCCCCCGGCTGCCTGGGACCGTGCCTTGCACCTGAGAGTCCTCTGAGAGGAAGCTGCTGTGGTTACCCACCACCCCGGCCGGATCCAGGCAGGCGGGTGTGACACCTTGAGCCCGGTGCCTGGCATCCAGTGACAGGCCCTGGCAGTAACTGATACGCTAGTCCTGTCTTCTTGAGGTGTCGTGACCCAGCAGTCTGGGAGGTGCTTTCCTTCTCTGCAAACCTAGGGTGACTTTGGGGTGAGGCAGGACGCAGCCCCCACCTCGCCCGTTTCCTTGGTGGAGCCCCCATGAGCCGCTGAGCCCAGAGCAGCCCCTCCAGGCTCCGCCCAGCGGCCTCCTGGGCAGGTCTAGCAGAAGCGTCCAGAGCGTGGAGGGCCCCAGCCGCTGCTCTCGGTGGGTGCCTGCTCCTAGCTTCTCCCCTCCCCTCCCGCGGTGTTTTAATTAGCAGCGCTCAGGGGAGACTCCTCATGAGGAAGCCCGGTGTGATGTGTTGTTGCCGAGCCTTCGGGCTGTCCTGCAGGCACAGGCTCCGGAGTCCCCTGAGATGAGCTGGCCTCCCGCGGCAGGGGGGTCTGGGCAGGGCAGCCAGGCCTGCTCTCGGCCTGGTGGTGAGATGGGTAAAAATGCAACATCAGGGCGGCTGCTTTCTGCAGGCCAGACTATGCGCGGCGTGCACGGACCTGCCGGGGATGGGCAGAGTGGGGTTCGGCACGTCTGCGGGCTTGTCCGGGAGACCTTCGATCCTTCCTAGCAATGCCCAGCAGCGAGAACTGAGCAGCTGCGGAGTGCCAGCCCTCGCCTTGGCTTGGGGGGTGGGTAACAGGAATCACAGCCAAGGCCCTGCCCTGTGCAGCTCTCATTCTGGCGGAAGAGACAGACAGACCAGAAGCCGGTAAACAAGCACATCACAGGATGGTGTCAGGTAGGGGCAGTGCCTGCACAGAAGTGAGACTTGCTCTGAGCAGGGAGTGCACATCAGACCCCGGCCTCGCCAGAACCTGAGGCTGGAGCTGAGGCCTCGATGCCAGGGAGGCAGTTGCCCAGTGAGGCAGAGCTGGCCGGGCCAGGGCAGAGCAGGCTAAGCCCCTGGGACCGCGCAGGCTGGGCCACGTCAGGAACAGAAAGAAAACACGAGAGGCAAGAATGTCATGAGTGAAGAGGGGTCAGTAAGAGTGGAGGCTGCTGGCCGGGCGCAGTGGCTCACGCCTGTAATCCTACCACTCTGGGGGGCTGAGGTGGGAGGATCGCATGAGGTCAGGAGTTCGAGACCAGCCTGAGCAAGAGCGAGACCCTGTCTCTACTAAAAATAGAAAAAAATTATATAGACAGCTATATATATATATATATATATAGACAGAGAGAGAGAGAGAGAGAAATTAGCCAGGCATGGTGGTGCATGCCTGTAGTCCCAGCTACCCGGGAGGCTGAGGCAGTAGGATTGCTTAAGCCCAGGAGTTTGAGGTTGCTGTGAGCTAGGCTGACGTCACTGCACTCTAGCCAGGGCAAGAGAGTGAGACTCTGTCTCAAAAAAAAAAAAAAAACAGAAAAGAAAAGCTGAGGCTGGAGGTGAACCGACCAGGGGGTGTACGATCTTGCAGGCCGTGGTGAGGGGCTGAACTTTATTTTAGGTCCAGCAGGAAGCCATCAGCAAGTCCCAAGCAGGAGAGGGATGTGCTCCAGTGGAACTTTCTAAGATTGCCCGGTGCATACAGGAGGGTGAACCGTAGGGGTGAGAAGCAGCAGGGGACAGAGCAGGAGACGTCTTGAGACTGGTGAGGCGGAGGTGCAGACGTGCTCCTAGGCGGTGGGGCTGTGACAGGGCAGGGCGTCCGAGTGAGGACGTGCTCTGAAGGTGCAGCCCCGGCCTGCCAGCACTGAGACGGGGCTGGGCGTCAGGGATGGCTCTTTGGTTTGGGCTTGAGCAGCTGGGTGGGCAGAGATGCCATTTACTGAGATTGGAGAGGGGCGGGTGGCAGGTCTACGGGGACACCTAGAGTTGGGTGTCAGTAGGCATTGCCCCCAAACTTTGGTTTGAAAAGCAGCTGTCCCATCCAGAGCCCAGGGGAGCCTCAGAGCAGAAGAGCACATGTGGGAGTCACTGATTCAGGGACAGCTTTGAACACATCCGTGGGGCCAGAGACCACCGAGGGACACAGACTAGAGAGAGAAGAGCAGAAGGGCCACCCCAGAGTTGGGGCAGGAGGCACAGCGGCGAGGTGGGAGGAAACCCAGGAGAGGATCTTGTTCCTGGTGGCAGAAGAAAAGAGTGATTCAGAAAACTCCGCGGTCTCTGACCTTCCATGGCACCATCTGTGTTCCCAGGTTCTCTGGGACACCAGGAGGCCTTGGCACGCGCCCCTCCTCATCGCCAGCCCCGTGCCTGTGCCTGTCCCTCCGCAGCCTCCCCGGCTATCCTCACGTGAGCACCACCCCCACCCTCCGGCTGCCGCAGGTCCCCACGGGGCTGGCCCGGCCTGTGATCCCTGGAGAGCGCTGCCTGGCAGCGGCTCAGCTGTTGGCCTCTGTCATGGAGACGGCAGCAGCTGCAGGCGACGGGCACTTGTGACCATTTGTCAGAACGCTCCCCTTCCTCCCTCGCCTGCCCTTCTGGAACATTTCTGTCCCACGGCCCTGGAGACAGGGCTCATCCCGGGGTGGGAGGGCCAGGAGGGGACCGGAAGCCTTGTCTGAGTTCAGCAGGGCCAGCACCTCCTGGCCTTTGGCTTGAGGCAGCCTGGCCAGGCTTCCCTCCCGTGGGCCGGGTGGTCCGTGCACCGGACACTGGGCCCCTCACATGCGTCGTCTCTAGTCTTCGCGGCTGGCCTTGGGGGGACTTCCCGCCATCTTACCGGAGGGATTGCCCCCAGTTAGGAAGTGAAGAAATTGTCGTGCAGAGACCTTGAGATCACACAGCTGGTGGTTGGGGACCCCAGGCCCCGAGGCATTTGCCCACCACCCGACAGCAGGGGAGCCGCCAGGCACTGGCAGAGAGGAAGTGACCCCATGTCTGTGCGTCCACCACCGCCCACCCCGCTCACTGCCCCCCGCCCCGCCTCGGCCCTGTTTCGATTTCTCCCATGGTTTCTCGCCCAAGCCTGCTGGTTCCAGCCGGGGCTGGGCTGGAGACGGCCTGCCCACTGTTTGTGCTTCGTGGTTTGGCCTCTGCATTACCAAATGCTCTGGGATTTTTCCAGGGCCAGGGGTGGGGAGGAATCTTCTCGAGCCTGGCCCGAAAGCCGTGGCTGGTATTCAGAGGCAGGCAGGAAGCGAGGCCCTGATAACGCCGGGTTTAGCACAGGGTCGGTGCCTGGTAGGAAGCGGACGTGGTTCATGCCTGTTGCCTCAAAACGTGGCTCGTGTCGCTCAGCACAGGGGACCTCGAGGCCTCATACCCCTTGTCTGGTGTGTGGCGATGCTTCCCTGCAGCAGCGGCGAGGAGTCGGGGGGAACATCGGCCTCAGACGGGAGGCCGTAAAGGCAGGGCTGCCCTGCTGGCACCAGCCACCACCAGTCAGGAAGCACTGTGCACACACCACCCTCTCACCGGCCACTTGTCCACTCCTGTCCGGCCCCTACCTGCTTCCTTCTCAGTTTGCAGGAAGCTTCCAGATCCCTGAGACTCCTGACAGGAAGTCTCGCCCCACCCCAGCAGGGAAGCCACTACCCAGGTGGCCTTTGGGCGCCCGTCCCCTGAAGGCCAAGCCCCTGAGGGCACATGGCGAAGTGGGGCGGTCAGAGGCTTCCTCAGAGCCTGTCCTCGAGACCCACTTGTCACTGCTGACACCACCTTGCCCCAGGGACCCTGGAAAACCCGCTTTTCCTCATGCTGTGGGTCCCGTTTCCCTTTTTTATAACATGGAGACTGTCAGGTGGGTTTTCACAAAGTCAGATCTTTGCATCTCTAAGACTTGCTAGAGGAGAGACGGTGGGAGAAGTCATGGCCCAGGGGGCAGTGGAGCCAGGCTCTGGCCCAGGTAACCCTGCGACCTTGGTCACGTCCCTTCTCCTCCGTGCCCCCAAGTGTCACCATCTATACAGTGAAGGGAAAACCCAGGGTCCTCTTGGGGGCCATCCTACAGGTACCCCCTGGGCCCCTGCTACCTGCGGGCATGCCCAGGCGCGGGCTGCCCCAGACCCCGACCTCACGAGCTTTCCTGAGGAGGTGGGGGGACGGTCAACAGGTGAGCAATGGTGGAGAAGTGGTCGCTACAGCCCAGCAGGGGGTGGGAGTGCCATGGCCTGGGGGGACATCGCTGACACAGGTGGGAGCTCAGGACGGTGACCTGGGGCCCTGTCCATCATTGGTAGCCAGGGGCTGGCTATTTCTGATGGTGGAGGCTGGGGGTAACTCTAGCCTGGGGGGTCCGGGGTTGCCGGGCCAGGTGGGCAGTGTTGAGAGGTGTGGACCCAGGCCCAGCACCACCCCCACAGGCCTCAGAGTCGGGGTTCCACATTGGCCCCCCGGAAAGAGCAGGTTTCCCCGGAATGCTGAAAAACCCGGAGGAGGCTTCCCAAGCTGGGGCACTGAGGTTTCCAGAGTGCCCTGAGCCTGACCCCACTCTGCCCGCTTTCCAGGCAGCTCTGCCTCCTGCTCAACGCAGAGAACATCTTCCACTCGATGGCCGACATCCTGCTGCGGGAGGAGGACCTCAAGTTCGCGTCAACCATGGTCCACGCCCTCAACACCATCCTGCTCACCTCCACCGAGCTCTTCCAGCTGCGAAACCAGCTCAAGGACCTGAAGACTCTGGTACGCTGTGTGGGGCTCTGCCCCCGTCGAGGTCTCTGCCCACGGAAGGCTCTGTACTCTCTCCAGGGCCACGTGCCCTCCCTGACCTGCCAACGGCCCTGCCTTCGCCACCCCTCGACACCCACCCCCACCCCCCTCACAAACAAGGCTCTGCTGGCTCTGGGCCCACCCCACTGGGGGACGCCCCCCTCTCGGGGTCAGGCCTCTGGATTGTAACCTGGCCTGGGACTCGGGGGTTAGTTACTCTCCTTGCCCTTGTCCGCCATAGCTGGACACATCTGTCTTGTAAGGCACCTGTTGTAAGCCAGGGTGTCCTGTTGCTGCCCGTCCCAGGCTTTGAGTGACGACACATCGGGGGCTGGTCAGAGAGAGCAGGGAGACACTCACTACCCTGCACGACTTAAGAAACCCAGGACGCAGGCCTGGCCTGGGCGGGCAGGGGCTGTGGGCCACCACAGGCCTCCCGGGAGAGGCACCGTCCTGAGTGCAGGGGCTCCAGGGCTTCCTCCCCCACCGCCCCTGCCCAGCAGACCCCGCAGACCCTGCTTCACGCCCTCCCCGGGAGTCCCGAGGACGTCCAAGCCCCTGTCTGAGAGTGATCCAGGCCACAGCCCTGCCTTCCTCCTGTGGTTCCTTCCAGACATTCGCAGAGGCCTTAAGAATTTTCCTCAGGGGCAGGGGCTCCCCAAGTGTGGGCTCAGCTCCTGGGCTGGCCTGCAGCGGGGCGGAGGTGGCGTTCGAGGACAGAGAGGGGGACACCGGCCAGGAGGGCCTGGCCCCTGAGGAAGCTTCCTCCCGCCCGCACCCCCTCGCCCTCCCAGCCCCGGCTCTGCCGCAGGGTTCCGGGGCGCACAATTACTGCTATCTTGCCGAGGGCAGTCTTGCCAGCACAAAGGACAGGCTCACTCCCAACCGGGCCCTCGCCACCGTGCAGCTCTGTGGGACCGGGAGGTAATGACAGGGTCTGAGGAGGAACTGTCAGCGTTTCCTTTGTGACAGCTCGTTCCCAGCTGGGCTGCCAAACACGGCTGGGGGTGCTGAGCTGGCTCCTGGCCCCTGTGGCCCTTCCCTCTGCGGGTCCCCGCAAGGACCCGGCAGGGACAGAGCAGGGCTCGCCTAAGTGCCCGCACCTCTCCCCCTCAGGAGAGCCAGAACCTGTTCTGCTGCCTATACCGCTCCTGGTGCCACAACCCAGTCACCACAGTGTCCCTCTGCTTCCTCACCCAGAACTACCAGCACGCCTACGACCTCATCCAGAAGTTGTATCCTTCCCTCACTATTGTTTGGGTCGGCCGGGTGACCCCTCTGCACCCAGCCGGGGGGCCTGGCAGCCATCCTCCTGCCCCACCTCTCTGCTCGGCCCCCAGGACTATGACATCAGGGCCGCCTGGCCAGGGTGCAGTAGGGGATGTATTCGGGAGAGCACCATTGGCAGCACACGGGCCGCTGGGGGCTTCCTGGAGGGGGACTGACCCTGGAGAAACCTCGTGTTTTGGGGTCAGGGCTGAGCAGGCTCAGCCTGGAGGGTGCTGGCGGGCGGTGCCAGGCCACCCGGTGAGGGTGAGCCCAGCTCCTGCCCCCGGGAAGAGATGGGTGCTCTCTGCTCACTGCAGCTCCTGCCTCCACCTTTGCGCCAGGCCCAGCGTGGGGCAGGGCAGGGGAGAGGGCCCTGGGTGGGTGCGGGCGAGGCTGCAGGATCGAGCTCAGGACTGAGCCTCCAGGGACCGCAGAGCCAGAGCCCAGCCTGGCAAAGGACGCGGTGGGGAGAAGCAGGCTGGATAGGGGGTCTCGGGAGGGGAAGGGCCAACGCACACCTCAGCTCTCGCCCCCTCGAAGGGCACCAAGGAGCAGACCGCCTCCTCCGTGAGTGCCTGACATGTGACCTTGGATCGGAGCGCTATTTAGAAGGCCGTGAGGGGCCTCCGTGGAGGGCTGGGCGTGGCCTTGCCTGGCCCCCCTCAGGGTGCCTGCTCTCCTTCCACGACCCAGATCTGCTGCTCTGGGCCACTTGAGTGACCCACAGACTGGCAGGTCACCGCCCAGCACACTTGCTGCAGCCCTGACATGGCCCTGCTGGGAGCAGGAGCCTTTCCTGCCCAGCCCTCCCAACAGGCTGCGGGGCTGAGCCGAGGAGGGTGTAGACGAGACAGCTGCAGGGTGGGAACCTGAGCGCCCCTGCGGGGGGGTTCCAGGTAGAGGGGGAGCAAGGCAGGGAGGAGGACGGACTCATGTCCTCCGTGTACCAAATCCCGCTCTTCGAGACTCAGCCCTGTGCAGAGGAGACCAGGGACCGGTGTGGAGGCCGCATGGTGCTCTGGGCCAAGCCCGGGGCTCCAGCCTCTGCCACCTGCTCCAAGGTGTGGCCGGCCTGGCCCCAGCTCTGCAGCTGTGGCTGTGCTGGCCCAGGGGTCAGACTTTCCTTGACTGCCCACCCAGCGGGGACCTGGAGGTCACTGTGGACTTCCTCACAGAAGTGGACAAGCTGGTGCAGCTGATCGAGTGCCCCATCTTCACATGTAAGGATCCCGCGTGTGGCCTCGGGCCAGCCTGGAGTGAGGCAGAGCTAGAGCCAAGCTCATCGGCTCTTGGCAGAGGCTTGGGGGCAGGGAGGGAGGGCAGTCACCCCAGGGATGCTTCTGGAATGTCAAGAATGTAAAACTGGGATGTTAGTCGGCTGAGAAACCAGCTGGAGCAGGGCTGGGGCATGTGGCAACAGAACATGGGTCCTGCCTGTGTCCCTCAAGGTGGGTCTCACGGACACAGGCCAGTGCTGACAGCAAAACCCACCTGAAGGCTAATGTCAGTCCTGCCCAGGGCTGTCCCCAGCCCCTCCTCCAAGCCTGCTGCCCCGTGCCCTGGCTCTGTGAAGTTGTGGGGTCTCCCTGCAGGCTCCCATTTGCCCAGGAGCCATGCCCGCACCCCTTGGAAAGAGGCATTGGTATGTGCTGGGAGCCGGTGGGCAGCAGCTGCCTGACTAGTAACACCCCGGCTGAATGCACAGGCGGCAGCTGGCTGGGCGAGCACCACCCTTGGCGCCTCAACACACACGACGCCTGCTCCCCAAAGCAGGCACGCTCCAAGCGACACCCGTGTGTTTATAGTGTGCAGAGTGCTGGGAGGCAGCCCTGCCGGGGCTCCCTTCCCTGCCAAGCCGGCCGCCCAGGCCTCCCAGTCTCTGGCAGCAGCTCCGACCCGCCTAGCCTGAGCCCTGGAGCCCAGAGTAAATGCAGGGGCTGAGGGACCCTCCTTCCCTCCCCTCACTCCCACTCAGAGGGCCAGCTTCTCCCAGCAGCAGGTACCACGGTGACTGATGGCCCAGAGACAGAAGAGCAGAGGGTGACCCTGTTCTCAGCAGAGAGCACCAAAGCCTGCCCCAGACGTGCCTAATGCCTCGCCTCCCCGAGAGCCTCCCGGGGCAGACAGGTGCCCACTCGCCCCGCTGAGGTCATGTCCAACCTGACCCTGGAGCAACCCGGAGCACCTTGTCCTTCAGGCCCAGGGCTTTGTTGGGGGAGGGTGACTCTAGGAGAACGCACCCCTGGCCTCTGCCCAGCACCTGCTCCAACCCTGAGTTGCCTGGAGCCTGGTGGTGGCTGGCTTGGCCACAGGGAGTCCCAGGTTCCCCAAGGCCCAAAGGGAAGAAAGGACTCTAGACAGGCCCACACTTCTGCTGGAGTGGCCAGACCTGGGGACAACAGTGTGGGGCTCCTCCACAGGTGGCTCCTGCCTCTTGGAGAACAAGCCCCAGTCCCAGTTTCCTGGCCCCAAGGCCTGGCTGCTTCTGGGCAGACATGGCCACTCTACAGGGGTAGCTCGCCTTCCACAAAGGATGCCTGACGGGGCCTGGGGACACGGACAGTAGAAGCTGGGGGTTCTCCTGAAGAGACTCAGGAGAGCAGTGACAGCCCGTTTTGAGTCCTGACTCCCCATGGGCCTTGGGGAAGCTGGACCTGCCTTGCGTGGGAGCAGCCACCAGCGGGGTCCGTGCAACTTGGGCTGGACAGGGTGCTGGGCCAAGACCCGGGTGCTGGGCTGAGACCCCCAGGGTGGTGCAGGGCTGGGGTCTGAGCCGGAGATCCAAAAGCATCTCCTAGACACGCAGGGGCTTTGGTGTGTGTCACACTACACACAAAAGCGTTTTTCCATCCTGCCCTCGCTAAAAGCTGTCCTAATCCTCCGTCTTTCTCTCCAGCACACCCTATTTATAGCTCTCTTGTGCTGGCACGTGCAGAGCCAACTGGGGAATCTGTTACGCTACGAACCCCGAGCCCTCGTTACCGGGGAGCCAGCTGGGCCTGGGGGGAAGGGGAGTGGGCCAGGCCCAGCAGCAGATCTGGGGGTCACCGGGCTGGGGTGACTGTTGGAAAGATCAGACAGATGGGCAGGTGTGTAGAAAGGAGGAAAGATGAGATCATGGAAACAGGCAAGACACTCCTGGAGGAGGAGGGGGCAGGCTGGGCTGGCCGGGAAGGAGCCCCTGCCTCGCTCCAAGCCACGGCCACCTGGCTGGCCCCACACAGCTGGGTCCTCGGGCGCTGGGTGCCACTGTGCTGGTGGCGCCAGCCAGGCTGAGGCAGGGGGTCGGGGCTGGGTGTGTTCCAGCGCAGTGCCAGGCCCCTGACCCTTGACCCTTGCCCTCCGCCCTCCACAGATCTGCGCCTGCAGCTGCTGGACGTGAAGAACAACCCCTACCTGATCAAGGCCCTCTACGGCCTGCTCATGCTGCTGCCGCAGAGCAGCGCCTTCCAGCTGCTTTCGCACCGGCTCCAGTGCGTGCCCAACCCCGAGCTGCTGCAGACCGAGTGAGTGCCCCCCCCCCGCCCCCCAGGGGGGCTCCTGCCACCGAGCAGGGCCCTGGCCGAGGAGCCTGGGGAGGAGGGGGCATCTGAGGATCTGCCAAGGTCCCCTTGCCTCAGCCCCAACTCCTTTTGTCACTGCAGCTACAGTCAAGCCCACAGCCACTTGCCCTTTGGCCTCTTGTGTCCACGTCAGGGCACCCGGCAGGGGGCTTATGTGCGAGGCAGGGGGTGTAGCTGTACCTGCTCTAAGCAATCAGCGTTGAGCTTAGTGAGGAGAGGACGAAATCTCCTAAGTCAGAGGGCATCCCAGAGTTACCCAAACAGAGTTCCTGCCCCAGCTTAGAGGTGGGGCCCTGGTGGCTGTTGAGCAGGAGAGTAAGAGAGGGCCTGGTCCAGGCATCTCCCAGGCCTCACACAGCCCTCCCCACCCTGCCTGTGGCAGACTCAACTTGGGGGTGCTGGGAGACCCCAGCACTGCTGGGACCTTCCCAAGCCTCTGCTGGTGGGTGGCAGGCAGGGTGTACCCGGGGCTCCCCTGCCCTGGTCCTGCCCGCAGGAAGAACAGGGCCCAGGCACACCTCCACCGAGAGGCCCAGCTCAGCAGCCTCTGGACAGGGGCCCAGGCCCCCACCCTGCACCCAGTGCAGCCCCTGCCCCAGAGCCTGTTGGGCTGTGTCTATATTTGGTAACCCTTGGAGGCTTTGCCTCATCCACAGGCATTTGGCATCCGAGATGGAAAATTTCACTTGTCAGGTCGCCATGGAAACGAGCAGAGCCACTGAGAAGATTTACGCTGAATGGAGCGCGCCCAGCTTGCATCAGATGCCCTGTGTGTCTAGAATTCCCTCCCAGGCTGCTAGAGCCACTCAGCAGGCCTGGCGCCTCGCTCCAGCGAAGGGCCTCGGGCATTTGCCCTGAGGGTGGACGCAGACAGCCCTGAGCTGGGCCTGCCCGGCACTCAAGGCCCCCAAAGGGAGCCCCTGTGCCCTCCGCGCCAGTGGGCTTCGCTCTCGCCACCCTGCCCACCAGGCCTGGCCCCCAGAGGCACCTGTTGGTTGTCGGCCCCAGGCCGACTCAAGAGGCTGAACCCTCAGCAAGTGTGTCCCCCACCAAGGCCCAGCTCCTGCCTTCCCTGCCCCTTTCTCCGGACGGCAGTGCTCCGGGTGGCAGGACTGGGCCTTGTGCCACTGCTGTCCCAGCTGCTCAGGGTGCCACCTCAGGAGACGGCATTTAGTACACTGAGTGGCCCAGGGGAGCAGGGAGGCAGCCATTCCGATCCTCTCGGGCAGAGAGAAGCCCTGAAGCCTCGCTGTGTGTCACTAGCCTGGCCTCTGGGTTGGCCTTTGCAGTACCACGTGGGTGTTAGGGTCGCCCTGGCAGGCACTTAGGGGCGGAAGGTACAGCTCGAAGCTGGTTGGAGAAGTAGGGAGGGCTGCTTACCTGTGACCTGCGGTTTCCTCATGGGAACCCACCCTCCTAGGGGAGGTCTCTTGGCCAGGCGGCAGGTCCGCTGCGCTAAGGGTCAGTGCCACTGTCGGGGATCTGCATGCTGCATCTCTGCATCTTGGGGCTGGGGGTGGGGGCTCAGAGTTGGACCCCCGCCTACACTCTGCAAGCCAGGGTAGCACAAGTTTGCAGAGGGAAGCTGGGAGAATGAGGATCTCCTCGGCATCTCCCACAGTCAGAGTCAGGGAAGTCCTGAGCAAGGGGCTAAGGCCTCTGGGTGGAAGATTCTCTGGGGCAGTGGATGGTCTGCAGGCCTGGAGTCAGATCTGGTCCGAGCTCTGTGGTGGATTTGCTGTGTGACTTCAGGCAAGCCCCATGCCCTCTCTAGGTTCTTGGTTTCTTCATCAGTAAATGCACATTTGGACTAAAGGGGTATGTGAGGCACTTCCCAGCCTTCAAGGCCTTAGGTTCCCAGCCTTTCTTTGCAAAGACCTAGGAGGAGATACCACAGATACGGGCAGTGGGCAAGGAAGGGCTTCAGGCACAGCTGGGGGAGGGGTCAGATTGCAGGGTTGGGCACAGACGACAGCCCCAGTCCTGGGAGGGGCAGGCAGCTGGCAGCCAGCGTCCAGTTGCCTGACAGGCCTGCGAGCCGGGAACAGCTGGGGCAGCTGCTGTGCTCCTCGCCCGTCACACGTTGTGTGTGCTCAAGGCGCCGGCAGGGCTCGGGGACCATCCCCCGCCCAGGCTTTTGGGCCACTCCCCAGGGACCATCTCCTCAGTGAGGCAGGAGGGAACCTCTGAAGGAGAAGCTGGTGACAGGTGTGTGGGTGGGGTGGCAGCAGAGAGGACTGGCCCAGGGTTCTGGAATCCCGGCTCTGCGCGTGGCTGGACGTCTTCTGCAAACGTAGAGCCTGTGAAGGGTCTGGGCCGCGGCCATGCCCGTTAGCACAGATGGGGAGAGGAGCCCTGGCCCCCATGCTCAGAGACCCAGGCAGTGCCTCCTAGCCCTGCGGGGACACATCCTTCCCTGCTCCCAAGACCTCAGGCCAGGAAGGTCTGCCCGGCACGTAGAGCAGGACGTAGCCCACTCCTCCCCGTCCCCACCCTGGCACGTGTGCACATCACCCCGGGTTTGCATTCCGGTGCTAGCATCTCCCCAAAACCCCTAATCTCCCCTGAACCCAATGCCTTGGGAGTGCCGTGGGGAGCAGGGCACAGCCGTGGGCACCCAGGGTCAGAAGACACACACCAGTGTCGCCCCTTTGGCCCCGGCCTCAGTAGGTTAGGGGAGCATCTGGCCACAGCCTGGACTCCGAAGCCCAGCTTGCTCTCCTGGCCACAGGCTTACTCTGCCGGGGGGGGGTCTCGCCCCATTCCCAGGAGCGTTGAAAGCAGCAGCGAGCCCAGAACGCTGCCCACAGCCAGGCCCCCGTGCAGGCCCCACCCAGCTGCTTTTGATCTTGTGGAGTTGACGCTGACTGAGCCGCACTCAGGAGGCAGGGGCTCGAGGCCCAGTGCAGAATCGGCCGCAGACACAGCATCACCCGAAGTGTTTTCCGGTGGTGCGTCTTCAGCAGGGAGGCGGAAGGGAGCAGGTGTGGGCAGGCAGAGGCTGAGCAGGGCTGGGTTCCGGAAGGTGTCTCAGCTGTGGGAAGCGTTCCCCCTGCCCCTGGTCCTGCCCTGGCAGCCTCTTGGCCTCCAGAGGTGCCTGGCAGGCTCTGGCCTTCGGTTTTCCGTGCTGGGCAGAGTTCGTTGTTGACGGTTCCACTGGGGGCAGCTCCACTGTGTTTCCCTCGAAATGGCAACCCACGTGCACTAGGCCGCGAGCTGCTGGGCCCTGGCTGGCCTCGTCTCAGAGGGGCAGGGTTGTAGCCACAGCAGCCGCCTCTAGGGTACCTAGGCTGGGCCTGGGCACCAGGCAGAGCTCTTAGACGCCATGTCTGGAGGAATCCTTACAACCACCCCAGTGGGTGACTCCTGTGCCAGCACCCCCCTTTACAGATGAGGAAACTGAGTCACGTGCCCACAGTCAGGTGGCGAGGAAGTGGTCATGTTATGGCTGGGTCCGGGTCGCCCGCTCCTGTGCTCAGCTGCTGCCTGGATGCCCCATATTGGGGTCTTTTCGTGAACACAGAGGTCCCAAGGATTCCCTGCTTCCGGGCCCACACAGATCTGCTTCCCGAGGCCAGGGTGAGGGAGGAGTCCATGAGGCTCCGCCGGAGGGTGGTAAGGAATGGGGCAGCAGCCCGAGGGGATCTGGTGCGCAGAGCAAGCTAAGCACTGGGCTTGAAGTTGTCCCCGCACAGCTATGGGAGCATCGTGCACGCTGTAGCTGTGCATCGCACAACTGTGTCCAAAGCACCCGGGGAGGGGAGGGTGGTAGCAACAGGAGCGTAGGAGCTGTCAGCGTGTCCAGTGAAGAGACCAGCTCCCCTTCCCCCAAGGACAGGGAGTGACTGCAGGCCCCAGGACCCCAACACTCAAAAACAAGTGTCCTACCAAGTTGAGGGCCCAGCTGAGACTCTCAAGTGTTGCCTGTTGTCACCAGCCCTAGCCCTGCCCCACAGAAAGAGCCAGGCTGCCCCCTCCCCCTTGTCCCCAGACTCTGTTCCAGGCCCCAGCTGGCTTCCTGGCTGGCTGCTGGCCCTGGCTTTCACCCCAAAGGGAGCCACTCGTAAACAGGAAATGCTTCCCAATGCGATGCCTGCTCTGGGCGCCGTCGCCAGCCCGCAGGCTGAGGGCGATATCCAAGCAGCAGTGCTGGCTGTTCCCACCAGTGGTGGGGGGTGCTTATGGGGTGCCCCAGCTGTCCAGGGCTGGCTGCTGGGCAGGGCTGCCCGAGCATAAGGCAGACTCCCAGAGGCTGAGCCCCACTGACCCCTGCCCTCCCCCTGCAGCCCCCACCTGAGCTGATCCCTCACACCAAGCCCTTCTGCTCCCTCCTCCAGAGCCAGTCTGAAGGCAGCCCCCAAGTCTCAGAAGGCCGACTCCCCCAGCATCGACTACGCGGAGCTACTGCAGCACTTTGAGAAGGTCCAGAACAAGCACCTGGAAGTGAGGCACCAGCGGAGTGGGCGTGGGGACCCCCTGGACCGGAGGGTCGTCCTCTGACAGTCCTTGCGTGGAGAAGGGCCCAATGAGTGGTCCCATGAAGCACTCAGGGTCTTCAGGGCCCCCCAACCCAAGGAGTCTGAAGACCTGCCTCTCAGGGCCAGGGCTGGGCCTGACCACCAGCCCAGGGCGGGGGTGGTGGGTGGCTGGAGGCTGTTCTGTCCCCCCAAGCTCGTCTCAGGGCCCAGGCCCCCAGTGCCGTCAGCTGCACCCTGGCACTCAAAGCTGGCTGCCCACCCAGTGGGGTGGGAGAGGCACAGCCTCAGATGCCACCCATTCCCTGGAATCAGTCTTTTTCTAATACCCTCATGGAAAAAGATCTTGAACTCTCCAGCCCAGCAGAGCTCTGGCCTTGTGTGTATATGTGTATACGTACGTGAACATGTGTATGAACATATGTGTGTACATACTTGTATGCACATAGGGACCAGCACAAAGATCTCCACTGAATGATGCACCCCACCCCACCCCAATAAAGAAATAACAGAAAACCCTCAACCCGAACCTGCCTGCTCCTTCTGTGCTGGAGACCTGTTCTCATGGTGGCCCCAAGGAGTGCTAGCTGCACCCCAAGGGCTTGGGGCCCAGCTCTCCACCTCTAAGACCCTTCTTCGTAGAGAGCACCAGGCATTGGCCTACCCTGGACCCTGAACCCTGTCTTCCCCCAGCCCCTAATGTGACTTGAGTCCTTGGGCAGTAGGACGTCCCCCCAGTGGGAGCTGAGCCTCAGGAGTTCCTGGGTGAAAGGGGATTGCACACTGCAGAACACCCTGCAGATCACTGGGCAACGGAAGGGAAGGCCCGGAGAGCAGTCCAGGGAAAGACAGGTGCCCCAACTCTTGGTTTGGCTGAAAGAGCTCTGCCTCACCCACACCTGCAGGGCAGGGTCACCTGTGCCCAGGCGGGGCTTATTATCCTCCTTAACAGCTCCCAAGCAGCCCCTGGAGTGGGAGGGAAGGAGCTTGTTCCTGCTTTGCCCCGGAGCCCCAATATGGGGCTGCCCCTCCAAGGGTGGGTTTCCCTGCCCAGAGCCCACGTGCACGTGAGTGTGTCCCCACACAGGTGTACCCAGGCATCAGGCACTAGGGACGATCCACCCCTGCTCTGCTGGTCTGACGCAGACCCCCACCCACTAGGAAGGAAGTTTTTCAAGGGCCAGGAGACCACCCTCCCACCCCAAAAGCCTGGCCTCGGTCACCCCAACGGCACCGCTTGGAAAAGGAGCCAAAGAACTTGAGGGTCAGTGTCTCGGGTGAAACGTCCCTAGTAAGGCGGCCCTCGTGACACCCTGCCCCCTGCGCTATGCTGTGTATCCATGGGGGGGGGGATGCACCGGCGGGATGTGCTGCCCACCGCCCGAGACCAGAGGCCGGGAGGTGGAGTCGAGCCCCCTGTCGGGGCGCCGGGACCCAAGCAGCCATCCCGCTCCCGCGTGGGCAGGGCGGGCCCCGCCCCAGCGCCGCCCCGGACGCGCGGTGGCGCCCGCGCCCCCGGCCCCGCTCGCCCGACCAGTCTGGCAGCGCCCGGGCTCGGATTTCAAAGCCCGAGTCCGGGCCGCGAACGGGCCTGCGCCCGCCGGCCTTTCCCACCGCCCCCCCCCGCGGGCCCGCCCCCTCCCCGCGGCGCGGCCCTCCCCCCGCGCCCACGTGACGCACGCCTCGGCGGCTCGGATTGCCGCCGCCGCGCCAGTGCCCGCGCCCGGCCGCGCCGCCAGCTGCCCGCGCCGCGCCCCCCGCGCCGCCCGCCAGCCCCGCCGCGACATGGCCCGCGCCGCCCGCCGCAGGCCCGCGACCCCCGAGCGCGGCGCGGCCGGCCGCTGAGCGCGGCCCGGAGGCGGGAGGCCGGCGCGGCCTCGGAGCGAGCGCCCGCCGCGGCCCGGCCCCCTCCCCCGCGCGGCCCCGCGCCCCGGAGCGCCCCGCCGCCGCCGCCGCCCGGCCCGAGCATGGAGACGGCGGAGAAGGAGTGCGGCGCCCTGGGCGGGCTCTTCCAGGCCATTGTCAACGATATGAAGGTAACGGGGCGCGGCGGGGCTGGGCGCGCGGGTGCGGGTGCGGGTCCCCTCGGGGGCGCGTGGCGGCGGGCGGCCGTGCCCCACTGTGGCCGTGCGCCGTGGCGTCTGCGTGTCCTTGTCTGAGCGTGTCCTGCCCGCGTCTCCTGTGCGCCCGTGTCTCCGGGTGCCCGTGTGTCGGGGTGTCCGTGCGGTGCCCGGGGTCGCCCGTGGGGTTCCGACCCGAGCCTGCGCACACGCGCGCTCCTCGTGCCCTAGACTCGCAGACCGTGAATGGGGTTTGGCTCCAGCCCTTTAAGGGGTCCGGGGTCTCGCCAGCCTCCAACCCCTTCCACCACCATGCCCCCCCACACCCCTGTCCCTGTCGCCCAGAGCCCAGACAATGCTGTCACCGCCAAAGCTGGAAAAAATAATAAAGGGGAGAACCGTTAACTCCTTCCCCGCCAGGTTGGCGTCTGCGCCCGCCGGACCCTGAGACTGCCGCCCGCAGCCCCTCCCCCGCCCCCAACAAGCCCCAGGAAGCTCGGACGCCAGGGTCTCCAGGCTGAACGTCCCTGCTTCCCAAGGCTAAAGCCTTTACCGTCACCTTGGGAGGAGGCAGGGAGAAGGTTGGGGTTGGAGGAACATCCCCAGGGGAGAGCGTTTCTCACTCCATTCCCGGCCCAAGCTCAGCTCCACCACCCCTGTGGTTGCCCAAGGTCAGGCTGAAGCAGGCCACTGAGTCCTGGCTCACCTCACCAGGTGGGGAAACTGAGGCCTGGGAATGGTTCAAGGTCATGAAGGAGACTGTTACTGCACCCTGCCCGTGACCGCAGCCCTCATTGTTCATGCTGGGGGTTAGGGGGACCCTGTCTCCCAGAGAGGCCAGGCTTTGGCAGGGCTGCCCAAGGCAGAGAGGGCCCAGCTCCAGGACCCGGCGTTCCTGCCTGTCTCCTCTGCCCCTTGCTTAGTCTAGGATGAAGAGGCAGGATTGAGGGGCCAGGAGGAACAAGGGACAGAACTGGGACTGTGCTCCCCACGGGAACTCCTGAGGGCACCCGCCCTCCCGGCCCAGCACACACGCACCGAGTATATAACACAGAATCCCACTGGGGGACGAGGGGGACACTGCAGTGCTGGGACAGGCCCTGTGAGGTCGGGGCTGCCAGGGGAACAGCCACAGGGCAGATGCCAGATCCTGCCCCCCAGGAAGGGGCCTGAAGCCAGCCTGCCCCGGGACTACCCAGTTAGCAGCATGGAGGTGCCCCCTCCTTATGGCGCTTCCCCAGGGACTCCATCTGCAGGTGCTAAAGCTGGCCCTCAGCAGCCCCACCTGCCCTGTGGACATCACAGCCCCGACCCCTGGACCCCATTTTGGGACTGGGCAGCCCAGACCACCCTCCCTCCCCCAGCACTCCCAGGGCTGTCTGAGCGTGGCGCCTTCCCCCACCCCGCAGCCTCTCAGCAGCCACTGCAGGGAGCAGCAGCTTTTGCTTGGAGAACAGGACCAGGACCGCTGCCCGCCCTCTCCTGCCAATTTGCAAGGAAGTTTGGGATGAGGCAGAAGGAAATTGGGCCCAGATTGTAGCAAGAGGTTCGGGCTAGGCAGCGGGCGGGATTTTCTGGCATTCGGAAGCAAAACGGTTTCACCTGGGGTCATGCCAAGTATAGGTATGTTCCTACTTATGACATATGCATGTGCTCAGGAGCCCTGGATAAGGACAGAGAAAGGGACTGGGCCACCTGGGGGCTGACCACCTGGATTTGGGGGCCAGCTTCTCCGTGGCCTGAGCCGCAGAGGTAGCAGGGCCTTCAGAGAGGGAGAGGGCGGTTAGCCAGCTGGCCCCATGGGGCTGCCCCCCGGCACGTGCACAGGCCCTACGACAGCCCTCCCTGGGGCCTCTAGGAGACCCTGACCCTGAGCTGAGAGGCACAGAGGGGACAAGGGGCTCCCCAGGCCACACCTGGAGCCTAGATGGCCTGGAGGAGGCACCAGCTAGGGAGCGGGGAGCCTCCGAAGCATTCGCTGCCCTCTGCGCCTCGTACAACGCGGGCCAGATGCCCGCCGGTGTCAGGCTGCCCACTGAAGCCCAGGGAGGGGCAGGGACCTGCCCATGGGGATAGGGCACAGCCCCTTCAGCAGGGGGAATGGCACTGCCACTCAGCACTGCCCCATCCAGAAAGTGGGGTCGTCATCTTTGCCTGTGCCCCCAAGAGCAGGGAGTGTCACCCAGACACATGGGCACTGGCCAGGCCCCTGCTGGGGGCTCCTGGCCAAGGCGCAGGGCCCGTGTCCTCTCCTGCAGCCGGCACTGACCGGGCTTTACCGTGCACGGGCCCTGTGCCGGGTGCTGTCCACGCAGCGCCTCCTTGAGTCTCCACACTGACCCCGTGAGGCCGGTCCAGTCCTGTGAAGACTCTGAGGCCGCAGGAGCCCTGGCCCAGGGCCACCTGGAAAGCCCTCTCTCTGGGGTCAGAGCCTGTGTTGCTCACCCGTACCCCGCATCTGAACCACAGCCACTGCCAGACTGAGGTGGACCCCCCATCAGTCTCATCTCCGTCCACTTGGGCTTAGTGACAAGCTCCCACCTCCCCCTCCAGAGCAGCCCCTGCTTGGGGGAGGGCTGGCTGCCCCAGTCCCTGCAGTCCCTGCCACCTCCCCAGCCTTGAGGCTCAGGTGCTCATCTCCCTGCTCCTCAGGGGGTCCCTCTACCTGACCTTAGTGACCAGACAAGGGATCAGATCCTCACCCTGCCACCATGTGGCCTTGGGCAAGTCAGCTAACCTCCGTGGGCCTTAGTTTCCCCATCTGTAACACAGGGGCAACAATAGCATTCCTCTCCTGGGCCCAGGTGAAGGCTGAGGACACTCCTCCTAGGGCACTGGCCACTCTGGCCCCTCAACACCCTGCCTCTGGGACCCCATGTGGATTACCTGGGGAAGGGGGTAGAACCCCAGGTCCTCAGAGGCTGAGGTACCCAGTTCCAGCTGCCCAGAGGACGCTGGGCCTGGCTCCCCTGGACCCTGTCTTGTCCCCTCCCCACTGGAGAGCCCTTAATCTCTGAGACTGCCCAGGGGCTGCTGAGGGGGCTACGGAGGTTTCCTGGGGACTAGAACAGCTGGCTCTGGACCTCCCCACACCCCGCACCCCTAGCATCTTCTCTGCTCCCTGGAGGGAGGTCTTAGCAGGGCTCCAAGGCTGGGTGGGGGAGGGGGTCCACGTGGTGGGAGGATGCCCCCTTGCAGAAGACCTTGGAGTGCCCCAAGCGGGGTCAACTCCTCAGGACTGCTAGGGATGGCCTCCCAGGCCCCCCCTACCCTGAGCTGTGCCCACGTGGGGACAGCCCACCCACGGGCTCCCGGTCTTGCTCCAGCCTCTGTGGGCTTCCCAAATATTTGCTTTCCCCGGACACTGGCTTGGCTGGGCTGGAAGGGGAGAGAGGTTCTGAGGCTCGCTACAGCTGCCCTGTCCCCTGGCCACCCCTGTGAGCTGTCCTCGCCCGGAGAAGCCAGCCAGAGCCCACCCCTGGATCCCAGCTGGGCAGAGCTGCCTCTGAGGCCTTGGGAGCCAGGGTCTCTGCCATCCCCCCCCACAGTGCCCCATCCTACATGGAGGGGAGGGTCAGAAGCCCCTTCAGGTGGGCACTTTGTTGGCCCAGGGCTCCCCTTCAAGGACCAAAGCCTCCACAGGGCCCTTGGGCCAGGGCTGAGCTTTCTCCAGGCCCCCGCAGCCATGGGGCGAGTGCATTAGCCAGAAAAGCCCTTTAATCAGACTGGACAACTTGGTCGCCAGGAGCCCGACCTCCCTACTGGGAAACCCCCTCCCAACTTGGAGCCTTGGGCCAGGCTGGGATAAAGGCCACACTGTTTCCCCAGGAGGGGAGGGGAGCAGGGGGTGGAGAAAGGTGGCTCTGTTGGCTGCACAAGGCCCCATTCAGCCGGGGCCTGGTTGTCCCCGGCAGGCTGGCCCGGCCCTGCAGCAGCCACAGCCTCCCGGGCCTGGGAGCCAGTGCTGCTGGCCTGGGACGGCCAGCCTGCCGGTTGCATCCAGGGTACAGGGCACAGGGCAGTGCCCCGGGAGGCCCCAGTTTAGACCTGGCATGCCTCACACCCTGCCAGCCTTCACACTGTGCCTCCACCCCCCCCCAGGTGGGCAGGTGGGCCCCCACCATCCCAGGTGTGTGTCTGGGAAACATGGTGCCCTCATGGGACTCTGCCCAGATCCCCTGCCAGGCCCCTGGGAAACCCTGAGGAGACAGAACCTGCCATTGGCTGCTTCCATCTCCCCGAGGAAGGATGTGGGCCAAAACAGTCACCCGCTGTAGATGGTAGGACAGACTTCCTGACTGTCAGCAAAGCCACTCATTCCCAAAGACGGGCCCTCCTCATGCCTAGTAGCTCTGTTCTCGGTCCTCTCTCCTCCAGAGGGCCCGGAGTCCCTTTCTGCAGGGACAGGGTCACTCTCCCAGAAACTGGCAGAGTCTGGACGAGGCATGTGGGAACCCAGCCCAGGGGGGCTCTGCAGCCCCCAGGGCCCACCTCCTCTCTGTTTCCCTGCAGAGCTCCTACCCCATCTGGGAGGACTTCAACTCCAAGGCCACGAAGCTGCATTCCCAGCTGAGGTGAGGCTGTCACGGTGCCCCAGCTGGGGAGGGGCAGGTGGAGGAAGAGAGAACGCCCACCAACTGGTGATCCATGCCACTGTCCCTCTCCCCAGGACCACTGTGCTGGCTGCCGTGGCCTTCTTGGATGCCTTCCAGAAAGTGGCTGACATGGCTACCAACACCCGAGGTGGGCAGGGGTGTGGCTGGGGCTTGGGGACACCCCCAGGTGGGCTTGGAGCCTGAGAAGTCTGAGTAGGGTATGGGCCAGGGAGAGGACCAGGCCCTGAGGCTGCTCCCTAGTAGAATGGGCTGCTTGTGGAGAGAGTGAGCCCCTCGTCACAGGAGGCATGCAAGCAGGAGTGGGTGAGTGGTGGCAGAGCTGTGACATGCAGATTCCCTTCTTGCCATGGGCAGTTCACTTGACCCCTCAGTCGCAGTTCACGCTTGTGTGCAGTGAGTCTGACTCCGGCTTGTTGGCACCCGTCTCCCTGTGCCCTTCTGAGAGCACGGGACGGGACGGGGGGGGGGGGGCAGGTGAGCGCTCCATCCTCCACAGGGCGCCTTCTGGTCATAATAGCAGAGACCTGGGGCTCCTGCTCCTCGGGACTTGGGCGTGGGCTCGCGCTCTCACCTGGGCACACCTGGAACAGGTTCCCGAGGGGCTGGAGGGGAATTTTGGTAGCGCGCCTCGGGCAGTCGTTGGCGCCGGCCTCTCCCAGCTGGGAGAGCGGGGAGCCTCCTGGCCTGCCCCGCAGGAGACCGCGTGGCCCGGATGGCCAGGGCCCTGGCACGGAGGAGGAGCTCGGGAACGATGGAGGATCAAGTCCCCGCCGGGCGCAGCGGGATCGCGGCTCGGCCTCGCGGGCCGGGCGCCCCCTCGTGGCCCGAGGCGGGACTGCGGAGCCCCGGCGGGCCCCTTCCCACGCCGCGCGCTTCCTCGCCAGGGGCCACGCGGGACATCGGCTCGGCGCTCACGCGCATGTGCATGCGCCACCGCAGCATCGAGACCAAGCTGCGGCAGTTCACCAAGTGAGTGGGCCCGCGGGCGAGTGGGGGGCTCTCGCGGGGGACCCCCGGGCGCCCCGCCTGAGCTGAGCCGCGCCCCCCACCCGCAGCGCGCTGCTGGAGAGCCTCATCAATCCGCTGCAGGAGCGCATCGAGGACTGGAAGAAGTCGGCCAACCAGCTCGACAAGGACCACGCGAAAGGTGGGCGGGGCTTCACCAGCCCTCCCGCCCCCTCCCCCCCCCCCCCCCCGTTGCGCAGGGAACCCCCCAGCATAGCGCTCCCCTCTCCCTCTCTGCCTAGAGTACAAGCGGGCCCGGCACGAGATCAAGAAGAAGTCCTCGGACACGCTGAAGCTGCAGAAGAAGGCGCGCAAAGGTAGGGCCCGCGCCTGCCCTGTCACAGCCCCCCAGGTCCCTCCACCGCCCCCGCAGCCCCCTGGGGCTCCCCAGGCATCTTCCTGGCCGCAGGGACTCTACCCCCGACAGAAGCCCCTCCAGCCTGTTGGGTGGGACAGAGGGGGCCGCCCTGCACCCAGGCCTGGCCCAGTTCCTCCCTCGGGAGGCGACAGAGGCCCCAGAGGCGCAGGCATGCCCCCCAGGAGCGGCTCTGTCCATCCGCTGTCCTTCACACATTCTCTTTCTCTGTCTCTCCTCTCCTCCCACATCCTTCCTGTAGAGCTACTTGGTAAGTCAAATGTCCGTCCCTCCAGCTGCTCCTCCCGTCCTTGTCGCATTTGTCTGTCTCCCCCAGTTCAGGGCCATTGGAAGGAACCTCTCCCAGCCAAGGAGGAGGAGCAAGGAAGGCGGTCGGTCCACCGAGGGAGGGGCCTGGGGCACCGTCCTCCTGGGGCCCCTGGGGTCCCTGGCCAGGGATGAGTCCGGGGCCACTGCTGGGTCAGTCTGTCAGGCCAGGAGGGGTGGCTGGGGCAGGGTGGGGGACACAGGCCCTGGCCACCCTGCCCCTACCAGGCCAGCCCCATGACCTTGTCTGTCACCTCCCTATTTGCTGTCTGATCATCTCTACGCCATCCTCTCGCCTCTCTCTTTCTTGCTGCTTCTTTGTGTCGCTGTTGCTGTCATTGTGCGTGGCTTATAAGCTGAGTGGGGACCCACGCTGAGACGCCCCCCTTCCCTGTCCCCAAGTCCCAGCCCCTAGCTCTCCTGCCCCGCTCTCCAGTGGCCTGGCCTGTAGCTGAGCCCACAATCTGCTCTGTCCTGCTTCCTCCCCGCTCCCCAGGCCGTGAGGTGAGGGGCTCCCTGCTACAGGCAGCAAGGGCACCCCTGTGGTCGGCAGTGTTCCTGGGGTCCAAGTGCCACCGTGGGGCTACCCAGGCCTCAGCCCACCCTAGGTCCTGGGTGGCTTTGCAGCTTTAGTGTCTTTCCTGTGCGTGGTGTCTGTCCTCTCTACGTGCTCTGGTGGGACCAGCCCCTCCACGAGCCCCAGAGTCCCGACTGCCCTCCTCGGTCTCCTGACCCCACGGCAGCACCCAGCCCCGTGGTCAGGGACAGCTCCAAGGGGGCCTGTGAGCCATGGCTGCAGTGAGCAGGGCCAGCGTCCCCAGCGCGGCCTCTCCTCCCAACCCCTCCAGGGAAAGGAGACCTGCAGCCCCAGCTGGACAGCGCCCTGCAGGACGTCAACGACATGTACCTGCTGCTGGAGGAGACGGAGAAGCAGGCGGTGCGCCGGGCGCTGATCGAAGAGCGGGGCCGCTTCTGCACCTTCATCACCTTCCTGCAGCCCGTGGTGGTGGGTCTCCTGGGGACTTGCAGGCCCCCATGTTGGGCTGGGTCTAGGGTTGATCACTTCTCTGTGATCCCTGGCTGGGGTGTCAAGGCCACATGCTCCCGGCCCAGAGGCAGGTCTCGTAGCTCATTGTGTGCTGATGGATCTGGGCAGACAGTCGTGTCAGCCACCCTGGCTGTGCTGGGTGGGACCCACCTCCACTAGCCCGGAGCAGCCTTGGTTAGCCGGGGAAGGGTGAGGGAGGAGGAGCCTGTCTCTGCAGGGCTGACGGGTGTCACTGGCTGCATCCGCAGAACGGAGAGCTGACCATGCTGGGAGAGATCACCCACCTGCAGGGTATCATCGACGACCTGGTTGTGCTGACCGCGGAGCCCCACAAGCTGCCACCTGCCAGCGAGCAGGTGCGGCCAGCCGGGGGCCGAGGGTGGGGAGAAGATGGGCTGCCTTTGGTTGGTGACAGTAGAGGAGAGAAGGGGACAGCATTTGTGGGAGGCAGCTGGGGGCAGCAGACCAGACACCTTCCAATACCTGCTGTGGGGTGCCCAGGGGCACCTGTCCAGGTGAGGGGCGGTGTGCCCAGGCCCAACGGGGGTCTCAGACTGAGAGCAGATGGGCCAAGTCCTGGATCTGGGGGGGTGCCCTGAGTCCGACCCCCAGCAGGCTCCCCCTGGGCAAGCCCCCTTCCACACCTGGTGATGGCTGCCCGCCACTCACCCCCGGAAACCCTGTCACCTTTCTGAGACCCAGGCACACCTGCCCCGTCACCCCCCTACCGGGCTCCACTGCACTCGGACCAGTCCTGCCTGACAGCCCACATGGCATTGCACTGCTTAGGCACTTACTGCATGTACAGCTCTCTGCTGAGCACTTTCCACAGGTGATCTCATTGAATCCTCCCAACAGTGCTCCAAGACAGGGACAGTTGGTCCCAGTTCACAGGAGAACACTAGAACTGAGAGAAGCCCAAGAACAGCTTGAACCCCATGGTGTCACGGTCACTCTCACCTGGGTCAGGCTGGGCTCAGAGCCCATACTCAGTGTGTGTGAGCTGAAGGGGCTCAGAGAAGGCTGAATGTCGCCAGCTTTCTCCCTGCGCCCCACGTTAGGAGAAGGCTGGGGGAGGGGCCTTCAGACTCCCAGGTCTTCTCCTGGGGTGTGGTTCACAGTTGGGAAGAGAGTGGGGGGCCTCTGGCTCTCCTAGCTCTCCGGCTGCCTCCAGTGACCCCCACCTATGTCCCTGTCCAGGTGATCAAAGACCTGAAGGGCTCAGACTACAGCTGGTCCTACCAGACCCCACCCTCATCACCCAGCAGCTCCAACTCCCGGAAGTCCAGCATGTGCAGGTCAGTGGGGGTGGAGGACAGTGTCCCGAGGGGGACAGGGGAAGTTCCTAGCAAAGTTGCACGGACAAACACTTCAGGGCCCCAGGACCACATGACTTTTACATCAGCCAAGGAATTTGCAAATGTAGACGAAAAATATGCGCCATCTTCCCCAGCCCACTGCTGGCTCAGGCATTTGTTGGCAGGAAGGTAGAGGGAGGCGGTCGCAGCTTCATTTATAGAGCGTTAACTGTGCTTTATGCGTGTTGTCATTGGAGCCTCCCACCACCATATCAGGTATGGTGTCGTCGCCACTTCATAGAAGGGGGAACTGAGGCACAGAGTCCCAGCATTTAACCACTGAACTCTGCCAGGCCCAGCACAGTGTGGGGTAACAGTGAGACTCTAAGATCGGGGAGGGGTAGGGAGGCTTCTGGGAACATGTGCTGAGGCCACAAGGTAGAGGACACTTCAGCCTGGCCCAGGTTGGCCCCAGGGTGTCACAGAGCTGGGGAGAAGCCAGGGGTCTCGCTCAGTCACCTGGCGAGCTCAGGATCAGGGGCCCTTCCTTGGGCTGGCACCAGGGGCGGATTTGGAGGGGATATTTATGAATCAAGGTTCCTTGGATGAGGACGGCAGTGAACACAGGGCTCAAGTTCGTGGTGTTGGGGATCCTCTGTGCCAGGTGTCCCTCTCCCCAGTATCACCTGTCGCTGGCACCCAGGGCTGGGGAGAAGCCGGGCACAGCGATCCTTCAGGGAGAGGAGGGCCCAGGGCCTCAGGAGGCCGTCAGACCCTGGGCAAGTGGCAGCCACCGGAGGGGAGGTTCATTGCAGGGAGACCCAGGAGCAGGGGCAGAGGCCGGGGGGCTTCACGCTTACTCAGGAGGAAGGCGACCTTCACTGCCAAGGTCACTGCCCAAGGGTGAAGTGGCTGTGCTGAGGGTGTGCGCCACGGAGGGGTAGACACCCTCGAGGGGGCAGAGCAGATGAAGGTGATGGTGGGTCCAGGACCTGCCTGGCGAGTGACCTCCCTGCCCAAGGAGACCGTCACCGTGTTAGACACCCAGTAAGGATTGGATGGCAAATACCAGACTTGGAGAAGGCAGTTTAGAAATGATCTGACTTGTGTCTGGCTCTAATGGTTTGACATGTGGTGACTCAGTTTCCCCACGGTTAACCTAAGGACTACTGTTCTTAATGGCAGAGTAAGAGACAGATTGACTCACCCTGGGCATGCCCTGACCATGGCCCCATTGGCACTGGGGCATTCTAGGGACATGGGCTGGGTGTCCCCTACTCCAGCCCTGCCCTGCCTCTCAGAACACAGCTCCGCTGTAGTGCTGGGTCTCAGGACCTCCTAGTCTGACGTTGTCTTTTCCTTCCTTTGCCCCTCACCTCTTTCCCCCACCCTCGTCTGTCACCCTCCCCCAAACACACTCCTGTGTCTCTCCCTGTCTGGCTGCTCTGCCCTCCTCCCCCACCCCCAGCGCCCCCAGCAGCAGTAGCAGTGCCAAGGGTGGCGGAGCCCCGTGGCCAGGGGGCGCCCAAACATACTCACCCAGTTCCACTTGTCGCTACCGCAGCCTGGCACAGCCAGCCACCACCACCACCCGCCTCTCCAGCGTCTCCTCCCATGACTCTGGCTTCGTTTCCCAGGACACCACCTACTCCAAGCCCCCCTCGCCCATGCCTTCAGACATCACCAGCCAGGTGAGAGGGGGCATCAGGGGGACAGCTGGGGTGGGCTGCAGGAGTCTCGCGCCGGCCTCGGGCTACCCACATGTGGGGCCACTACAGCCATTGAGACTGGTCTGGAGGTCCTCAGGGCCTTTATTCTGTGTCACTGTGTTATCATACGTTATTATTCCCCATCTTTTTTCATTTAAGCTCACTCATTTCTTTATGTTTTAGATGCGTCTCTTACAAACAGCCTATGCCTAGATTTTTTTCATTCAATCTGATAATCTCTGTCATGTATTTGGCATTTTAGTCCATTTATATTTGTTGTGATTTCTAACATATTTGGACTTACACCTTTTCTCTTTGTGTCCTGTGCCACATTTGTCTCTTCCCTCGCCTTTTGTTTCTCCTTTTCTCCTATTTCCCCTCTACTAGATTGCAAGTTATACTCTATTTCTGTTCTTTTACAGGTTACCTTGAAATTCTACCATGCATTCTTGGCAAACTCACAACCCCACCTCATGAATAATTCAAGGCCCTTAATATATTTTAACTTCAGTCGCCCACTCTCTCTCAACTTAAAAGCTGCTATATGTTATTCTCTCCTTTTTTTATAGTATCCACAAATGACATTTTTCTTCTTAATTTATTATCTCATACATACAGTATTTGTTTAGATATACCCACATGTTTACACATTTCTTTGTTCATCATTTTTACTTGCATCTCAAATCTTCCCTCTAAGGTGATCTTCCTTCCTTCTGAAGTAAAGAACATCTTTCAGAAGTTGTTTTAGAATAGGTCTGTAATAGTAAACTCCCAGTTTTTGTTAACGTATAAGCATGCTTTTATTTTATCCTCTTTCTTGGAAGTTTTGCCAGGGTCACAGATCTGGGGTGGCAGTTATCTTCTCTCCACACTTTGAACGTATCTTTCCACGGTTCTGGCTTTCATCGTTGGTTGAAATGTCTGTCGTGAGTCACGTCGTTGCCCTTTGCAAGTGATCTGCCATCTCTCTCTGGCCACTTTTAAGCCTTTCCTTTAGTCTTGCTATAGTGTATCTGCGACGTGGGTTTGCTTTTATTTTAACCTCCCCTGGAGCAAACCAAAATTCATGTCTTCCATTTGCTCTGGGACTTTTCAGCCGTTCTCTTCATTCCATCTTTCATTCTTTTGTTCTCCCGCCGGGATTCCAGCTCAGCCTGCGTCAGACCCTCTCATCGTCTTTCTGCTTCTCTTAACTCTGTTTCTCTGTCCTTGTTTTTTCATGTACTTCCTGGATGACTTCTTCAGGTCGGTCTTCCAATCTGCTTCCCTCTTTTGCTATTTGTCCTACCCACTGAGGGTTTTTTTTTAACTTTGTATTTTGAAATCATATTAGACTTGTAGAAAAGTGGCAGAAGGAATGAGGGTTCCCATATACCCATCCCACAGTCTCCCTAATGCCACTGTCTCGTGTACCTCCAAACAATTCTCAAAACCAGGAGATGAACACTCATACGATACTGCGAACTCATCTGTGGATTTTTTTTTAATTTTGCCAATTTTCTCTCCTTTCTCCTTTTCCTGGTTCAGGATCCAACACAGGGTCCTCCATTGTGTTTAATTTTTGTGTCACCTAGGTTTCTCCAACCTATGAGTGTTCCCCAGTCCCTTCCCTCTTTGTCTTTCATGACTTTGACACTCCTGCAGAAATGGTGCAGATACTGTGTAGGATGTCTCCCAACTGGGGTCTATCTGACGTCTTCCCAGGCGTTGTGCCCTTCTTGGTGCAGCGTGTCAACTTCATGATGTCATGTGCCCAGCGACCGGTGACATTCTTGGTTAAGGTGGCGTTTGTCAAGTTTCCCCACTGCAATGTCATTACTTTCCCCTTTGTGATGAATAAAGTATTTTGTGGTGGGGACACTTTGGAGACCCTGCAGCTATCTTGCTTCTCATCGTACTTTCACTCGCTGAGGTGATTCTGCCTGTGACAACAGTGATTTTTCTGTTCCTATCATTCCTCCTAGATTTATTCATTGGAATTCTGCCATGAAAAAATCTTTCTCTTCTCCCCCATTTATTTACATATTTAATTATTTATTTATATCAACAGGGACTTGTAAATATTTCTTTTATTCTCTGGTTGGCAACCTATTACCATCAAGTCTTTTAAGAGCTTATCTATCGAAGTGTTCTTTAGGTGTAGAGAAATAAATGCATCGTAAGCGTGCAGCTCCATAAATCTGCACAGACGGAGCACACCCACGTAACCGGCCCCAGGAACGAGAAACAGCACGGCCATCACCCCAGAAGTCCCCGGGGGTAACCACTGTCTTGCCTAGATTCGTTTTGCCTTTGTCATCCTTGAGAACCATGAAGTGTGCATCCTTTCTGCCTGGGCTCTTTGGCTCAGGCTAGTGTTTATTGGACTTGTGTTTTATGTGGAGGTGTGTGTCATTCCTCTTGCTGTATCACATTCTCCTGCGTGTGAATATGCAGTGTGGTTGACCTTTTTCTTGGACATGTGGGTAGTTTCCACGTTTTTGGCTGCGGTGCTACTGGCAGTGCTACCGTAAATGTCCCGGCGTGCACCTCGGTGCAGGGCTATACCCAGGAGTGGAATCTCTGGGTCTCAGGATACGCACGTGTTGAGGTGCGATAGGTCCTGCCAGTTCTCCAAAGCAATCATACCCATTTCCTCTCCTGTTAGCAGGATTACGACAGTGTATTGCTCAAGTGATTTTCCTAATGGTAACGAGATTGGACACTTTTTTGTATTTTTTTTTTAAGAGACAGAGTATTGCTCTGCTGCCCAGTCAGGCCTTGAATTCCTGGGCTCAAGTGATCCTCCCACCTCAGCCTCCCCAAGTGGCTGGGACTACAGGTGTGTGTCACTGCACCCGGCTACCTTTTTGTACTTTTAAAGGCCATTTTTGTGAAGGACCTGTTCAAATCTTTTCCCCGTTTTTTTACCAGGTTGTCTTTTTCTTACTGATTTATATCATTCTTTATATAGGGTAGATGCAAGTCCTTCATCAGTTACCTTTTCTCATTCTGTGGGTACCTTTTTCTTCTCCTGATGGGGTCTTCGAATGACTTAGTTTTAATATAGTCCAGCTTACCCAGTGTTTAAATTGTTAGTGCTTTTTATGTTCTGCTTATTTTTGCACATTCCAAGGTCGCAAAGATGTTTTCCTCTACAAGCCTTCTTGTTTTACCATTTTCATTTAGATCCACAGCTCATGTGGAATTGGCTGTATTCATATGTGGGGTGTGGGTGTGGTGTGAGGATTTCCAATTGACCCAGGACGATTTATTGAAAAGGCCGTCCGTCTTAGCCTGTTCAGGCTGCTGTGATAATACTGGCTAGCTCTTCAGCCCCAGAAACGTATTTCTCATTGTCCTGGAGGCTGGGACATCCAGGATCAAGGTGCCAGCAGATCTGGTGTCTGGTGAGGGTCTGCTTTCTGGTTCTCAGGTGGCACCTGCTTGCTGTGTCTTCTTCCCTCACAGGACAGGGCAAACTCGCTCCCTCGGGCCTCCTCTATAAGGTCACTAAACCCGTTCATGAGGGCTCCAATCTCATGACCTAATCACCTCCCAAAGCTCCCACCTCCTAATACCCCACCTCGTGGGGTGAGGATTTCAACATGGGAATTTGGGGGCACAGACATTCTGACTGTAGCATTGTCTTTTCCCCACCCCAGTGTCACCTGTGTCCTAAATCAAGCATCTGCATGTGTGTGGCTGTTCCTGACTCATGTTCTGTTCCACTGGTGGATTTGTCTGGCCTTGTCCCAGTACCACACATCTTAATGATAATAGCTTGATAGGAAATCTTCATATCCCGTGACGAAAGTGCTTTGCATTCCCATATAAATTTTCAGATCAGCTTCTCCGTTCCCACCAAAAACAAAAACAAAAACATTCCTGGGATTTGAACTGGAATTGCCTAAATCTCCCCACCTTCCCTCAGTAATGTTTTGTAGCTTTCATGTAAACATCTTGTACAATCTGTTGTGGGATTTTTCCCCCTACTATTTGATGTTCATTGACGCTATTGTAAATTACACGGGTTTTTTTTTAGGGTTTAGTTTTTTCCTGTTAGCTCCTGGTATTTAGAAATACAGTTAATTTTTTTTTTCTGACCTTGTATCAAATAATCTTGCTAAAATCACTTACTAATTCTGATAGTTTGTGGGTTCTTTTGCAGATTCTACATATGCTATTATGTCATTTGCAAATAGGGATCACTTTGTTTCTTCCTTTCCAATCCTTTTGGTGTTTAGTCCTTTTTGTTGCTTTATTGCACTGGCTGAGACTTCCAGTGCCCAACAGACATGATGACAGTAGGCGTCCTTGTCTGTTTTCCAACCTCAGGGAACAGCATCAGTAATTTTACAGGTACTCTTCATCAGATTAAGGAAGTTCCTCTCTATTCCTAATTTAAGTGTCTTTGTTTCTTTTATTTTTTTTTCCCATGAATGGGTATTGAACTTTTCCACTGAGTTTTTTAATTGAACAATCCTATTGCTAAAAGTCTGAATTTGTTATTTATTCTGAATCTTTAATCTCTGGTGTTTTGTTTCGTTTTATTTGGTGATCTTGGTGCTTTACAATCTATAGGAAACCCAGGGATCTAAATCATTCTTGATTTAGAGAGTTCGATGGGAACTGGGGGCTGGGCACGGATCCGTTTGCAGCCGCCGAGCTCGGCTCATGGGCTGAGCACCGCGCTGTGCCCCCTCCCGCCGTGCCCCGGTCAGCGTCTGCCCTGGGGACCCCCACCTGTCACACGTGCTCAGGAGCTCACAGTCCTGTGCCCACGCTTATTTTTCTTCATTCCTTGTAGTTGTTTTGGAGTCCACCTGCCTGCGAGCCAGGCCTCCCATTCTCATTTCTGGCCACTCATACAGGGGCTCCCCCATCCCATTGTGCTGCAACCACCCCCCTCAGGTCTCCATGGACCCTCTTGTGCCCTCAGTGATGGGCCCTGCGGCAGCAGCACAGCTGCCCTGACCCCCCCGTGCAGGCTTTTGTCCCGACTCCTGTGGCATCACCTGCGCGTGGCTCTCTCACTCCTCCGGTGGCTCCTTGTCATGCTCCTTTGCTTGACTCTGCTCTTCGTCACAGCTGCTTGAGTGTCAGTGCTCCTGTGGGCCCCGGGACCTTGTCTCTAACCACACTTGGTGCCCAGGTGGCCTCATCCTACCCCCAGCCTGCTGCATTGGTGGCTCCAACCCCGACGTCTCCCCGAACTCCAGGCGTGAGCACGTTGCCCATGTCTCATGTAGAGTCCTAAGGGCCAGCTCCGCTCAGCAGGTGCTGGGTGGCACCCTGCACTCCCTGCGTCCCCCCAATGTCCCCTTTCTGAGAAAACTGTGACCCATCACCCCAGCTGCTCAGAGGCCCAGCTGCCACCCTTAGTGTCTCTTTGCTGTGCCCACCACATCCAGGACATTGAGCAAGTCCTGGGGTCAGCCCTCAGGATGTGTGTGGTTCTCGGGCTGGGCCACCGTGCGCTCAGTGCCCACACGTGCACTCTTGGCGGCCACGGCCCTGGTGGGGGTGGGGTGAGGTGCTGAGTCAAGCCACCCCCTGCACGCCGGTGCTGTGACCGGGACTGTTCTCTTCCTTCCGCCCCGCCGGCCCCGTCTGTCTGTGCAACCTGCCCCCTCTGCTCGGCAGAAGTCCTCCAGCTCTGCGTCCTCGGAGGCCTCGGAAACCTGCCAGTCTGTTAGCGAGTGCAGCTCCCCGACCTCGGTCAGTGCCCCCGGCCCGGCCCCAGGACCGTCACCGCAGGGAGGGCCCAGGGTGAGCCAGAGGGGTGTGTCCCCAAGAGACCAGCTGCCTGGGCACCACCTGCGGTCACTCCCCACACCGCCACATCTGTCCCTGGGCCGGGTGGGGCTGAGGAGTCACAGCTGCGCTCCATGCTCTGGCCATGGTTGTGAGCCAGAGACCCTTCACCGTCCTGGACACTCTGAGTCTCGGCCACAGGGAGGGGCCCGCAGGCCATGGGTGGCAAGGCCAGGAGTGCCCTGACCTGGCTGCGTGACCCTGCAGGACTGGTCCAAGGCTGGCCCCCACGAGCAGCCCTCGGCCGCCACCCTGCAGCGGAGGAAGGATCGGGTGGAACTCCTCCGAGACGCAGAGCCAGGCCCCACCAGTGGGGGCACCGTGGGCCCCAGTGGGGAGGAGGTGCCACGACCCCGGATGTCCCCTGCCACCATCGCAGCCAAGGTAAGCGGGCAGCTCTCCAGGTAGGCCGGCCGGCACCCAGGTCAATGGCAGGAGGCCCAGCATGGGGTCTTCAGGGCTGGCTCCAGCCGCCTGGTGGGGCTTCTGGTGTCTGGGGGGCGGGGGGGGTGGGGGACAAGGCCTCAGCCTGTACTTTGCCACCCCCCCAGCACGGTGAGGAGGTGTCCCCTGCAGCCAGTGACCTGGCCATGGTGCTGACCCGCGGCCTGAGCCTCGAGCACCAGAAGAGCAGCCGGGACTCGCTGCAGTACTCGAGCGGCTACAGCACGCAGACCACCACACCCTCGTGCTCCGAGGACACCATCCCATCCCAGGGTAGGCCCGGGGGCTGCAGTGGGTTACTGGGTCTTCACACCCCGCCGGGGACAGCTGGGACTCAGCCGCACAAGAGGACCGTCTCCGTGTCCAGCCTGGGGGGTGAGGGGGCCCCTGGGCCCCTGGGCTCACCGCGTGCTTTGCCGCAGGCTCCGACTACGACTGCTACTCCGTGAACGGGGACGCGGACGGCGAGGGCCCGGCCGAGTTCGACAAGTCGTCCACCATCCCGCGCAACAGCAACATCGCCCAGAACTACCGCCGCCTCATCCAGACCAAGCGCCCCGCTTCCACCGCCGGGCTGCCCACCGCGGGGCTGCCCGCCACCGGCGGCCTGCCCTCGGGCGCGCCCCCCGGCGTGGCCACCATCCGCCGCACGCCCTCCACCAAGCCCACCGTGCGCCGCGCCCTGTCCAGCGCCGGCCCCATCCCCATCCGGCCGCCCATCGTCCCCGTGAAGACGCCCACGGTGCCCGACTCGCCCGGCTACGTGGGGCCCGCCCGGGCGGGCAGCGAGGAGTGCGTCTTCTACACCGACGAGGCCGCCTCGCCCCTGGCAGGAGACCTCGCCAAGGCCTCGCCGAAGAGGCTCAGCCTGCCCAACACGGCCTGGGGCAGCCCGTCCCCAGAGGCAGCCGGCTACCCCGGGGCGGGGGCCGGGCTGGCCACCGAGGACGAGGAGCAGCAGCAGCTGGCCGCCAACCGGCACAGCCTGGTGGAGAAGCTTGGCGAGCTGGTGGCGGGCGCCCATGCCCTGGGCGAGGGCCAGTTCCCCTTCCCCACCACCCTGTCGGCCACCCCCGCGGAGGAGACGCCCACCCCGCCTCCTGCTGCCACCAGCGACCCGCCTGCCGAAGACATGCTGGTGGCCATCCGGCGTGGGGTCCGGCTCCGCAGGACCGTCACCAACGACAGGTCAGCACCCCGCATCTTATGATGGCACGGCCTTCCCCACCCTCTCTGGCCCTGGTGCAAGCAGGTGGCCTGGGAGCGGTAGCTGCTGAGAGCAAAGGCACAGCCCGGAGAGTGCGGGGCCGGGCAAGAGGCAGAGCCACTTTTTGGAAAGAGACACCCGGCTTGGATTCCAGCGTTTAAGTGGGAGGCGACTTTAACAGACCTTGCCAGGACACAGCCTCCGGGCCTTGAACTGGGATGGAGCCCGTTTTGTACGTTTCTGTCCCCTTCCTCCGTGCAGGCCCTGTCTCTTCCACACCCCAGGTGAGCACAGAGCCATGGCCCCTGCCCAGGGGAGAGGGGCCATCCTGGCCCCACCTGGCCTGGGACCCGAGGCCTGTCCCTGGCTCCTGCTGGAATGCCAGCTCTCCCCCCACCCCAGCACCCTCCTTCCTCTTGCCTTCCCTCTGCCTGTCCCAGGCCACTGTGCGTCTGGGAGACAGGGCGGCTGTGGAGCGGCTGGGCCTGGGGTGCAGGGGGAGGTTCGGCTGCCAGGCCTGCCGTCGGGGGGGTGGAGCCCAGGTCGCGTCTCAGGGAGGACATGCAGGGGGCTTGCTGGGAGGTGCTGGGGGCCCTAAGGTGGCTCCCACCCTGGCCTCCCCTCCCCATGAGTTTGGCTGCAGGGGGTGGTAGGCAGGGAAGGCCCCTCGGCAAGTGGGGCAGCAGGGTAGGGCCCTGAGGCCGGGTCATCTGGTCAGCCTTGCAGGGGTTGGCTTCCGATGCCTGGTTCTCATCTGGGCCCATCGATACTTAGTGGCACTTTGGAGTCACAGTTTTAGCCACTTTGGGGGATGGGGGCTGGAGCCGTAGAGAGGGTGGGGGGTTATTTTATGACTATAGTAAAATGGAGCTGTCTCTAAGGACTGTGTGTGGGCAAGGTGGCGATACAGGGTGTGTGTCCGGGAAGGCCTGCAGGACGGGGCCCCCACAGTGGCCTGGCAGGTCCACGGCAGCAGCAGGGTGGAATCGGCTCCCCCAAAGCCAGGGGGAAGCTGCAGTTCTTTGCAGTGGCTTGAGCGTAGCCAGAGTGAGGCTGGAGGGGGCCCCGCCTGTCGGCTGGGGTGGCCGCGTGTCCGGGAAGCGTGGCTTTGACTCTGTTGCCAGAGGAGATGCCTTCCCGGGACGCCTCGGCCCGTGCTGGCCGTGGGGGTGAGGAGGGGGTGCCCCCAACCCCACACACCAAGTCTCAGCAGGTAAAAGCATGTGACCTAGGGCGAGTGGAAGGGGTCCTGGTGGTCCCGCGGGGCAGGAAAGTGGCTGTCCTGGGTCCTGACGGAGTGGGGCCAGGGCTGATGCTCCCCGGCTGGAGCTCCTGGGTGTTCCTGTGCCAGGAACTGGGGTCGCTGTGGGGTCACAGGTGCATCTGGGGCACCAGGGAGGCCCGGTGTGCACAGAGCCATCCGGCAGTGCAGATGGAGGACGGGCCCTGCACGGCGCTAGTCCGAGCTCAGGCTGATGGCAGAGCCCCAGGTTTGGGGGCCACAGAGCAGGTGACCAGGTAGGGGAGCCCTGGGGTGGCATTTCCGCTGCAGGTTCTCCCAGGGGCTGCGCCGGTGGGGGCTGGGCAGATGGAGCAGGACGTGTGGAGAGAGCAGTGAGGTGCAGCACGTACAGGGTGGCTGCGTCCCCGAGGCCGGGGGAGAAGAGCTCTCCTACCTGGGGGGTGGCTCCACGGCGGTGGGGGGGGAGCAGCTGGGCTTGAGATTCTGATGGGAGAGGGGCAGGGGTGACAGTCCCACCGCCCCTGCCCCTGGGGCTGTACATACTCCCCCCTCTCCAAGCCCCGCTGGCCCCATGACACCCCCACCCCAGGTAGCTTCAGTGACCACCTCCCAGGCCTGGCCCCCTTGGGATCTGAGCCACCCATCCTGCATCACAAACTTTGGTTTGGGGAACATCGTTGCGTTCGCTTTATTTTTCATTTTGTACAGAGGAATATTCTTTTCAAAAGCGTCTTTTGACTGAAGTAACTTTTCTGGTGCTGTTGTTAACTTGTTCCTTTTTTTAATTTATTTCCCTGGCGCCCTCCGGCTTCCTACTCACCTTCTCTCCTCGCCCCCGCCCCCTCCGTCCCATCTGCACCATGTTGTTTCTTTTCTTTCTGTCGGTTTTTGGATAAATTCTCTTCTCCTCCCCACCCCCCTCTACTCCATCCTCCCCTTGATTTAAATAGTCACTGCTACAAGTAACAAATGCACTGTGAAGATTCCAGTATTAATAAAGTGGTACTGTAATTAACAGCTGCCTCTGCCTGGCTTCCCAGGGCCGCTGCCCCCAGCCCCAGGGAGCCAGGCTGGGGGCTCCCAGGTCTGTGTGGCAGGGGCAGTGGGGCCAGGATTTATGCCCAAGCCTGCGGCTGGGAAAGGCCTCCGCTCTGTCCCTGCTGGGGGCAGCCAGAGCGAGGGACTGTGGCCTGACCCCCAGCCTGTGGAGGCTCCCAGGCGAGGCAGAGCTGGAGGTGGGCTCTGTCCACACCAGCCCCTCCCACCCTGGGCCGGCTCCCAGCCCCATCCCGATGCACAGCAAACCAAACCGAACCAAAATAAAGCGGGATGTTTAATAGAAAAAATAAAAGGAGCTGGTAGAGCATCCCCGGTGGCAAGATGTGGCACTTGTCTCCACCTTCCACGGGTGCCCCCACCCCTACCCACCGCCCAGGCGTACCCTGAGGACACTGCCACTTGCAGGACCCCTCGGCCTCCGGCCATTCCAGCTGTGACCGTGACAGGTAGGGAAGGCGGGAGGCACAGCCGGGCGCTGGCACAGGCTCCCCCTCCCAGGAAAAAATGCCTTTCCTGGGGTCCTCGCCCCAGGGGGCTCCGCCTCCGCAGCTGGACCATGGGGGCTCACCTGGCAGCCCCAGCAGGGTCCCCGCCCAGGCTGCTCAGGGCAGGAGGCCTTTGCCCAGGGAGGTGGGGGGCTGCTGGGGCAGAGGGTACAGCCGGGCAGCCTCACACTGCAGCGAGGACAGGGGGCTGGGGGGCTGAGGACTCCGCACCTCACAGTCCTGCCAGGTTAGGACCGAGCTTTGTTTACCTGCAAGGGACAAGGAGAAAAGGCTGTAAGAGTGGTCAGAGCCACCCTCCCCACCCCACTAAGCCCCATGTTCCCGTCCCATCTACGCTTCCAGATGTGGCCTCGGGCCCTGGGGAGCAGAGGGCACACCCAGGAGGGCACTGGATCTGCCCACCGACCTGGGCCCTGTCCCTCAGCCTCCTCCCACACGCCCCTGCCCCTCCCCCTGGCCGCTCCTTACAGCAGGAGCAGTACAGCAGCTCCATGACCCGGAAGCAGTTGTCCAGCAGGGCTTTGGGCCGCACCAGCTTCAGGCTCAGCCCCGGGGTGTTCAGGAGGGACAACACCGCTTCCACCTGGGGGCTGCCCTCCACGTCCTGCAAGGGAGGAAATCATCAGGACCAGGCCTGAGATAACACCACACCACAGGGGGCTTTGGGCCGGGGCTGCCCCACATCACAGGAGGACAGACTGCCTGGGAGCTACTTCTCCACTTCTCTGCAGGCACAGGGCGGGTCCCCGACGCCACCCCGCACCCAGGCACAACACGGAAACGGCCCAGTGGTGATGGTACACAGCACTGTGAATGTGATTAACGCCATGGAATTTTATGCTTAAAAATGGTCAAAATGGCCAATTTTATTTTATAAAATGCATTCCGTGCCACCATAGCCACCACTGTCTTCATCTGGGTCCTTGGTTTTCATTTTTGTGTTTTTTAAGAAACTTACTGCAAGCAAGGGGGAAAACTCGGTCTGAGAATAACGTGTGGCCAAGCACAGTGGCTCACACCTACAATCCCAGCACTCTGGGAGGCCAAGGCAGGAGTCACCAGACACCAGGAGTTTGAGACCAGCCTGGGCAACATAGCAAAACCCCATCTCTACAAAAATTTTTTTAAAAAAAGGAACAACGCAGAATCCAGGCACTGTCTCACAAAAGTAGGTGAGGAGGTAGAAGGAAGTCATAGAATGAGTTGTTTTTTAAGAGACAGGATCTGGCTCTGTCGCACAGAGCCAGTGGCATCCATTGTAGCTCACTGCAGCCTTGAACTGGGCTCCAGGCCTCCTCCTGCCTCAGCCTCCCGAGTAACGGGGACTAAAGATGTGCGCCACCCCGCACACCCAGCTAATGTTTCTGTTTTTACTAGAGACGGGGTCTCGCCTTTGCTCAGGCTGGTCTTGAATACCTGACCTCAAGCGATCCTCCCACCTTGGCCTCCCAGAGTGCTAGGATTACAGGCATGAGCCACCGTTCCCAGCCCTCTTTTCAATTAAAGCGCATAGTTTACATTAAGGTTCGAGCTCCGTTTTGCACAGTGCTACAGGTTTTAAGGAGCGCATGGCATGTATCCGTTACCATTATACAAAATAGTTTCACTACCCTGAGAGTCCCCTGTGCTCCACCCATCCTCCCTTTGCGCCTGCCCCCCGCAAAGGGACCTTGTGAGGCAGAAACAAAGTCAGAGGTTCAAGGACTTGCCCAGGATCCGGAGCAAGAGAGGCAGGGCTTAGAACAGGGGCTCGGGGGCACCCCCTGTGCCGGCAGCCCAGCCCAGCCCACGCGGTCTGCCCGGCCACCTCTTCTTTCCAGGGGCTCCTGTTCCTGCGCCCCTCCCATTTCCCCCCCCCCGAATGGCCCCAAACTTTCTACACATTCACTGATTCCCTCGGTGCCCTGGGCCACGCCCTCAGGCTCACACACACACACACACACACACACACACACACGTGTGCACAGCCGCCGCCGCACAGCTCACCCTGAGGCCCTTGCGGACGTCCAGCAGCAGCGTCTGCACCTCCTGCAGGTACTTCCAGGATGGGTGGCCCTCGAGCAGCACGTCCTGCACCGACTCGGCGGCGCTGAGACTCACCAAGACCCAGAGACACCGCAGCTCTCGCTCGCTCACCCGGGCCCTCCGCTGCGGACAGGAGAGAGCACTGGGACCCCAGAAACGAGCCCCTCAGCTCTGAATCCCCCACCCCGGGGACTTGCCCCTGCGTAGGGAGCAGACGACAGGGTGGCTGCCGTGGACACCTCGGGCCTGGCCAAGGGTGGGCTTGCTTGGGGGGTGGGGAATGGCCCCTGGCCAGCAGCACAGCCTGGCGAGACCAACACGCCCTGGGGGTGGGGCCCACAGGGGCCATGGGAAGCAGGGGTCTCCCCAGCCCAGGATGATGGGGTTCTCACCAGCCTGGTGACATTGGCGATTCGGAACACCCCCTCGTAAGGCACGCTGATCATGTAGTTGATGGGGAAGTAGTGTTTCTGGGGAGGGACAAAACAAACCGTGAAGTTGGCGGCAGAAATGACTTAGCCTCCCCCAGCCTCCCAGACGAGTTCTGACGGAGGAGAGGACCCCAGGCCCAGCCCTGTGGTGGCAGAGCTGGCCCTCTCCAGAGAGGGTATCCCTGGCTCGCACCTGGCACAAAGAGCTCACGTCCCTCTGGGACCCAGGGAGGGTGAAACACAACATAGTTCCTGTTAAGGCAGAAGTTTCAAACCCAGGGGTTTTGAAATACTTTTGAAGTTTGAAATACTTCAAAAAAAGATGTGTTTATTCTGGAGGAAAAGATGTTCTAAAACTTGTTATGGCTGCACAACTCTGAACATACTAAAAACCATTCAGTTGTACACTTTGAATTCTATGGTATGGGGATTATCTCTCAATAAATCTGTTAAAAAAAAAAAAAAAAGATAGCCAGGCATGGTGGTGCACCCTTGTAGTCCCAGCTACACAGGAGGCTGAGGCAGGAGGATCGCTCAAGCCCAGGAGTTTAAGACCAGCCAGGGCAACAAAACAAGACTTCATCACTTAAGAAAAAAAAAATTTCTAAAGACATATAGAGCCACATGGGTATCTCCACTCTACAAAAAGAGTTGTTACCTCCCCTGCTGGTAAGTGCCTGGGGTTGCCCAAAGAGCTCCTAGAGCCCATTCCTGAGTCACAGGGCCAGTGCCACATGGAGGTGGGGTCAAAGGTGAGATCAAGGATGGGCGGAGGCCCCGGCAGATGGCTGGAGAGGGCTAAGCACAGACCCAGCCCATGGTTGGGTGTTGGACAAAGGCACGAAAACAGGCCACAGTAAGCTCGGGGCCGACACAGGTCCTAGAAGGGGCCCTGAATGTCCACAGCCCTGAGCCAGGTGAGCCAGGGGCTGGGGGACAGGGACACAGCTGGTGGCCATGTGGTTACCATGTACTGAAGCCGGTTCCTGTACTGCAGCTTGTCCCGTAGAAAGCCGGTGACGGCGCACTCCTCCCTCTCGGTCAGGGACCACACCTCCAAACCCTCCAGGGCCATGCCGAGGAGGATGCCGAGATCTGTGGACCACACCCAACAGGAGCACATGAGCCCCGCCCGTGCTGCATCTGCACGGCCGGGAATGCAAAGCTGAATGTGACTGTCATCCCTGTGCCCAGGTTACAGGGACATACGGGAGAGGCAAAGCCAGGCGCAGAACGGCAGGGACAGGCAGTCCACATGGACCGTGTTCCCCCCACCCCTAACCAGCAGCGTCACTGGGGGAACACCCTAGGGTCTCCCTGTTCTCGCCCCACAGGGCAGGGGCCACCTCCCATCCAGGACAATCTCAGCTCCTCATCCAAGGGTGACACATTTTCAAAGCCTTTTGCTAGATTTTCCATCCAGCGATTTAGGAGATGTGGATTCTGGTTTGAACTCTACAAATGACTCTTTGGTCACCTAAGCCACTTCCTTCCCTGCTCTGTGTGACCTTCACATCCCTCTCTGTTAAACACGCCAGCAGGCCTGCAGCGCTTTCCCGGATGGTCATTCTGGGACACCAAGCAGACCTCACTCTGGTGGTTTCTCCTGCGACAAACCAGCCGCTGCCTTCCGAAACATTCCCCGCTGTCACCACTGGGGGTCACTGTGATTTCAAAAACAGCGTTGGTGACTTCTGCAAGGCTGAACAGACTTTTAACAAATCTGAGAATTTGCAACAAATCTTAAGAGTTAAGTCCGTCAGAGCAGAAAGAACAGAACATAATGGACCAGGGACGTATCCAAAAAATCAACCTCACTAATAAGATTAAGACATTCACATCACAACAGATGCCATTTTTCATCTATCCAAAAGGAAAGGGTGTGTGTGTGTGTGTGTGTGTGTGTGTGTGTGTGTGTGTGTGTGTGTGTGTGTGTGTGTGTGTGTGTGTGTGTGTGTGTGTGTGTGAGCATGCATGTGTTTTACAGAGATGAGGTCCTGCTATGTTGCCCAACTCCTGAGCTCAAGCGGTCCCCACTCTTTGGCCTCCCCGGGCGTGTGCCACTACACCCAGCTAATTCTGTTTCAATGACACTGGCCAAGTGGTGAAGCAGAAGCTCTCGTCCTAGAAAGCAATTTGGCAATTTTTGTTATTAATGGACTTAGTGATGTCCACACCCTTCAAATCACTAAGCCTTAAAAATGCCCACACACTTTGACCCACTAAACTCACTTCTAGGAATAAATGAGAAGGAAAAAAAGAGAGAGAGAGACAGAGATAACCAACAGGATGTGTAGGCAAAGGTTGACTCTGCAGGCCAGGCGCGGTGGCTCACGCCTGTAATCCTAGCACTCTGTGAGGCCAGGGCGGGCGGATCGTTTGAACTCCGGAGTTCGAGACCAGCCTGAGCAAGAGAGAGACCCCGTCTCTACTAAAAACACAAAAAAATTAGCTGGACAACTAAAAATATATAGAAAAAATTAACTGGGCATGGTGGCGCATGCCTGTAGTCCCAGCTACTTGGGAGACTGAGACAGAAGGATTGCTTGAGCCCATGAGTTTGAGGTTGCTGTGAGCTAGGCTGATGCCACGGCACTCTAGCCCAGGTGACCAGGGTGACAGAGCAGGACTCTGCCTCAAGAAAAAAAAAAAGATTAACTCTGCAGTATTATTTTGTAATAGTGAAAATCTGTAAATGGCCTAGACAGTCCATAATAATAAATGTAGCCAATAAAAATCACTTGTCAAAGATGTGTTTATGTGATGAGAAAAATAGGATGTGCTTTAGCGAAGTTTAAAAGCATGATTCAGCACTATCTGAACATAGCATGATTTTAGTTTTGATTATACACGTGTGCTTGGAAAACATGGTGGAAAGATGTACTAAATCCCTATGGGAGAGTTTTAAAACTGTTTTTCTTTACATTTCTAGGACATTTTTTATGTTCTATAATCCATATTTATTGCTATAGTCAAAAGCAGTAATTATCCATTTATTTGGTTTTTTTTATTTGGGTTTTTGTTTTTTTTTTTTTTTTTGCAAAATAGCCAAGCAGGCTGAGTCACCTCCCGGATCCACCCTGGTTGGCAGGAATTACGGATCGGACTTCCCCCACTCACTTCTTGGCACCTAGAAGACTTCTGTACTTACAGCCCCACTGGCCAGGGCCACACCACCTGTTCCCCACCTCCTTCTCCAGCCCTGCCCTGCCCTGTCCCGTCCTGGGGCTCAGCCCTGCTCCGCGGGACCCCTCTCTCGACTCAGACCCTCGGGTCTAATCGGGTCCTCAGTCCTGTGTGGGCAGCAGCCCTTCTGCCCCGTAGAACTCTGACAACCACATTTTTCGCAAAGTTGTAAGTTTTTGATCATCTTGTACTTCCTCCCCCCGCTGTCTTCCCACTTGCCTGACATGGTATTGGGCCAAACGAAGAGATAAACACAAACTGAACTGGTGTTTGCTTCCCTCCTTCAAGATCGGCTCACTTTCTGCCTGGTGTCTGAGTCGTAAACCCTCCCAGCTTGGCCCCCGCCCTGCAGGTCAGGATCATTCCTGCCTCCAGGGTCCCGATTCTTACCCTGCCCCCACCCGGTGCCCTCTCCCAGGGCAGACCTCTTTCAAAGTCCCACCAGGACTCTGCACCCCTTGCCCCAGGGTCTCCCCCGCCTATGCCCCCACCGATCTGTCTCCAGCACCACCTGCCTCGTTCACTACCTTGACCTTGGCGTGTGACTCCACAACACGGTTACCCCACATCATGGTCCGGCTCCCCCGACACTTCACTTGTGCGTTTGGGGATTTGCCTCAAGCAGCACAAGTGGGACCAGACATCAGAATCCCCAGGGCGGGTAAGCACAGGTCATCTGGGGCGTGGCCAGAGAACCTGCCTTTCTAGCAAGTTCCCAGGTGAGAAGCTCTTGCTGCTGGCCAGGAACCACACTTGGAGAACCATGGATTCTAGAGCAACAGTTGTGAGCTGATGTCCCAAGCAAGGGCCACCTCTAGGGCACAAGGATTTCACATCAAAATCCAATTTCATATTTTCTTTAAACATCAGCATCTCTGTCCACGCCGGGTCTTCTGTCTCATGTGGCCGTTGCCACCGGCTGCCCACTCCTCACCCCAGTCCTACACCAGCCGCCCTTCTGTGTCCTCTTCTGGGGCCCTCAGGGCAGGGATTATGTCCTGCAGTGACACCGAGCCTCTCAGCCTGACACGGGGGGACACACGGCTGCCTCCCAAACCCTGCCATAGACATCTGCCTTTCTCCAAACCGGGCAGCCCTCCTCTAAGTCTGCAGCCGACCACTGTCTCCAATTTTAAGTCCTTCTCTGCTGCCTCTACCCAGAGAAACAGGGGACCGGGCAGGGACAGCAGAGCCTTGAGCTAATCTCAAGGCCACTCTCCCTGGCAGTCTCTGCATCCCAGGAGCCCCACAGCCAATGCAACCCCTGACCCTGGTCAGGAGGCCGCCCTGTCCCCTCCCCTCCAGGGGTAAGGACCCGGAAGCCGGAAGAGGAAGCTGAAGAGAGGTCAGTGTGAGCCCCCTGTGTGGCTCCCTGGCCTGGAGCCGGCGGCGGGGGGATCAGCCGCCTCCCTGAGACGACCCTTTGTACGGTGAGCAACGAGGCTGGACACCCCCACCCCTAGGGACCAACTGTGAGCCTGTGTGCTGGGTGGAATAGCATTCCCTGCCCCCAAATCCACATTCGCCCGGAACCTGGGAACATGACCTTGTTTGGAAACACGGTCCTTGCATACAAAATTAAGCCATCTCCAGGTCATCCCGGATTTAGGGCAGGCCCCCGGTCCAGTGACTTGTGTCCTTGTAAGAAGAGGAGACGGCACAGAGACAGAGTGAAAGGCATGTGAAGGCAGAGGCAGGTCCGAGCGATGCTGCCACAAGCCAAGGAATGCCCGCAGCCCCCAAGGGCCGGGAGAGACCAGGAAGGCTCCTCCTCTAGAGCCTTTCGGAGGGAGCCTGGCCCTGCCAACGCTCAGGGTTCAAACTTGGTCTCCAGAACCGTGGGAGACGTTCCCCAGGTGCCTCCTCCACCCCAGCCCGGACACCCCGCCAGTCCCGCCGGGTCCTCAGTTCTGCCTCCTGGAGTTTCCTGTCCCCACCTCCCCCTTTCGCTCTCCCGCCACCTCCGGAACTGCCCAGACAGTGGCAACAGCAAGTCCTACAGGCACCGCCAGATTGATCTTCAAACGCAGAGCAACCCCAAGCACCAGGCCCACCCCGCTCTGCAATCCTCCAGGGCGCCCTGTTGCGAGGAGGCCACACTCCCTGCCTGGCTTCCAGGGCCTCAGCCACCTGGGCCCCAAACCAGCTCCCCAGCCCCCCCGCTCACGGTCCCAGGCTGAGCCTTTGCCCACCACACTCCCTCTACCTGGATCGCCGTCCACACCACTCCAGTGTCCCTGTGTGGTGGACACTGCCCTGCCAGCGAGGCCATTTCCAGCAGCACCCCACCCACGTGCCGCCCCTGCTCATGACCTGGATGCTTCTGGAACTCTGGGTCCGGCTGGGCCTCCCGCCCGTCCCGAATGTCCTGACGCTGTGCCACGAGGGCCAGGGTAGACCCCACTCTTCTCTGAGTCCCTTGTAGGCTCAAAGCCCGACCTCCAGCAGCCCCGGAGTGCTCAGCTCCGTGCCAGGCAGTGGAGACAGAGGCACGAGACAGACAAGGTCCCTGTTGTCATGGCAGTGACTCTCCAGCAGGCACGTGGGCGGCAGCAGAAAAATGTGCTGAATTGGAGTCAATTAAATCGAATCTTGGCGACTAGAGAGATCGTGGTCTGGCCTCCCACCCAGCCGCCACCAGAGGCTTCCTGATCCCTTTTTTTTCTGTCCTCAGTTCAACTTATTTTTCTTTTTACTGACAACATTGTTATCTTTCTGTTTTTAAATTTTGTTCTGTTATGTATGGAGGGGCAGAGGGGAGCAGCCTGCCTCTTCCCCAGGCACCCGGCACACTTCTCCCGCGGGTCTTCGGTCCCTGGCACCCTCACGTGTCCCTGGCCCCACCCCCACTGGCCACACCCAGGGAGGCTGGAAATGCTCTCGGCCACCGCTGCCTCCACCCAAGAAAGGTGACGATGCCACCTGCCCCGTGCCTGCCCCATCCTACAGCCACCCCACAGACTGTGCCCACCAGCCCAAGCCTCACACCCTGCCTGCCTGGGGTCCGCTGCAAACAGGGCAGAGGGCGGCTGTGGGGGTCCCCAGGGACACCCGCTGTCAAGCTGGGAAGCATCTCAACTTCTCACCAGCAAGATGCCCTGGTTGCTATGGTTACGGCAGAGCCCAGCTCTGGGCCAAGGACTCCAGGGCAGGTCCCCAGGGACCCCCTGGTACTCACAGCGTAGCCAGGCGAAGCCCCGGGGCATGGTGGTGCGCTGAGGTCCCCCGAGAGCAGAGGCGCTGTCCCCGGTGGTGCGTCCACAGAGGCCCGAGCGGGACCTACATGGCCTCAGGTCGGCAAAGGTGGCCACCAAGTCGGGGAAGAGCTGGCCCTGGAGGATCAGCCAGGCAGTGGAGAGGGCAGGTGTTCCCGGGGCAGTGGCCGCCCTTATCTGCCTGGCAGCACGGAGGACAGCCGGGCGGCGGCGGCCAAGAGCCCCATGGCAGCCCAGGAGCAGGTCTGAGACGCAGCCTCGGGGTCTCCCTTCCCAAGGAGGAGACGGTCCCCGGCAGGCCCCTTGGAATCTGGGGCCGGGTGGCGCTTTCTCTGATTTCTCCGACTGCAGCTGCTCAGTGTGAAATCTGGCTCTGGAAAGAGAAAGGAGGAGAGAGCGATTATGTAAGAGCAGCGCTGCCACTCAGCCACCAGCCTCGGGCACGGAGGCTCCACCGCACTCACCGCACCCACGGCCTGGGGACCACCCTGCCCCGGTGGCTGCCCCTCAGGGACACGCTCACACGCAAGTAATGACTCCAGAACAGCCAGCAGCTGCCCCAGCCCAGGAGTGAGTTACGGTGACACCAGCTGGCAGCCCTGGGCCTGAACAAAAGCAGGACCGGGGACTGCACAGGCGGGTGGTGGGGGCTCCCACGTCACCGGGCTTCCTCCAGGAGGCGAGATTCCAGGTCAAGTCCATGAATGACTCTGGCCGCAGGGGAGGTTAAAAAAGCAGATCATTCACCCTCCGCTCACCTGCACACTTAGTCCTGTCCTCCCATTATCCCCAATCCACTTCCCCTGGTAGCAGGGTTGCCAGGTAAGATACTGAGCATTTGGGTAAATCTGAATTTCAGATCAACAACCAATATTCCTTTTAGTGTAATACTGTCATGATTTTTAGTATAAGTATATCCCAAATACTGCATGGGACATACTTATGGCAAAAAAGCATTACTTATTCATCTGCAATTCCAAACTAATGGGGAATCCAATTTTCTTTTTCTAGATTTGGCAACCCTATGATAATGGGGTACCTCCTTCCTGAGAGCTCACTATGTGCTATGCCCAGGGCTCATTGAATCCTCACAACATAAAACCTCAGCTTATCAATGAGGGACCATAAAATCTCAGCTTATCAATGAGGAAATTGAGGCCCAGAAAGGTTAAGACAGTTGTCCAAGGTCACACAGCCTTCTAAGAAGTGGGTGAGGAATTCAAACCCTGCCTGCTGGCAGCCACCCCTGCAAGTCGACACCCACATGAGGCTCGGCGCTCTCACAAGGTCATCTCATCTATCCCTCACTGAACTCTGCGAGGCGAGGACTATTGTCCCCATTGTCAGATGAGGCTGAGTTAGAGAGCAACAGAGCCAGCTCTGAAATTCAGTCTCCGACCGGATTCTATTCCATCCCTGCCTCCCCTCTGATCAGGGGAAATGGCCGCAGGCCGGTGGCATAAGAGGACGGCAGGTATGAGTTCAGGGGCTTCTCCTCTGCAGCATCCCTGGTGTCCCCATAGAATGTACCAGAAGTACTGGCCCTTACCCTCCGAGGTTCCCAGCAGACAGAGAGGGCCTCATACGGAGAATGTAAGTTGTTCAAACTCGCCCCGTGTGTGGGGTCACCCTGAATCTCAGCCCCAGCCTGCTTCCTCCCCCTCCTCCTCTTCCTCCTCCTCATCTTCCTCCTCCTCCCTGACCCCCATCTCACCCTAGCATCACTACAAACACTAACCTAACTGTAACTGTGTTATTTGTCATTAGTTTGGAAGGCTTTTTTCAGGGATGGAGGGATAATTTACATGCAGTAAAATTCACCTTTTGCAGTGTACGATTCTAAGAGTTTTGGCAAATTCACTGAGTTGTGTAACCACTACAGTAATCAAGACACTAAACACTTCCACCCGCCCAAACAATTCCCTCCCTGCAGCTTTGCCATCTCCTCCTCCCACCTCCGGCCCCAGGCAGCAACTCATTTGTTTTCTGTCTGGCACTTTCGCCTTTTCCAGAACGTCGGACAAACCGATCATGGTGTGTAGCCGCGTGTCTGGCTCCTCCGCTTCGCACGCTGCGTCTGGGACTCAGCCATGCCGTGCACGTGTTAGTACAGACTCTCCTCGGCTCAGGATAAACCCACCGTAAGTCGGAAATGCCTTTTTAGCTTAAAGTTGAAAGGGCATCACTACTACGTACCCATAATCATTATTAAAAAAAGAAAGAAAATGCACCGAATACATCTAACCCGCCAAATGTCGCGGCTTGGCCGACCCTACAGTTGGGCAAAATTACCTAACAGAAAGCCTATTTTATAATAGCGTGTTGAGTATTTCTGTCATTTATTGAATATGTAAATTGCATTGACATTCACACCATCATAAAGTCAAAAATCATACTCGGAATCACTGTAAGTTGGGGACTGTAGTTGGTTCCTCGTCCTTGCCGAGCAGTGTTCCGTCACACAGACTGGTCACTGTTTGTGCCAGGTGAAGGACATCGGGGTTGTTTCTGGGTTTTTTTTTTTTTTTTTTTTTTTTTTGAGACAGAGTCTCACTCTGTTGCCAGGCTAGAGTGCCGTGGCATCAGCCTAGCTCACAGCAACCTCAAACTCCTGGGCTCAAGCCATCCAACTGCCTCAGCCTCCCTGGTAGCTGGGACTACAGGCACACACCACTGTGCCTGGCTAATTTTTTCTATTTTTAGTTGTTTGGCTAATTTCTTTCTATTTCTTTTTTTTAATAGAGACGAGGTCTCGCTCTTGCTCAGGCTGGTCTCCAACTCCTGAGCTAAACGATCCACCCGCCTCGGCCTCCCAGAGTGCTGGGATTACAGGCGTGAGCCACCGCACCCAGCCCGTTTCCGGGCTTTGATGATTATGAATGAAGCCACCACAAGCCTCCGCACACGGGGTTTGGTGCAGATGGAGGTTCGTGTCTCGCAGGGGCCTCTCTGCAACTCGCTCGTGCCCTGCGGCCCTTCTGACCCTCAGGGCTCTGTGTGCCGGGCACCGGGGCCTAGCTAGGAGGTCCTCATCGTCACACGTCCCTCGGCTCTCTGCCACGCACGGGGCTGTGGCTCCCGTGGCACGGACCTCCCCGCAGGGACCCGCCAGCTCCGGCTCTCCCGGCAGCCTCCTCACTCAGAAAGCCCCAAGGAAGGCGCCGGCACTGAACTCACCGCACATCCGGGACCTCCAGAGCCTGCCGGAGAAGCCAAGGAACGAAAACAGGGTCACAGTCACCTTCACGCCACCCTGTACCATCCTCAACCCGGGCACCATCTGTGGTCCCACCCCTGGGCCCCTCTTTAACGGGCAACGTCAGACAGCCCGAGAAGGACACAAAGTGACTGTCACCTGGTGATGGAGGAGCCAGAGCTCACAGAGGTCCCTGACACAGATGCGGCCCCAAAGCCACAGGAGCCCTTACCCCCACCCTCCGGCACGTCAGGCCTAACCAGTGGGCTGTGAGCCATCTGTCCCCAGTCGAGTGGCCTTCCCCAATCCTGGGAGGGCCTGGGCCTGCCTCTGTCTCTTTACCTTTATCTCTGTCTCTGTCTCTCTATCTCCACCTATCTCTGTCTCTCTGCTTATCTCTCTGTCTCTATATCTCTGTTTCTGTCTCTCCATCTCTGTCTCTCTCAGGGGTGGGTGAAGAGTTGAGAACATGCCTCTCCCACCCCACCCCACCCCACGCTCCCCCTGGGGCTCACAGCAGTCACGGAGAAGCTCATTGCAGGGGAAAGTTGTGCAAGAAAGTCGAAGTTGGCGTCGTTTTTGACACAGTTCAGCGGTGAACAGCATTTTCCAAGTCATAACGGCACGTAAAAAGTGAATGTTAGTTTCACCAAATCATGACTTAAGGACACTGGGATACAGGGTCCGGGAGAAGGCAGGGGCGTGGGGAGGGGAGGAGGAGGAGGAGCTAAGCCCGCCAGGGCGGGAAGTCAGCAGCAAGGTGCACATGCTATTCGGAGGGATTACTATGTGTATATACTGTTTTGTTTTTTTTTAAGGTGAAAGTCCTGTGTCTGGGAAGCAGGAACTGCGGAGAAGGGAACAGGCAGAGGCCTACCAGTGTTTATAACATCACGTCAAACTATTTAACTCTTCAGTTCAGGTACAGATATAACCTTGCCTCAAAAAAATAAAAACTGAATTAAAAAAGGAATTTCTGTGCTAGCCCTGTGTTGTGATATTCACCCAGCTCATGTGCAGGGACCGGCTCACACTGGGCACTTCACTGTCCCCTCCTTTCCAAAGCCACCTCCTTTGCTTCCTCTGTCCCCTGAGAACCAAGACCACCTCCCCAGGGACAGAGCAATGGATCCGAACTGGATCCCGGCAGTTCACTCTAGAGCCTGTGCCCAGCCCTGGGGTGGTGACGCAGTTTCACGTTCAGGACACACACAAGAGAGACCCCAAGCACCTACTGTATCAGCAGTGTAAGAAATCACCCCAAAATACAGTGGCTGAAAACAACACTCATTTATTATTTTTCACGAACTATAGGATGGCTGGGGCTTGGCTGATCCGGGCTGGGCTCTGTGACCGATGCTGGGCTGGGCTGACCGGGCTGGCCTCGCTCATGCTGGGGGGCTGGCAGGGTGTGGCTGCTCTAGGTCGGCCACACCTGGGATGACTCACGCTCCAGCAGGCTAGCCTGGCCTTGCCCTCACAGCAGAAGCAGGTTCCAAGAAATGAAGCAACTGAGTCAAGGCCTCTTAAGGCCTAGGCTCAGAATCATCACACCATCACTTCCATCACATTCTGTTGGCCAGAGCAGATTCAAGCGGGGTGGAGGGAAGACAGATGCCACTTCTTGATGGAAAGAGTTGCAAAATATCACTGCACAGGGCATGGATGGATGTGTGTGTGGGTGTGCAGAATTGGCACCACTTTTGCAACCAATCTATTACACCCACCCAGAACATTCTCCCCCCCAAAGAGGCCAGGCATGACCTAAGCATCCCAGGAGACAGACTCTCAGGGGACACCTGCCCAGGCTGACCACTTTCCTGTAAGCAGGACAGGGCCAAAAGGGCCTCAGAGCCATCCCTCACAAACTTATATCCCAGAGACCAGGGGGCAAAGGGAGCTTGCCCAAGGCCACACCGTCACCAGGCCATCCAACCTATCATCCTCCGCCTGTGAGGCCGGCCACTCTGCCCCTGGAGAACATTGTTGAGGGGTGGGGCACAACAAGCAGCAGTTACAAGAATGATTCACAGACATTCTGTACGAGAAGGAGGTGGAAGAAAAACAGGGCTGAGTTTAGGCCACAGAAAAAGGGAGACAGACAAAAGCAGAAACAAGAACTTTCTATTCTGGTTAATGCCAATAGCCCAGGATCTACACTTCTGAGTAATCTCACACCCACTACCCCTGCTCTACCAGTGGAAATAGGATTCCAGACCTGGGGCACATGCATTACACAAGACCACGCCTGCCCACACCTAAGGTGTCAGTCTCATTTAGAGGGGTGGCCTGGGCCAGACCGGCTGCACCCCTGGCTCCCATTCAGAACAAGTCCAGTCTGCAAAGGCGTCTCTGTCCCTCCACCCCTGACTGTGTGGGCCTGGCCACGCGACTTGCTCTGACCCATCGGTCACACTTGTGCATCAGGATTTTTCCTCTCTTGCTGCAGGGAGGCTTCAGATCAGGTAAATAGTCCAGGTAGCCTCCCAGGGGAGGTGATGCGGAGGCCACAGACATTTGAGAGGCCATCCAAGACCCGCTGGCCCCAGCCAAGGCAGCCCAGAGTCCCCATCCATCTACAGAATGAGAAATAATAAATACTTATTTTAAGCCACAAAGTTTTGGAGTGGTTTGTTCGGCAGCAAAATCTAATTGATGCAGCATGAAGGTGCCTCATCTCTGCAAAATGCTCTGTAAAAAGCTGGATCAAACCCAACCCAAAGCATCTTCTGGGAGTGGTTCAGATGGCTCCTCTCCTCGGACTGCTGCTCAGTCCCAGGTCAGAAAGCCTTTGGGGACAAAGGTGTGCTGTCATCGCTCTAGGGCTCAGCTCAGGATGTTCAGTAGGAAAATAAACTTTCTAGAATTCAGGACTTTTGTTCCCCCTCTGCCATATGTGATTTATTTTTTTGCAACTTTTTATTACAGAAATTGTTAAACCCAAACAAGATAGAATAGTATAATGGACCTCCATGTAGCCATTACTCAGTTTCAAAAAATCATGAATATTATACTAGGCACAGTGGCTCGTGCCTGTAATCCCAACACTATGGGAGGCTGAGGTGGGAAGATCACTGGACGCCAGAATTTTAAGACCAGCCAGGACAACATAGCAAGATCCCATCTCTACAAAAATAAGGAAAATGAGCCAGCATGGTGGCGCTCGCCTAAAGTCCTAGCTACCCAGGAGGCTGAGCCAGGAGGATCCCCTGAGCCCAGGAATTCGAGGCCACAGTGAGCTGTGATGGCACCAGCCCAGACAACAGAACAAGACCCTGTCTCAAAAAAAAAAAAAAAAACATTATCACTATTGTGTCATTCCAGTTTCACCCATCTCCCAATTTTCTTCCTGGAGTATTTTAAAGCAAATCCTGGACAGGCCACTTTGACACATCCCCTAAATTAATAACTCTTCAATATAATCCAATATGGAATCCATGTTTGACTTTCCCTGGTTATTTTTAAAATGTCTTTAAGTTGCTGTGTTTGAATAAAGAGCCAACAATGTGACCCATTTGGTGCACTTGACTGATGTGTCTCTTAAGCCTTTTTTCTTTTTTTTTAATTAAGATATAATTCATATGCCATAAAATATACCATTTTTAAGTGTACAATTCAGTGGGGTTTTTAGTACACACATAAAGTTGTGCAACGATCACCACTATCCAATTCCAGCACATTTTCATCATCCCAACAATAAACCCTGTATCCATCAGCAGTCACTCCCATTTCCTCTCCCCACCACGCCTGGCAACCAGTAATATTCTCCCCATCTGTATGGATTTGCTATTCTGGTCACTTCAGATAAATGGAATCACGGAATATGTGATCCCTTATGACTGGCTTCTTTTACTTAGCATGTCTCCAAGGGCTCATTCATCTTGTAACACGTTAAGTGAATGTTTATATCCCTCTAAAATTCATATGTTGAAGCTCTAACCCCCAATGTGGTGGTATTTGCAACAGAGACCTCTGGGAGGTAATTAGGGTTAGATGAGGTCACAAGGGTAGGGTCCTCATAGTGGGATTAGTGCACTTATGAGACCTCATTCTCAAAGGCTTAAATAAGTACAAAAAGAATTAAAAAATTAGAAAACTAAAGAGCAATCATATAAATAAAATAAAAAAAGAAGGCCGGGCACAGTGGCTCACGCCTGTAATCCTAACACTCTGGGAGGCCAAGGCGGGAGGATTGCTTGAGGTCAGGAGTTCAAGACCAGCCTGAGCAAGAGTGAGACCCCGTTTCTACTAAAAATAGAAAGAAATTATATGGACAATTTAAAATATACATAGAAAAAATTAACTGGGCATGGTGGTGCATGCCTGTAGTCCCAGCTACCTGGGAGGCTGAGGCAGGAGGATCACTTGAGCCCAGGAGTCTGAGGTCGCTGTGAGCTAGGCTGACACCACAGCATTCTAGCCTGGACAACGGAGTGAGACTCTGTTTCAAAAAAAAAAAAAATGAAGAGACATCAGAAAGTTCCCCCTGTCTCCTGTGCTCACACAAAGAAGAGGCCACGTGAGCACACAGTGAGAAGGTGGCCATCTGCAACCCATGGGGACAGCCCTCACCAGAAACCAATGATACTGGCACCCTGATCTCCTACTTCCAGAACTGTGAGAAAACAAATTTCTGTTGTTTAAGCCACCCAATCTGTGGTGTTTTATCATGGCAACCCAAGCAAACAAAAACATTGCATGCATCACACAGTACGTATCCATACTTCTTGTTATTGTCAAATAATACTCCATATTGCATGAATGTACCACGTTTTCTTAGCATTTTATCAGTTCATGAACATTTCAGTGGTTTTCACTTTTTGGCTATTATGAGTAATACTGTTATGAACATTCGTGCATAAGTTTTTGTGTGCATATACATTTTATTGTATGTATTTATTTTTGAGACAGGGTCTGGCATAATCATAGCTCTCTGTAAACTTGAACTCCTGGGCTCAAGCAATCTTCCTGCCTCAGCCTCTCAAAGCGCTAGGATTACAGGTGTGAGCCACTGTGCTCAGCCTGGACATATGTTTTCAACTCTCTTGGGCACATATAGGACTGGAATTGCTGAGTCTTATGATAATTGTATGTTTAACTTTTTGAGGAACCGCTGTCCAAAGCAGCTGTGCCATTTTGCATTCTCACCAGCAGAGCACGAGAGTTCCAATTTCTCCACTTCCTCCTCAACACTTGCTATTATCTGTCTTTTTGATTATGGCCATCCTAGTTGGTATGGAGTGCTATCCCACTGTGGTTTTGATTTGCATTTCCATGACAACTAATGGTGGTTGACCATCATGTGCTTATTGGCCATTTGTATTTTTTTTTTTCTTTTTTGAGCCAGGGTCTTGCTCTGTCACCTGGGCTAGAGTGCAGTGGCATCATCCTAGCTCACTGCAACCTCCAATCCCTGGGCTCAAGCGATCTTCCCACCTCAGCCTCCTAAATGCTAGGATTACAGGCATGAGCCACCACACCAGCCATCAAGTTATTTTTAAAATCAGGCTTATTGAAGTATAATTGATGTAAATATCACTCTTTAACTGTACAGGCAGAAGGATCACTTGAGGCTAGGAGTTCAAGACCAGACTGGGCAACATAGCAAGACCCCGTCTCTATAAAACATTAAAAAATAAATTTTTTAAAAATTGGGATGCCATTAGGCTGCTGTGGCTCTAGTGCTTCGAGTTCCTACAGAAGCAAACTGAAGCCCACTGTAAACAGTATAATGAAACTAGAGACTTTACCAATCAAAACCACCAACTAATCTCTAACTAGAGACTCTACCAATCAGAAATCGCCCACTAACCTCTAACTAGGGTCTTTTGACTCTAACCAATCAAACATACTTCCTCTGTCTTCCTTCCCCTTCAGCCTGTGCAAGTTTGCGGTCCACACAGCTGCACAGAAGTTCTGTTACCTCTTCTGGTACCGAGTGCTGCCCGATTCAATCACTCCTTGTTCAAGAACACTTTTCTAACTCATCTTGCTTTCTGATAAAGTCTTTTTTGAGGGGGCAGGAGGGACAGAATCTCACTCTGTTGCCCCAGCTGGAGTACCGTGGCGTCAACCTCCAACTCCCGGGCTCAAGCGATCCTCCTCCCTCACCTCCCAAGTAGCTGGGACTACAAGCACACGCTGCCACACCCAGCTAATTATTTCCTACTTTTTAGGAGAGGCGGGGTCTTGTTCTTGCCCAGGCTGGTCTTGAACTCCCGAGCTCGAGCAATCCTCCCAAAGTGCTAGGATTACAGGTGTGACCTACCTTGCCCAGCCCTGATCAAGTCTTTGCCCAAGAGGCAAGCAGAGGCAGTAGCCTATCAACAGCTTTGCCGAGATGTCTGATACGGAAGAAATACTGTTCCTCCTACACATGGCCTGTCTGTGAAATCCGATCATCTCCAGGCCTGTGAGATTTGCTCTCAAATGCCTGCTTCTCACACAGGATTGGCTGGGTCCTGGATGCGCTGCCTTCGCCCGGAGGGCCCAAAGGCATCTGAGTGATGCTTATCAAGTACACTCCTGGATCCAAACACCTGAAGCCGGATGTACACTTCTGTGGGTGCCACCTATCTGTGATCAGTGTCAGCACATTTGGGAAGCCTGGTGCGATGCCACATCCCCGGGGCATCTCCCAAGCTCCAGCGTTATCTCAGGTGAAACAAAACGCTAAAATCCACCGCAGGGCTACAGGTGACAGAATCACCAAAACAAGAAGGTGTCTTACTCAGCATTTCCTAACTTAGAGTCAGGTGCTGACCGCAACACTGCTGGCTTGTACCTGTACTGAGATGGACTGCTCTGTATTCATTCACTTTACTTAAATTTTATTTGTAAAGAAAACTTTCTAACACTTCCATAGAAACAGTTTTCACTTGTCCAGATAAGAAGGTAATTTCAAGGAAAACAAAACAGTGTTATCAAATCCTGGTGAGACAGCTTTGCCTGCTAAAGGCTCTGAGCCGGGGCCTGCTCTCTCTTTTTGGAAAAAAGAGATTGGCAAGGGTTAAAGAGGTGTTTAAAATGTAACAGCAACAGGCTGAGTCTGTCTCCTAGCTCAGTCATTCTCAACACCGGGTGATTTGGGCCCCGCGGGGACATTTGGCAATGTTTGGAGATATTTTTGGTTGCCACAACTGGGGGTGGGGGTGTTTCTGGCATCTAGAGGGTAGAGGCCAGGGGTGCTGCTGAACACCCTACAGTGCACAGGACATCTCCCCGCCCCCACCACAAAGAATTTTCTGGCCCCAAATGTCAACAGTTCCAAGGTTGAGAAACACTGTCCTAGAGAAATAAGAAAGGTTGAGAAAGAACTGGAAAGCAATTTCCTCACTTTGGGATTCAACATCATTGACTGCAGGATCCGGGTACCATATAACACCACCCCACATCAGCCATGGTCCAGGAGCCACACTTAGAGAAAACTGTCTCAATGACAAGATGACATGGAACCCAAGGGTGACCCCAGCCACGGTGCTAAACAAATGCTGTTATCTGAAAGCTCTATCTCTAAGAAGTCCATAGGCCCAGCAGCAGTACTAATGAAGCTGCATTGGACACTGAACTTAGTCAGTATTTATTAAGCACCTACTGTGTGCAGGCACCGTGCTGGGAACTCGTAAGTCATGATTCCAGTCAGAGGGACACAGGCCAATGGGGGAGGCTAAAAGGTAAATAAATGAGTAGAAAACAGCATCATGGGAAAGGATGTGCAGTGTAGGGAGGATGGGAACCCTCTGATCGGGGGCCAGGGGTCACAGGGGGTCAGGGGACAGGAAAGTGTCCCCAGGGAAGGCAATGACTACAGTTCTTAAACCTCCCAGGGAGCTCTCTGGTTGGAAGCAGAGCTAATTTAAAAGCAACCCATGGCTTCTGGCAGAGTTTCTGCACAGATTCAAACCCTTTTAACACTAATTTGTAATATGGAGAAAGATCCAGAAATACACCCTAAAATAATTTTAAGAAAAAAAAGCTGTATCCCTAGAATATCCACTGCATTGCTGTTTATACTTGAAGGAAAAAAAAAAACTGGAAACAACCTAAATGCCAAACCACAAAAAAGCAGTTAGCAAAATCTGAGAACTAACTGGTATTTACTGAGTGCTGACCACTCGCCAATTGCTTTACAAACAGTGTAGCAAAATGATTATACCTTTTTCTCCTTGTGGCAACTGTGAGAATCAATCCTCTCAGTCCCTGAGAAAAGTCAGACTTGGGAAAGACGGGGGAACAAGGCTTCCCAATCAATACCGTGGAAACTACTGGATGTGTGTGTGTGTGCACGTGTGCGTGTGCCTATGAATTTTTTTCACAGATATGTATTTAGTGAAAAAAATATATATAAAAAATTTGATGTAACCCTTACCCCACACCACATACAAAAATTAACTTGACATGGATCATTGACTTTACTGTAAAACCTAAACTGCAAAACTTTTAGAAGAAAACCTAGAAGAGGCTGGACATAGTGGCTCAGACCTATAATCCTAGCACTTTGGGGGGCTGAGGCAGGAGGATCGCTTGAGACCAGGAGTTCAAAACCAGCCTGGACAACATAGCAAGACCCCATCTCTACAGAAAAAAGCAGCTGTAGTCCCAGCTACTCGGGAGGCTGAGGTGGGAGGATCACTGAAGCCCAGCAGTATGAGACTGCAGTGAGCTGTGATGACATCACTGCACTCTAGCCTGGGCAAGAAAGTGAGGCCCTGTCTCAAAAAACCTTTGTGACTTTGAGTTGGGCAAAATTTTCTTAGATACGACACCAAAAGAACAAACCATTTTAAAAATTCGGGCAGGAGCAACAGGTGCTATTTAGGATACTGTTAGGTCGTTACCAGAATATTCATTTTTATGGTTAGCATCTATATAGGGAAAGTAGGATGGATCTTCCATATATGGTAGTGATGTAAAGTTTCCTTTTCATTTTTTAATTTTTTTCCCCTAAAACACTAAGATGATGGCAATCTGTTTTAAATAAATGTGGTTACATTTCTATAATGTGAATGACCCTAAGGGAAAACATGTGGAGTCTAAGATACAGTCTCTGAGGCTAGGCTGCCTAGGTTCAAACTCTCGCTCCACCTGGCCTTGGACAAGGTGAGGACCTTCTTCCTGCTTCAGGCTCCTCATCTGTAAAATGGGCTCAATACAGGATTGTAACCTCAAGGGGCTTTGGAAGGATGTACTGGGCTTCTACATACAGAAAGCTCACAACGTGAGCTGGCACATGGGACACACTACTTGGGTATTACTCACTATTATTGGTAATGGTAAAATGGGTTTTGGAAAACTTGAGCTTCTTCTTCTAATTTTGAATTACTGCTTTTATTGCTATTGCTTTTGTACCATTAAGAGAGATCAATGAGGAAAATACTTGATTGTGAAAAAGGAAAGAAGGAAGGAAAGAAAGAGGGAAGGAAGGAAAGAAGAAACCAACCCACCCAGTGTGGGACTGGTTATCGGGACCCTTGAACACTCTAAACAGCTCCTGCTTCAAGGAAGCTGCTGTCGTCTTTCTAAACCGCTCCAACTTCTGAACTCCAACATCCGACCTGCGACTAGCAGGGAGACTAGAGAGAAGAAGAATGGAGTGGGAGAGTCATCAGGGTGCTGTTCTCTGACAAAGGGGACGGCAGACAAAGGGACTCCAGCAGGCCTTTGTGTCAAAAGCTTCCCAAGAGCAGCAGGATAAAAAGGAAACCAAAACAAAGCAAAAAGGAGCCCAGTGGAAGTCAGTAGGTGGAGGGTGTTTAGCTTGCGAGCTCTGTGGACGGAAACCTCTGCAGAGGGCTCATCCTCTCCACGGATCAAAGGAAATAACTATCCCCAAGAAAATAGCCATCTGAGTTCATAAGGATGTGAAGCAACTGGAACCCTCCACACTGCCCTTGGGAGCATAACTTGGTACAATCATGTTGGGAAAGACTGGCAATTCTAAAGCAGCTAAACGTACACCCGCCTTAGGACCCAGCAATCCCACTCCTAGTATCTAGCCTAGAAAAATCAAACCATATGTCCACAGATACAAGGACCAGCAGTGTGCACAGCTGCTATACTCGTTTCATGAATAACATGCAACTCCAGCACACACGGTGTAATTCCATCCATTCGAATGCCAGGACTCATCTACGAGACAGGAATCAGGACTGTGGTTGTCTAGGGTGGGTGGTGGTGAAACGTTCTGTCTCTTGACCGGAGTGGTGGTCACGTGGGTATACACAAGTGTCAGAAAACACCTGTCCTGGGTTGAATAGTACCCCCGCCCCAATTACATCTACCTGGAGTCTCAGAATATGACCTTATTTGGAAAAAGAGTCTTTGCAGATATAGTTAGTTAAATAAGAGTGAGGTCATACCAGATTAGGGGAGACCTTAATCCAATGACTGGCATCCTTACAAGAAGGGAAAACAGAGACGCACAGGGGGAGACCATCTGATGACTGAGACAGAGATGGGACTGGTATGTCCACAAGCCAAGGAGCACCCATGACAGAACGCAAGCACGCGAAGCTAGAAGCAGCATGGAAAGATGCTCCCCTAGAGCCTTCAAAGAGCTCATGGCCTTGTCGACACCTTGACTTTGAATTTCTAGGCTCCGGATCTGAGAGAGAACACACTTCTGTTGTTTTAAGCCAAGTTTCCAGTACTTTGTTACGGAAGCCCTAGGAAACTAATAGACCAACAAACTGAACATGTAGGATCTGTGTATTTTAAGTTATACTCCAATTTTAACAACAGAAAAATGGTCATTGGAAACAACAAGTTGGTGTGAAGGCTCCAACCCGGCTCAGGTGACAGAACCCCTAGAGGAACCAGCCCAAGGCTGCTCAGAATGCACAGGGAGGGGAGGCACCAGGGCACTGCCCAGCCAGCCCCATCCCGGTGGTTCTTCACCCACCATGCACAACTGTCCCTTCTGCCCACAGCAAAAATGCCCCCTTCACCTTCTCAAACATAAACACCTTGTGGTCTAAGGGCAGCACTGCCCAAGAGACCCACTCTGCAAATGCACCATTCAAAAGCAAACTGGCCCACTGCTGAGTGAGCTGCAACCCTCAGAATCAAAGGCCGCAGAACAGCAGCCAACAGGCACCAAGACCATCAGCCCCCCTCTTCTCCCATGAACCCACAGTGCATTATCTGAAATGCCAACCCAGAGGGATTTTCAGTTCCATTCCTTTGCTTTCTGTAGCCCAGACACTTGGAGATTTTTTAAAAAACTTTTTCATTATTTTCCTTCATGATAGAAGCCCCCACCCTGGAGAACTGACCCATCATTGGTCCAAGCACCCCCTACAGATATCTGCAGGAGGATTAGGGTCATTGAAGGTCAGGAATGAACCCCAAATACAGAGACTACCTGGCCCAATCCTTAATGGATGTCCTAATCCCCATGAAGGCTCCCCCACATTTATTTGATGCCAACTATGTACCAAGGAACTTTCCATATATTAACTCATTGAATTCTTACAAGGCCGGCAGCTGGGAACTGTTATTATCTCCTACTGATGAGGAATCTGAGGACCAGACCAGAGCGGGGAGGTAACTTATCCGAGGTCACATAGCAGTAACTGCAGAGTAGGGAGTTCAGCCCCATCTGGCCCAGAGACCACTGTCCTAACCACAGGGCTGCCCTGCCACATGGACACCTGCTTCTCTGGACTGGGCACTATACCCTCTGGTGACCAAGAACCCAAGAGTTTTTCTTTGTTAATGACCCAGGCCCTTTTAACCTTTTTTTTTTTTTTTACCCTTCTTGCGAAACATTAGGGCAGTGAGTCCCAATTTAAGTTTTATAATAGCCCAGAGACTCTAAAAGGCCACAGGGACATCTGCCAAAACATTACACAAACAAACTGAATGTAACAGGATAAAGATTCTTTGGTTTTATGTTTTCAGGTTTTAATATGTTTTGTTTTAAGTTAACAAAAACAATGACAGAGCTAAACTGGAAAAGGCTTAGATCAGAAGCATGCAGTTTATTCTTAACTCGGTGGGAAACCCCACTTCCCATTGCCCAATCACACCACAAAGGAGTTTGAGCTGGGTTTCCTGGAAGAGAATCAAACCAATGTTTCCTTACGTCAGGAAAGGAGAATGAAGCCTGTAGGTACTGGCTCTGCCCATGTCCCCAGACCACGCATACTTCCCAAGACTGCAAGGATAGTTCAATATCAGAAAACTACTTTATATAACACTACACAGTCAGCCCTCTGTATCCTCGGATTCCGCATCTGCAGATCCAATCAACCACAGACCGAAACTGTAGCTGGGCCTGTGATCGAGTCTGTACTGAACACATACAGACTTTTTTTCTTGTTATGCTGCAAATGATACAGTGTAACAACTATTTACACAGCATCTACATTACACTGTATCAGGTATTAGTAATTTAGAGATGATTTAAAGTACACAGGAGGATGTGCGTAGGTTATATGCAAATGCTACATCATTTTATAATATATAAGGGACTTGAGCGTCCTCGGATTTTGATATCCATGGGGGGTCCTGGAACCAATGCCTTGAGGATACCAAGGGGTGACTGTAATAGATCCTAGGAGATCTATAAATTCTGAATAAAGCATTTGACAAAATTCAACACTCCTTTCTGATAAAAATCCATTGAAGTGGGAAGTGATGGACAATTCCTTCACATGATAAAATATATCAATCTCACATAAAGACCAGCATTTTGCTAAACTTGGAATCACCAGAAGCATTCCCAGTAAAGACAAGAACAATACGAGTGTGCTCACTGTCTTTGTACAGGAGGTCCTATCTGATGCAATGACACAAGCAAAAGAAATTGGAGATAAAAGAATTGAATAGGAGGAAGTAAAATTATTTCCACTTACAGATGATATGATATAACCCTACAACATCCAACATAACAACAAACTACTATAAACAATAGCCAGTTAGAAAAGACTCCACTTACAATTGCCACAAAAAAGATAAAATACCTAGAAGTAAATGTATCAAGAAATATGCAAGATATATACTAAAACACTAATCAATACTAAAGGATACAGAAGATTTAAACAAATGGAAAGATATATTATGTTCTTGGATAGGAAGATTTATCATAATGAATATGTCCATTCTCCTAAGTTAACATAAATTTAAAGCAATCCCAATGCATTAAACAAAAAATGATATTTAAAAGGTTGACAAACATGTAAGGAAGGTATATAACCTCATTAGCCGTTAAAGAAGTGAAAATCAAAACCACATTACCACTACGCACACACCGGGATGACTAAAATTAAAAAGACCAACAAATCCAAATGTTGCAAGGACATAAACAGAATTGTCAGACATTTCTAGAAGGAGAGTACATTGTTACACGTCTATTTGGAAGACTGATGGGCAGTATTTTCTGAAGTTCAATATACACACATCCCATGGCCCAGCAATTTCTCTCCTAAGTATCAAACAGAAATGTACATGGGCATACATTTCTATACAAAAGAATGCATGTATACAAAGTTGGTTTTTTTAAAAACAAAGCATAGCAAAACTGATCTATGAATTAAGAAATGAAAGGAGGATAATTATCTTTCAGAAGGAGGATGGGATAGTGACTGTTTGGGGGTCTGAGAGGGGCTTCTACATGCTGGTAATGTTCTATTTCCAAATCTAGGTAACATTACAAGAGTGTGTTCACTTTGTGATAACTCACCAAGCTGTACGCTTACAATTTATTCATGTTTCTGTATGTGTATTACACTTTGGTTTTTATTAAAGCAATTCTAGTAAAAACACCAGCATGTGTGTTTGTGTAATCAGACATGAGGTTGTAAAGCTCAAATGAAAAAACACATAAGAATAGCTTGAAAGGGCTCAAAAAATAAGAGCAGCATCCCTTCTACATACTAAATTTATTTTTTAAATATTATAAATATTAATAAACACAACAGTGGGAACTTCAATGAACATGAATAAACAGAGGAACCAATAGAAAAGAGTCCTAATTTCTGAAACAGACCCAAATACATATGGGGAGAGAGCTTGTGACAAACAGCTTGTGATAAAATAGGTTCTCAATTTAGGAGGGAAAAGATAGTCATTTGGGAAAAAAATATGGTTGGAGCATGTATCAGGATAAATTCCAAACGGATCAAAATTTGAATGTAAAATAATGGAGGAAAACATAGAACACATCCTGTTACCTTAAAGTAGGAAGGTTTTTGCATCTATGATTCAATATTCAGAAGCCATAGAAGACTGATAAACTTGCATAAAATTAAAAACTTGTGCATACCACACAAAAAAAAATCAACAAAATAAAAGAGAAACACTAAACCAAATGCAACTTGTATGAAAGGCAAAAGACTAATCTCCCTAATATATAAACAGCTTGTAGAAAGAAAGAAAAAGCCAGCAATTTAACCTTTAAAATAAGCAAACAATATGAGTAAGACAGTCATAGAGAAATACAAACAGTCCTGAAACATATTATAAACTTTAAATTTTTCATAACAAATTTAAATTAAGACCACACTGGGTCACTGTTTTTCCCCTATCAGATTGGTAAATGTCCAATGATCTGACTTTTTTTTTTTGAGACAGAGTCTCACTCTGTTGCCCGGGCTAGAGTGAGTGCCGTGGCTTCAGCCTAGCTCACAGCAACCTCAAACTCCTGGGTTCAAGCGATCCTTCTGCCTCAGCCTCCTGAGTAGCTGGGACTACAGGCATGCACCACCATGCCCGGCTAATTTATATATATATATATATATATATATTTTTTTTTTTTTTAGCTGTCCAGATCATTTCTTTCTATTTTTGGTAGAGACAGGGTCTCGCTCTTGCTCAGGCTGGTCTCGAACTCCTGAGCTAAAACGATCCACTTGTCTCGGCCTCCCAGAGTGCTAGGATTACAAGCGTGAGCCACCGCGCCCGGCCTGGATCTGACAATTTAATGGGTTGGCAATGACATGGCAAAACAGTAATTTTTCATCCAAAGCTGATGGAAATACAAACTGGTACTAACCTTATGGAGAGCAATTGGCAGTCTCTCTCCAAACTACAAACGCAGATACCTAACAATCCAGCTTCTGGGAATTTATTCTGGGTATGTAACATGCCACCTGTACAAGGTTAGCCATCTCAGCAATAGCTGTGATAGCAGATTGAAAAAACCTGAGTACAGTGTGAAATCTTCAGTGAAACGAGCCCAGAACAGCATGCAGTCTATTTTGTAAACTGTGTTCAGCAGAGGTGACAATACATATATATATTTGCATAATGAGACTGTATTAATTTACCCTAAAATGTGAAAGATTGGCAACTCAGAAACCTGTCAGAGCATCTTTAAAAAAAGATGCTTGGCCAGTCACGGTGGCTCACGCCTATAATCCTAGCACTCGGGGAGGCCGAGGTGGGTGGATCACTCGAGATCAGGAGTTCGAGACCAGCCTGAGCAAGAGCAAGACCCCGTCTCTACTAAAAAAAAATAGAAATGATCTGGATAACTAAAAATATATATAGAAAAAATTAGCCGGGCATGGTGGCGCATGCCTATAGTCCCAGCTACTCGGGAGGCTGAGGTAGAAGGATCGCTTGAGCCCAGGAGTTTGAGGTTGCTGTGAGCTAGGCTGACGCCATGGCACTCTAGCCTGAGCAACAGAGTGAGACTCTGTCTCAAAAAAAAAAAAAAAAAATTACTGATCAGTAGAAGAGGAGTTGCAATCCACAAGCTCCTAAGCCTTGAACAAGAACAAGACCTACAAGATCTACCCCAGCTCCTGTTCCAACACAGCCTCTGTCATTTATAATCAGGTAATAAATCCTTATGAGAAATTTTATTGCTCATTATGTCAGCTGACACTTGCCAGAAACATTCTTATGTCAATATTGTTACTGCAATACACTGTGAGATAGAGAGTGAATATACAACTATTATGTACCCAGAATAATTAAACATTTAAAAAAGAAAAGAGACTGAGCAATTTGCTTAACCTCCCTTAAATCCCACTTTTGTCTTTGGCAGAGCAAAAATAAGAACAGAACGTCACAGAATCGCTGTGAAGTGCAGGTGTTTTTAGTGTTTCCAAAAGCGGCACAAAACAAGCCCTGCATACAACAGCCGCTTGACAGCTACACAGCAGCTGCGGTCGATGGAAGATCAGAGCTTCCACGTTTCTCAAACCTCAGCGTCTTGAACCACCACCTGGAGAGGCTGAGACATGGGCTGCAGCTAGGCATGGTGGCTCACACACCTGCAACCCCAGCGTGCTTTGGGAGGATCGCTTGAGCCAGATATTCAACACCAGCCTGGGCAACAAAGTGAGATGCCATCTCTACAAAAAAAATTTAAAAATTAGCCAGGCATGGTGGTGCACGCTTATAGCCCTAGCTACTTGGGAGGCTGAGCCAGGAGTATCCCTTGAGCCCAGGAGTTTGAGGATGCAGTGAGCTATGATAGCGAGACGGCACTCCAGCCCCGGCGACAGAGCAAGACCCTATCTCAGAAAAACAACAAAACCCCACAAGCTACCAGACCCCACCCTCAGAGATGCGATTCAGAGCCCGTAAACTTGCATTTCAAACACACTTGCTCTCTCGGGCGATATTGACGCCGCCGGGGGAAGGACCACATTTGAGTAGCCTGGTCCAGAGCAGGGCTCCTCAAACTGATGTGCGAACAAGTCACCTGGAATCTTGCTGAAATACAGATTCTGATTCAGAAGGTCTGGGGTGAGACCTGGGATTCTGCATTTCTAACGCGCTCCCAGGTGTTGCAGATGCTGCCGGTCTGCAGACCACACTGTGAGTAACAAGCTTCTGGAATATCCAACTCCAGCCGCTTCACAGATGAGGAAACTGTGCCTTGGAAAAGGTAAAAGACTCACCCAAGGCCACATGGGCAACAAGGGCAGAGACCAGGGAAGGCCCCGGCTAGGGTGGCAGCTGTCCCTCGGAAGTTCCTCCCCACCCCCAGCGTCCCCAGGCCACGAACCTGCCTGGCCGACAAGCAAAGCCAATCCTTTAGGAACTGACGTGGAGATTTTCTGAATCAGACCTCTGCTCTTCTGAGCAATAAACCACCTGCCAGGGAGCTTAGTTCAAACCATCAGTCTCTTCTCTTCACAATTGTACTTTTGGCAAAATGTCCTTAGTTGAGTCACCTGCTCTTCCAGTGACTCACACCTTGGACGGGCCCTGCGGAAGACACCCAGCATTTCCCAACACCTACGGCCAGACTACAGAGAGAAGCAAAAATGGGGGTGGGGGAGCCTTCAAATCGCCAGATTCGCACTGGGTGCATTTTTTCCAACTCACTTTCTCCCCCTGCCAAAAAGTCCATCCAGTTAGAGATTTATTTGGGTTAACAAGCATCCTCTTTTCAGGATGCATTGTCTCTGGGAGAGTTCTGTACTGACAATCTTTCACACTTTAGTGTGAATTATTCTACTACAGAGGGGGGAAAAGTGGAATTAAGGAAACTAAAGTCTCTGGAATAATTAAGGCAGAAGGGGCCTTACCTGAGAGATCCAGAGCTTGGTCGAGGAGCGCAGCTTTTGGGAAACCATAGCTGGGGCCTGGGCCTCTGCACCACAGTCACCAGCGCGCCCCCAACCCCTCACCCTCCAGGCGCTGCTGCCTTCAGGCTGCGAGTGGCTGGTGGGCCTGGCTCTGCCATTTACTTGCTATGTGACTTCAGTAAATCACACAGTTTTAGCGACTCTCAGAGCTGCAGGGAACAACCGTAAGGAATCACCTGGTTCTTTGACCTCAGAACTCCAATTTCTAGACCGTGGCAGGTGGCCCCGGAAGCAGACCCTGCCACGGGGGTTTGGCTTCACGTGATTAGTGAAAGGACGACCTCAGGGGAAACCAGTGAGGGGCGAGGAAAGCAGAATGTGGGAGGGCTCTGTTTAAATCAACTAAGTTGTCCCACCTTGAGGCAAAGAGGCCCAGCTGTGCCACCCTAATGCAATCAGTGATCCCTTGGGGGCGTGGAGTGGTTTGACCTCCCAAGTATCTCCACCAAGGGGCTCAGAGAAGGACACAGAGTCTGCTGTTTGCTGCAGCCCTTGCTACCTCACAGCAACTAGGAAGTGACTACAGCACTGGGGTCTCATTCTGCCTCCCAGGCTGGAGTGCAATGGCGTGATCATCGCTCACTGCAGCCTCCAACTCCTGGGCTCAAGCGACCCTCCTGCCTGAGCCTCCCAAGTAGCTGGGATTACAGACACCCACCGCCATGCCCAGCTAGTTTTTTTCATTTTTTGTAGAGATGGGAATATTGCTCTGTCGCCCAGGCTGGTCTCGAACTTCTGGCCTCAAGCGACCCTCCTGCCTCCCGAGCCACTGGGTTTATATGGCTGTGAGCCAGAGCACCGGGCTCCTCCTAGTTCTGAGAGATTCTCAAATGTGTTTCTAAGCAAAGGGGTCCCCAAAATCACAAAAGATAGAAGGGAAAGGAAGAATAAAGCATTTTTTCATTTCCAGAAGAATCTTGGAATCTGCACTTAGAATACACCCTCGCTGCCCCCACAGCTTCCCCGGCAGTCTGTGAATGGGCCCCTCCCAGCCCCACCCGCTGTCCCTGCACTGACTGCTCCTTGAGGACTTTGCCTTCCCTCTGCCTAGAATGTTCCACAGTAGATTTCTGCCCAGCTGGCTCCTTCTTGTCAACTCCAACCTCCCCTCCATAGAGATTCCCTCTCTGACCAGCCAGGCCGTTCCCTGTCACATCCCCCGGGGCACTTCCTGCGTGGCACCGGCCACTCCGATGTTGTGGTAACTGTGCCCACTTGTGCCGTGTGTCTCCCCACGGGAGCATCCACAGGGACAGAGCCTGGTTCTGGTCTCGCCACGGTGGCCCCAGCGCCTGGCCCTGGCTCGGCATGTAGGAAACTCTATGACATCTGAGTGAATGAACTGGACATTTGGGCCAGATGCCGAAATTCCAATAGAGGAGAACTAGGTCAGCTAAAGGCTTGGCACCCCCAGGAGCCGGAAGGAAACGGGGCACAGGCCAGGCTGGGGATGGAGGAAAGAAGCCACCAAGAAGTTCCTCAGCTGTTCGATTCCTCCCTCTTCTCCCGGCCCCTCTCTGAGCCCCAACGCCTCGACTGGGCATCAGGGTTGGCATCGCCTGGGAGAGAAACTCACATTATATTTGGAAGGTGCCGACCTCTCAAGTGTCCAGGGACCTGGGTTCCAATCCGGCTCTAGGTCTCAGCCTCCCCCTCTCTGCTGGCACCTGAGAGGGCGCAGCGATCACTCCAGCCTCACGGGGTGGCCGGGAGCGTCAGCCCCGGGGGCGGCACACTCAGACACACACCCCTGCGAACTGGGAGCGGGGCAGGGTCAGTCTCACCCCGTCCCCAGGAGCCTACCGTCCCCCAGCATCTCCCAGCACTTCCCAGGTGCCGTGCACTTGACATGCCCTTGCTCGCTGGATCTGTGCAGCGACACCCAATTATCATTGTGGCCACATCTCCAGGTATCATTATCTCCATTTACAAACCAGGAGATTAAGGCTGAGAGGTGAAGGCCCTGGCCAGAGGGCGTACAGCTACTGAGCTGCAGCATTCGGGTTCCAACCGGTGCCTGGCGCTTGCACCTCCCTATGTAGGTGGTTTGTCTCCAGGGGTCCATTTCACCCAGCAGCCCTGGGAGGAAGGCGTCATTGCCTCGGTTTTACAGAGAGAGGAAGCGCGATTCCAACCAGGTCTGCAGGTGCCCCTGGCCTCCTGGGCAGCCCCCAGCACTTGGGGTCCCCTCCTGGGGGTGCAGCTGACCCACGCCCCACCCTCCTCCTGCCCAAGCGCTCCGGCCAGACACCAGCTCCATTTCCCAGAGGCGGAGACTAAGGCTCCGGGAGGCGGGAGGGCTGGGCAGCGGCCACCTGTAGGCCGGAGGCTCACCTGGGTCAGTTCATTGGGACTACTCAGGGCCTGGCAGGCAGAAGTCCACACTGTCCCCACCCTTGACCTTTGCCTCCTCTCTCCAGCCGCCGGATGACTGGGTCCAAAGCCAGGTCTTATCTATTGGGCAACCAGACCCCGGCTGCACTGGAAACACCTGGCTCCCTACATCCTAATCTAATCCACATGCACTCCCAGGAATGAAGGCTTGGATTCACATTTGAAAATCAAACATTGTAATTCACCATGTTGACAAAGTTAAAAAAGAAAAACCATATGGTCATTTCAGCAGATGCACAAAAAGTCTTTGACAAAATCCAACATCTGGCCAGGCACAGTGGCTCATGCCTGTAATCCTAGCACTCTGGGAGGCCGAAGCGGGAAGATCGCTCAAGGTCAGGAGCTCGAGACCAGCCTGAGCAAGAGCGAGACCGCTCCCCCCCGCCCCCCGTCTCTACTAAAAATAGAAAGAAATTGTATGGACAGCTAAAAATATACATAGAAAAATTAGCCGGGCATGGTGGCGCATGCCTGTAGTCCCAGCTACTTGGGAGGCTGAGGCAGAAGGATTGCTTAAGCCCAGGAGTCTGAGGTTGCTGTGAGCTAGGTTGACGCCATGGTACTCTAGCCTGGGCAACAGAGTGAGACTCTGTCTCAAAAAAAAAAAAAAAAAAAAATCCAACGTCCACTTCTGATAAAAACTGTCAACCAATTATGAATAGAAGGGAACTCCCTCACCTTGCAAAACGGCATCTGTGAAAACATCGCAGCCAAATGGTGAAGGGCCAAATGTTTTCCCTGCAAGACAGGCACAGGTAGGATGTCTGCTCTGTGCAATCAGACAAGAAAAACAGAGGGAAAGGGAGTGCATGTTGAAAAGGAAAAAGTAAAACCGTCTTTATTCCCAGATGATAGGATCACCTATGCAGAAAATCCTAAAGACTCTCTAAGACTATAAAGCTAACAAATGACTTCAGCAAGGTTGCAGGACACCAGATCAACAGGCAAAAATCAATTCTATGTCTATGTACTCGCACCAAAGCTAGAAACTACCTAAATGTCCATCGGCAGGTGAATAGGTCAAAAAAAAATTATGGTATAGCCATACAACAAAACACTACTCTGCAATAAAAAAGGATCAGCTATTGACATACACAACACAGGTGAATCTCAAGCTAATTATGCTGAGTGAAAGAAACCAGACCCTCAAAAGAAAGAGTACATACTGTATAATTCCATTTATCTAAAACTCTAGAAAATTCAACTAATCTATAGTGACAGGAAGCAGATTAGTGGTTGGCTGAGGGTGGAGGGTGGGGAGGGAGGAATTATATAGAGGCATGAGGAAATTTGGCAGTAATTGACGTATTCATTATCTTGGTTTGGTATGCATATTTAACACATTAACTGCCATGTGAGTTGTATTTAACTCACGCTAGTTTTGAGCCCAGGGCCTCGTGAAGCGTGCGTAACTCACACATCTCTTTACCTTGGGAGCCGAGAGAACTATTTTTCAAGTTGCATATAACTCACGAACAGAAAACAATAAAAAATAACAAATTTTTTATTAAATTAGAAAGGATCATTTTGTTTTCAAAGTTTTTATTCTATTTTCATATTAAAACACTGTGGCCCCAAGGAAAAAAAAATTTTTTTCTAGTGTGGTAGTCAATGCGTTAAAATTTAGCAAACTGTGCACTTCCGTGCAGTTTATTGCATGTCAATTTTACCTCAATAAGCTGTTTGTTTTAATTGTATATGAGTTAAAGTGTCTATAATAGGCAAATTCATAAAGACAGAAAGTAGAATTGAGGTTACCAGGGGCTGGGGAGGGGGAGGAATGGGGAGTTATCATTCAATGGGTAAAGTTTCTGTTTGGAATGATGAAAATGTTCTGGAAATAGATAGTAGTGATGGTTACACAACACTGTGAATATACTAATGTGACTGAATTGTACACTTAAAAAATGGTTAAAATGGCAAATTTTATATGTATTTTACCACAATAAAAAATTTTTTAAAAACTCAAAGAAGGGCCCCAGGAGGAAGGCCATTCGACCAGGCTTCCTGCGCTGCCCCCAAGGCCCCGAGGCCCAGGGGCGGGCAGGGCTCTGGCCTGGATGCCCAGTCTGGGGACCAGGAACCCCAAGCGGCAGATCTGCGGCCAAAGTGCTGACTAACGGTTTTGAAACCTGTTTACTGAAGCCACGGCCCAAGGAAAGTTCCTGGCCTGGCCGGTTCTGTTTTGGTGGCCTCCTCCCTCCTCCACCGTCAGAGCTTTGCTGTGGCCTGGGGGGCCGTGGCGCGTCACAAGGTGACGTGTGGCAGGGCCCAGGTCCAGTGTGACAGCAAGTACTGGAAACGCAGGCACATGGTGTTCTGGGTCCAGGAGGGCCACCCCCCACCCTGCTCTCTCTTTCCTTCCCTCTCTGCCTCTTCCACCCCTCGTTCTTTCTCTCCTTCCTCCTCATCTTCCCCAGTTTCTGAAGCCTCTGTCAGGGCCACACCACAGGGTCCCCTCCAGGGCTCCTGGAAGTCCAGGGCTTGGGCATCTCCAGAGGGGCCCTGGGCCTGCTGGGAATTGGGCAGACAGTGGGCTGGGGGCCCCAGGCGACCATCTGCCTGTCCCCCGGCAGACCTAGAGCCCGTGTCCCCAGCCCAGTCCTGTGGGGCCGCACCCGCCAGCACTCCATGCCACACTTCCACCCACAGCTGCTCCGGGCTCTGGGGGCCAGGCCCCCCGGGGTGCAGGGTTCTTCCCTGCATTCTGAAGGCTTTTTATCTGAGACAGACTCAGAAAAAAAAATTGGCTTTTAAAAATCACTAATAAATGATTTGGTTAAGAAAAAACAATTCCCAAACAACAACAAAAAATAAATAAAATAAAATAAAACCTCAAAGAAAACCCCACATATAAATGGACACTTGAATTTGCAGAGAGAGAGAAGGGTCTTCCGCTCTGAACCTCCCAAGGGATCTCCTGTCCTCAGGGTGGCTCAGAGTAGCCTCCTTCCCACAGGAAAGACCGCGCGTCCCCCCCACGGGACGAGGCCCTCGCGATGCTTCGGTGGCGGCCAGCTCCTCACCCCTGCAGCCCCCACCCCCTCCGTGGTGACCGACCGGCCTCAGCCCCTTGGCACCTGCTGTATCCCATAAGCAGAACGCCTTCCCCCTTCCCCCCAGCCTAACTCTGGCTGTGTGAGTCCCCCCCTCGACCCCCAGCAGAATCCAACACACATATGTGCACGCACGTGCACACACATAAACACACATGTGCACACACAAGCAGACACGTACACACAGGCTCTCTCACTGTGGCCCTAGAGCCACAGAAGGTCGCCAGCCTCCTGTTTGCTCCAGCCGCAAGGAAGCCGCCTGCAGAGCCCCAGACCCCGGGTCCCCCTCTGCCTTTAACCTGCCCCCAGCGTCCTGTGCATGGACTGTTCGTCTCAGCGCCAGGCTGGGAGCTTCCGCACGGCTCAGACTTTGCCTGACACTTTTCTGTCCCCCAACTTTTTCAGCCCAATCTAGACCCAGCAGAGATGACCCGCTGCCAGGGACTTGGGCTGAACCAGTCCCTTTTTCACTGATTCAGGAATGTCCCCAGAGGAGAATAATGGTGAAAATGGAATTCTTGGGCAACAGAGCAGCTTTGTTTGAAGTTTTTGGCATGCAGAGGACAGACTGCAGGGACACACAGGATGCCGGGAAATGACCAAAACCAGGTTTCCCAGCACCCTGTGTGTCTGTGCCCTTAGGACTTGGGACTAGAGGGCAAATTATTTCCTTCTCTAGGCCTCACTTTACCCATCTGAAGGATGGAGCTTGAGAAACTCCTCCTCAAACTGGGTGGGGCCCGTGGTGTGGTCGAAATGGTTTTCATAAGTCTCCACTATGGGGACAGTCTTGGGTACACAAGGCCTGTTTTCCTGCAAAGGTTTGGCCTCACGCTTATTTATTTTGAGTTCAAGTCTTGCTCTTCTGAGGATGCAGGTGGGGACATCCCTGTCCCTCCCGGAGCCTGGCTGGCAGGCTGTCCTGTTCTGGCTCCCACGAGGGTGTGCTCTGCTACGCTTTCAAAAGCAACAGGGAACTGGGCTTCTAACCACCATCGTGACTGTGATGAAACAATCATTCATTCATTCGGAGTTCCCAGCTCTCTGCTCTGCTGGGACATCAGCCCCTCTGAATTCCAGGCACCTAGCTCAGAGCCTCATTGTGCTAACTCATGCAGTTAACGCAGGGAGGTCACAGCGGAGAGCGGACTGTCTTTCCTGCTAACAACTGTCAGCATTGCTGCCGAGGAGGGGATGACACGCAGCCCCCACCCCCATCCCCACGGCGCTTGGAAAGGGAAGGTCCACGTGGGGGTGGAGGGGCCTCCTCGCCGGGCCCCACCCTCCTTCCTCACACACTCACGGTCTGACTCAGGACGCGCCCTGGAGCCCCCACCCCTTCCCATGCTCACCCGGTATAAGCACGTGACACTTGTTAAACGGGTCACGAAGTCTCACCTCAGAGTCAGACCCTATTCCATGTGTGCTGTGGGGCGGAGCCTCTCTGGGGAGCCCGGGGTTTGTCACACAAGGATGGAAAGCTTCAAGCCCACCGTGACACCAGTGGGGAGACCAGGAAACAGTGAGCAAGTCCCCAAGGGCGAAGAGATGCCTCTGGGAGCCTGAGCTGGCCCGGAAAGGGGAGGAGATAGGGACGGGGCGGGGCCGAGCAGGCTTCCCGGGGACCTACAGGGGCCTTTGCCACCCTTCTAGCCAATGCTGAGAGAGGAGCTCTCACCTGTGTCCCTTGCAGGGTGAGAAGACAGAGGAATCCAAAACTCAGGGAAGCTCAACTCTTCCCAAGAGGTGGAGGAGGGTGAATTCCTTAAGATGGAACCCAGCCTGGGCAGGAGGGTTGTTCCAGAACTTCCAGAAGCATCTGTCACCAGCGTTGGTGGCCTGCAGCCCGGCAGTCGGGACCAGCTCTCCTCAACAGGAAGACAGGGGCGGAGGGCAGCCTGGTCCTACCAGCGCTCCAGCCTCCTTCCTCCTCACTCCGTAATATTAACACCTTTACATCGCTGTGCAACCGATCTCCAGAACGCTTTTCATCTTTTCAAACCCGAAACTCTGTACCCATTAAACAACTCCCCGCTTCCCCCTGCACCCCAGCCCCTGGCAAGCACCTTCCACTTTCTGTCTCTGTGAATGTGGCGATCAGGAATAGCTTTCACGTTCATTTCTTGCTTAGAGACTCTAGGATCACATAAGTCGTGTAAATTTGATTGCCGAATCCAAGAGGGCAGGCCTGTGGTTAAAATTCTTTAGAAAAGGCCTCTTGCAACCTAAACCCAGGCCAATTAAATAAGTTTCCTTGTCCTACCTTTACCAGTGGGTAAATTATTTTCTGGTCTCTTAGTGGGGTTTAAACCTTTGAGAGTCTCAGCTATATGTGTGTGTGGCGGGGGTGGATTTCAATTCTATCTCCCTTGCTTCATGTAGGCTCCAAACTTTGTCCCTTGTCCTTGTGGCCATTAAAACCCAAATCCCTGCTCATCCAGAGCAGCAAAAGACCCTCAGGGCAGGCACAGCAGGGCAGCCCCCTCCCCACTCTGGTCTCAGTTTCCTTCAAGCTTCCGGCCCTGAGGGTTTCTGTCATTTCCACACAGTGTAGCTATGCATAAAAAATGTACTTACTATGTTGTGACCTAAATGTCCACATGTTTTATAGTTTTTCTCCCCAAACTATCTAATCTTCCATCTGGCTGAAAAATGACCCTGACATTTCTTTTTCCTTGCATTGGTTTTTTGCCTTAACTTTTCACACAGTCTCGTCTTGTTTCTCCCATGGAACCACAGTGCTGAGGTTCACAGGGCACAGTCCCCCAGGGTGCACATAGGAGAGGCTCACTGGAAATGAGCAGAATGAGAGAAAAAACAGCTAGGGCTCCCAGTCAGAGCTGGGGCATGACCACGGAGAGGGTGCTGCCTGGTTTCGGGGACGTTTGGGGGCCATGGAACCTGGATTCATGCTGGCAATGGGCCTTGGGATGGAGCTGGCACTACCACAATTGGAATAAAAGAACTACAGGGACAAAGGTTAATAATAATAGCTAATTTTAGTCACTTTATGTCATTTAATTCCCTCTCCCCCCAACATCAATTCCAAAGCTAGGAATTCTCACCTTCATTTTAAAGAAGAGGAAACCAAAACTCAGAAAGTTCAGCAACTTGCCCAAAGTCACACAGTGAGCAAATGGAGGAGCAAGTATTGAATTTAAATGCACCTAACCACAAAGCTCTCGCCATGAACTCTACGGTAGAGGGACGATCTGAAGGCAAAGGAAAAGGCCACATTCCCCCAACCCAGCAATCTTGTGCAGCTAAAGAGCCTGATTGTGAAGCCAAAGGAGGACCTGGCCTGGGGGGTGGGGCCCATGAGGATCTGGCGCTGGAGACGGTGACCTGAGCACCCTGCAACTGCAGCATCTGAACACAGAGGCTGGAGCTGGTCAGGGCAGGCCACTGGGCTGGAGAGGAGCTAGTCCACGTCACAATGGTGGGTTTGCTTTCTTTACTTCCTCAGAGGTCAGAAAGCCTGTGGCCCTTGCCCTTTGGCCTCCCCGGGCCCTCCCTGTGTGGACTCAGACTGGGGCTGGGAGCTCAGTTTCCTCATTCCTCCGGCTGAGCAGCCGGTCGGTCAGAGGCATCCTTGGCTCTTC